>NC_046222.1:79905913-80240913 GCF_009819885.2 Catharus ustulatus | reverse complement strand
GACTAAACAAAGCTCGATCATTTATTGCTCAGTTCTGATAATTTCTATTAGTTTATGCTAAAGTTTTATCTAAGAAATTATTTTAATTTTAATTCTATTTTTTTAACATCAGTAAATTAACAGTAATTTAAAATATTTTTTTAATATCCATGCAGCGTTTTAATTGCTTTACTTTGAATTCAAATTCTTGCCAAGGATTTCCCTTCAACTTTCAATAAATTTGTTAAAGAAAAAATACTGATGCTCTTGGTATGTGGTGTGTGGTTACTCTTGAAAAAATAGAAAAATTGGATTAGCTTGTAGAATTTAATTGTGATGGTCAGCCTATATATGTTTTCCACTTGCTAGGAGAACATGTTTCTCTGCCACTAATTCCAGTTTTTTTAATACTGGGTTGTTTTCAGAAATTTTGCAGAAAGTGCTTGGGAAACTTTAAGGTCAAAGGATGTGAGTAGGTGATTTCATTGTAAGAAAGGGTCTTACAGGACGGAAGTCTAAGTGAGGAAACAGACATATTTTCAAGACATTTCACTTGAGGCACTTATAACTGGCACATAACCTTAGCCTGGCTGCCCATATTGAGTGCAGTCTCTTGAAGGGCAGCAGATCTTATCCAGACAAAAAAACCTCTGAAGGCAGCCACCCTTCCCAACTGGGATGACAAGACTGTCCTCAAAACTCTGAAGAGAGATTGTGTGTGCATTAGCAAATAGTGCAGCACCACTAGAGTGGACCTAAAGAGTGAAATAGTGTGATGATCAGCAGCCCAAGCCAGGCTGTTTTTAGGCATTGTGGTGCAAGCTGATTATAGAGTGCTCCCACAGTTAAATTCTTCATAGGCTTGCAATACATCAGGTGCTCTCCTGAACTGCATTTTCCTGTGTTGTTTCATCTGGGGATCTCTGGGAGTCAGCCTGGCCTGTGTTCCAGGTCAGGCAAGCATACTGAGGAAGATTTGTACCTTGACCCTGGCTTGTGGCGATCCCGAAAGTAGATGTTCCAAGGGGTTATGGGATCGCCCATGTTAATGCCTCATAAATATTCCCAACCCTCATTTCCCAGTTATTATCACCACTCCCAGTTTCCAGAATGTCCTCCCTTCCTTGTATCCCTATTGGACCCTACCTCCCCTAACTCCTCTGCACCACTTTCCCACCACTACCCATTGGACTCTAACCTTGACTCCACCCTCTTTCCTGCTCCCCTTTTATACCCTGGACCTCCCCACATCTTTGTCCTTGACCACTGACCCCTACAGAAATATAGTCTGTGTTCAGATTTTTTGGGCCTTGTCCCACATTTGTTTTCACCATTATTAAAGTTCTTTATGTTGCTACTTGTGGTTGTTGCACCTACTCTTCATACATTTTTCACCACCATCACCCTGATATCAGAAGAACCCTAAAAAGCATTATCAGGGCCACCCTCACCCCCAAAAGGAATCATCTAGTTTTGACATTAAAAGGTTGTTAAATGAGCGAGTGCAACAGAAATTCACTTTCCACTCTCAATGAAGTATTTAAAATTAGTCTGGAAGGAATCCTGGTCTCTGTGGATAATTAGGAATGTTTGTACTCATAGTATTACAACTCATTTACTGGTCAATGTATTTGTCTTCTTAGGATCATAATGACTATATATCCTATTTTTTTTTTTATTATGAGCAGTTTTGTTTTATTATGGGAATTTAACTGAATAACTCAAGAAATAACTTTAATACTGCTGTCTCATTACACACCAGACTTGAGAAACTTTCAGCTACCCATCTTCTATTCTCTGATCTGATTAAAGGAATATTATTACAATGGCTAAGTAACCAGAAAAACAAACAAACAGATTTTCAAAAAAATTAAGAATTATGGCCACTAGAGAAAAAGAGAAAACCTTTCTAGAGTAAAGGTGTAGTTATCCATGTTATTATTTTTCTTAATGTGTGTCAACTAAATGAATAAAAATTTATTGCCAGCACTTTTCTCTTGAACATATTAGGCCATGTGGAAAATAATTTGTTATATGCAATTCCATTTCAATACATCAGTTACTTATGACAGTGTAATATTACATGTAGATACACCATACAGAGAAGATTTCCTCCATATAGTTATTATGAATCAGGCTAAAAATCTGGCTAGTTAAATTGCCTTTGTAAATAATATTTATGTATTCAGGAGAAACAGGTTGAAACTCATGTGGCAAGTAAATTTATCTACAGAGAAGGAGTCTTCATCCAAGACAGCCATCCCATCACCTCCAGTTCCTTTGTAAGATACTTTCAGAAAATTAATCTTTCCTTTATGTCATTGATATAAAGGCTAACTGCTCCTTTTTTGAAAGTTTTTCTAGTTCTTTGTCCACATTAAATTTGGAACTTAGCTGGAGTTTACAGAGAAAATATCCAAATAAAGATGAATATCAATAATAAATTCAAAATAATCAGAACCCTTTTCTATACCAGAATCTGAAAGAAGTCTGTCTATATTAGCCATTTTATAAGATTTTAAAAAAAAGTGTATTTTTATGTACATATTGATTATACTGATTAATGACAAATAATGTGCATAAGTACATAGGCATCGATGTGTCTGTGTGTTCTGTATATGAATCTGAGGATTTCAGGTAAAGAATGAACAATATAGAGGAGTTCTTTCAGAAAATACACTAAATATTAAAAAAAAATGTTTGCAATATTTGTTGCATATCCACCTATAGCTTGGGAAGGAAAACAAATACTAAGAGGGAAGGGAAGTAGCTTGATTACTATATCTGAGAAATACAGAGTAATTTGATTTCTCTAGTATTCATTATTCAGTATAGTTCTAACCCAGCATAAATAACCATCAAAAATATTGTCTCTTTTTAAAATCGTCTCCAAGACCATACCTTAAAAAAATTTGATTTTTTTTGTGTGTGCACTTGTGTTTATGAAAGATTCAGTGTCATATAAATATCACCTTCTTCTATGAATGAAAGGAGTTTTTTGTAAGAAGGTCACACAGCTTCTCTGAGTTTTCAATGTTTTTCAGTTATTTGCAGCAATTCTCTTATCTCCCCTTAGAACTGGCAGGTTCCAGGAAGAGTAGAACATATAAGCTTAGTTTTTTAAAGACATACCATGACTTAACCTCAGCCAGCAGCCAAACCCCACACAGCCATTTGCTCACTCCCCCACAATGGGCTCAGAGAGCGAATTGGAAGGGTAAAAGCACGAGAACTTTTGGGTTGAGATAAAACCAGCTTTTTACATGTAGAAGTGTATATGGGTTCCTCTTTCAAAACAGAGGATGAAAGTACATCAAAGCTTAGTTTTATACTTGAAAAACGTGTTTATGTGCAATTGTACACAAATATTCCAGGAACATAATAAATTTATTTTTGTCTGAGGCCAAAATTGGCTGTAAAATCTCATATGTTCTCACCACACATATAAACAGTGGTCAGATTGCAAATCTATTGATTTTATGTATCACTGATGCTCTATTAGAAATATTTTAAGGTCATTAGCATTTTTATTCTTTTGATTTGGATACATTTGCATTTATTAATACATTTAAAGAATTGCAGTGTCAAAGATACCTCCCTTTTTTCAGGGCAATTTCCGTCTCAGCTAAGCATGGAACAAAGTTACAGAACCTGTAATTCTTTTCCTCCTTTCCTTCTGTAGTTCTTTCCTTCTATCTGTAATTATTTTCCTTTTCTTGAAAAAGTTGTTTTAAACAAAGTAACACTTAAAAGAAAATTAGCATTGTCAGCAGTAGCAATTGACTTTATATTAGTTTTCATATTTTAAAGTTTTCAAGCAACGAAACCCTGTTTTTCCCAGAGGTCTCTCTTTCCTTTTAAGCAGTGATAAACAATCTAGATGAGTGTGCATAATTTCTTCAGGGGCTTATCAGTAATACGAAGACCAAATCTTCCAGAAAAGAATAAGGTAAATTACAATGGAGTAAAATAATTGCTAAAGCCAAATGAAGTGCCAAAGTAAATGAATACATAAATAAATAAATAAAGTACAGAGCACAATCATATCTTAATTGGATACACATCTGAGACAGGTCCTGGAAAACAGATCTTTTGCAATTCTACTCTCCAGCCACTAAATTATAGAAAAGATGAACATAGATTTATTATTGAGAATAATTTTAGCAACAGTTTCTGTAGTGTAGTTGATATAAATAATTCTAAAATTCTGAAAGATGATTATATTAGGTAACCCTTAAGGGATTGCATGACAGACTAGTACAAGGCTAGTTCAAGGTAATAAGAATGATAATATTGGGAAAAAATTTAATGAGAGATTTTAAATTTCCTTGGAGAGGTTAGTAAATGGAGTAGCATTTTAAATAATTTAAAACAGTGAGACAATAAGAAAAAATTGAGTTTAGTATTGTTAAGGAGATTTATTTGATGTGGACTATTTTACTAGGACATTTTTTCAGGTAGACTAAAAATATTTGCCATTTCACCTTAAAAAAAGCTTTTTATATAAATATGACATTAAAGTGAACAGGATCACTTAGCTTTCTCAGATTCACTGTCAGCCAACTAATGATATTTCCCCAAAAATGCACTTACCCAGGATTTGAAAGGTAATAATGTTAAAAAATTATTTTTGTATAGATAGATTTTTTTGTGGAAGATTTAAAAGCACTATTGTGATTGATATAACCGTGTGATCAAATCACATTAAGAAAGTAATTTCCATGAGAATATATTGGGTTAGAACCTCATCAGATGTACAGCCAAGTTAATGTCAACAGGCAAGTTTATGTTACTCTAAAATATTGATTCCTTGATGCTGTTGATTGATGGGTCAAATACTTGTGGTACTCTATTGGATCTGTTACAAAGAAAGAATATCCCGCTACAGATATGAAGGCTGTGGGCAGCCTTGGCAGCTATAACCATGAGATTAGGGAGATTAAAATCCTTGAAGAAGTGAGAAAAATCAATAGCATAGCTACAGCCCTGGATTTCAGGAGAGTAAAATTCAGCTTGCTTTTGGAATTTCCATTGGAAAACAGAACTGGAGAGAAAGTTGAGCAAACTCAGCAGACAGTCAGCATGGATTAACAGAGAACTCCCCACTGAGCTCAGCCACAAAAACACCCCCAAACCAATTCTTAATATAAACCAGGAGCAGAAAGAGTTTGATTATGTGGAGTACAGGATGAAATGCCATAAAACGGAATAATGGTGAAATTTATAAATGCATTAATTTGGACCTTTCTGAATGCTTTTGTTCCTACTGGCAAAATATTTTAAAAGCCTACATAAATAAATTCTTACATTCTAGAGCAGGCAGATAATGATGAACATTGTAAGAGGCATAATTTGGTTTTAATCTAAGAAGAATGAGATATATAAAACAGTTTAGTCAGAATTTCACATGGTAAGATGAGCTGAGTTCAATAATACCTTTGGATGTTCCCAGGTGATTGAGTGGTTCTGAATAGCTATGTAAAAAATCTTCACCTCAAAATTCATTTTGCATTAAAATTAGGCATTATGCAAATCAGTTTTTCTTTGCTTCTAGGTACAAGCTATAAGTTTTGCTTCTCCTTGACTTAAAGAGATAAACTAATAACTGAGGATTCTGAGCAGCATGAGCAGAAATAATTTTTAGTATTTCAGTGTGTAGAGTCTTTAAGTGTCATGGGTTTGGCCATATATCTTCCATTTAAAACAGGAAAATATAAATATTTATTAAAACAAATTCCTGTCATATATAGATGAACATAATTTGTGCAAACATATACTCTGGGATACACTGGGAAAGTGGCTAGTTGGGTCCAAGATTAAAAACTGTTTTCTCGTTATTTTTTAATGAAAAAATAATGAGAAATAGCAACAAAATAATTTTTATGTTGAAAAAAATTAACTAGAATATGCTAAACTATAATTCTGAATTTTGTTTCTAAGCTAGTTTTAAATGGTAATTCTCATCAAGTCCATTTAACAATTGAATAAATCTTAGACAACTTCAGAAAGGAAAAATGGTTTTATTTATATTAATAAAAACACATAAATATCAATCATGATTATTTTGTTACAGGTATCTCATACAGACAATGTATGAGCTTGTTCAAAACTTAAAATGGATTATTCCTCTTGTAATGCAAAATCAATAAAATCCAAAGGTTATTAGCATATGCTTAGGATGCACAGTATAAAAGTAAGTGAAGAATAATTTTTCTACTGTCATTACATTTGGAAATTATTGTTCTAAGGATATTTTCAGATGTAGATTTCATTTGGACTTATTCTCAAAGCCCACTAATAAATCTTCCTCTGTGGCTTCTGGTCCTGTTTTAATTCCATTCTAGTTTTGCTCTGTATACACACTGACAAATTTCACAATTTAATTATGTCAAATGTAAAGAAAGACCTTCACATCCTTAATTTTTTATTTTTATTTAGACACTCATTAAATAAATTTGCATCTTTCCTTAAATGATATTGATTCATTTGGCAGACAATATTTTATCTGTGTAGTTGGAACATTTTCCTCTATTGCTTATTGTATTTGGATTTTATTTTCACTATGCGCTGTGTCAATATAGTGGGATTTTTGTTTAAATTCCTTGCTAATCATATATCTTGAATAATTCAACATTTCCAGCAAACTTAGTGGTCTTATTATTCAGCTTTTCTAGAGTATTTACAAATATACTGAGCCACACCATTCTCAAATAGCAACATTTCTAAATGCCCTTGAAAGTGAAAACTTCCCTTTTGTTCAAACCTTCTATTTCCTATCAAGTACGACGTGATAATCTTTTTACACAACTTCCTGTTGTCCTTATTGTTTTTTCTTTAAAAGCCTTTGGAGATGAAGACCACTGTCAGATTTTTGAAATTCGAGTGCATTATGCCTAGATGACATGGACAGATACACTACTTGATTTCTTTAAAAATTCCCATAGGAAAAATATTTGTAGTCCTTTCCCCTTTATGTGATACATATAGTTATATGTCTATTAATTTGATTTTTAATCAAATGCAGGTTGACCTGCTGTAGTTGCTCCTTCACTGATAAAGTCCTTTTTCAAATATGTGCTATTAAATACAATAATTTTCACTTACTGGCAAGGCTGGTTTAAACAGATAGGATGTTGACATTCATATTTGAGTCCCTTTTGTGTCTTACTTAGGTAAATGGCATTCCGCCAAGTTGTTAATTCTATTAATTTACTCTAAAACTGCTGCTACCTAGATTTGATTTCAAATTATCCATCTGGCTCATCCATATAAATAATGCCTTCAGTATGAGAATGTTCCACAGTTGACAATACTGTGAAAAAAAAAAAAATTAATCCTTCTGGTCTTGATTTACCTTCCTTACATCTCATCTAGTGGTTGCATCCACACATTGGAAGATTTCCTGATTATGAAGAACTTAAGAGGTTTTTTTGCATTTTCTTCTAACCCTTTTGGCAGACTTTTGCTCAAATATTTCTTGAAAAGTCTTACTATGGTTCTCTATTTAATTTCCTAGATATGTGAGCTGGCGCAGGCAGGTTACAGGAAAAACCTTGAAACCACGGATGAAATGCATTGAGAAAATTTATTTTTGTCACCTCACCAGTTGGGGGATCCCCAAAGCAGTACCCAGACAGAGGCACAGAAGTGAAATCAAAGTACAGCAGAGCTCAGTCCATGCTAGAGGATCACCACATCTGTGGTGCGTTTGAGCTGTGTTCCAGGGATTTTGGCAGGCATAATTTGCCATTGTGTTTTGATAGGGCAGGAGTCTCAAGGATATTCAATAGGGTGTCTCTAAGCCTATCACAAGCCTATGTTAACTAAATACGGATATAAAAGAGGGTCAATTTATATTAGATATAAGGAAGAAGTTTTTTCAATGAGCCTGGTAAAAGACTGGTGGCCTAGAGATGTGGCAGATACTCCATCCCTGGAAATGTTCAAGGTCAGATTGAATTGGGCTCTGAGCAACCTGGTCTAGATGTTGCTGTTCATTGCAGGGATTTGGATTAGATGATCGTTAGAGGTCTTTTCCAAACCAAATTATTCTATCATTCTATGTTCTACTTCTGAATCACATAAAGCTAAGCAAAAATTAGTATAATATATGTGTGTTTCAATACCTCAATAATAGCTCTGGATTACTTGAATGTGTTTACAATCCCTCTCAACAATTTTGCATTATTTTCCAACTCGAGTTTATACCCCTGTCTAATTTTTCATTTGACTTAAAATTTCACTTCTTACTTAGAACAGCTGTCTTTTCTTTCCTGTTGAAACATAATGGGTTTTGAAAGGATTTTGATAGGTACCATATATCTACTCTGAACTTCTAATATTTAATTTTCACAGCACCTTCATTTTGTCTGCAAGCTAGCATTAATCTTTCAGATTTTCCTTTTAATTTTCTTCCTCAGTTTAATGTACATATTTGTTTTAAAACGAAAGTTACTAGAATTTTTGTTGTCTTGAGTATTTTTGTTGTTGTTTTTGTGTTTGCTTAAAGATATCAAATTTAAGGGCATTAACCTCATAGAGTGTATTATGTATAGAATTCCACCCACTGAAGAACTAAATGGAGTAATTTCTCCTCGGTTGTTTGTTAATACATTAGGTTTTTTTCCTAATATTTATATTGGCTATATCTTGAAATTAATGATATCAAAAACAAAAGTCTCATTCTAATTCAATATGAGCTCAAAAAAAAGTCAACAAATTAAAGGAGAGTTTGAACAGGGAATACAGTTTTTAAAAAAGAAGAATTTTGCTACATGAAGATGTGCTCCCCAAATCTATGAAAAATGCAGTAAGCCTTAGCAACAAATAAATAATGAATTAAGGAGAACAAAGCTTGTCAATTCTTAATAGTAAAGTACTTGGATCCAAGAAAAACACTGAAAGTAAAATCCAGTGGCTACACAGGGATGGATTAGTAGTAGGGATCTTTTTGACTGTCTGTCTAATATGGGTAGAGTGGCTGTGAAACACTGGAGAGCCTAAGTGAGATATGAAGCATGAAAATGAAAATATAAGAATACATTAATGTATAACACTTTCTCCCTTCATTTTTCCATATTCATTCCATCCCTATGCATTGGCATTCCTTCCTTTCCCCTACTTTGTTCCATGCCCATACATGCCACAATACATTTGAAATAGTTCCTTAAAACATCCCATGGTGAGTTTTACATAGTCCCAAAAATTCTCTCTGCTTCACACCAGCACTGTCTTGCCCCTACGTCCCACAATAAAATCTATATCCATTTAGACCATAAACAGTCTTAGTTTAGAGGGCATCTAAGAAATTTAGGGTTTTTTCAGCTGAATCAACTTAGTGGGTTTTGCAGTGGGGACAACAGCCAAATTGTGCTGCTTTGCTGGTCTTAGGACAATTCAGGATTGTTTGGGTTTGTTGATTTCCTAGCAGGAGGTTTCAAGCCCCCATAAGAGCTGTCATACAGATACTTCATCAAGGTTTCTTAAGATGAGTCTGCCCATGAACCTTGAGTGGTTTTCTGTATCAAGTTCCTCTGACTCTTATCCTCACTGTTCACTCTGACCCCTGATACACTTAAAGTTTGACCTCGTTCTATTAGGAAAGTTCCCTTTACCTCGATGTGACAAATATGTATTTCTCTCACTAGTACTCCTTATACTTCTAAGAGGGATCCATGCTCAGAAAATCTGAAATAATACCTGCACCACCAGCTGTACCAGTAGCTGTTAATCTACTGGATGGATCCAGTCCTGTCCGGAATTTCCCCTCCATCTCTTTCCTGGTGCTAGAAGTCACAAGCTTCTAATAACTTACATCCTCAAAAGTATCATTCTTCTACTTGTTCAAGCATGGCCACTTGCTATCCTTACTCTCTTGCACTGAGCTATTTTAATTTCTTGGGTGCCTGTGGAGACTGTCAAGCTCTTGTTGCTACACAGCCTGCTCAATTCCTCCACCTGGTGCCTCAGACCCTGGTCCATGGGCTGGCTTGCATAAGCACTGACAACATTACCCCAGCCACTGAGAAGCCCAGAGAAGAAGAACCTAGGGAATATAACAGAATTGTGTGAGTGTAGTCCACAACGAGACAAAAGACAGAAAGCATTCAAGTCATATATTTTATCTCCAACTTTCTTTGCTATTGTGCTTCATCTATTTAATTTCCCTTACACAGCCATATATATACTATGGAATTTCCCTTCTGGAAGGGTACAGTCAGAAAGTATATTGCCAAATGTTCCACTTTCCATAAATGATCATATTTGTTATAATTTATGAAGGCTTTTATTCAAAATCTACAGTACTGCAGAGAAAACAGATGTAATATGTACATAAAACTTGCATATTTATATTGAAAAATATTGCCAAATTGAATATTTTAAAAATGTTTTGTTCCAACTTGGTTGGAAATCAACAAATGCATTTTAATGGACTCATGTATTAAAGAAAGAATCAATTAAGTTATTAATTTAAAAATGTTTCTGTTTAGAACTTACTGAGTAGTACTGAATTTTTTTCAGTGACTGAAATTTTAATAGGTTAATTCTCCAGAATACATCACTGAGTGCAGAATGGAGGGGTCTTTGTCACTGGGATACAACCTGGAACCATGAGTTATGTTTTCATTTTGTTTCTTTCCAGTGGGATGTGACATCAACATATCTCTATCTTAGATAACTGAATCTCAGCAACATCTCCTTGGTATCCAAGATACAGTAATTTCACGATTATAAGGTGCACCGGATTATAAGGCACACTTCTGGGTGTCGGCAAAATTCCAAACTTTTGCTGATATATAAGGCACACTGGTCCATAAGGCGCACTTTTTTTGCAGCAAGAATCCGTCACCGGCTCTCCCCATGCAGTTGCTGGCCGAGGCCCCGCCTCCACCTGGCAGCCGCGGGCCCCTGGGCCCCCCTGCACCCGGCAGCCATGGAGCCACAGGCCCCCAGGCTTGCCTGCACCCGGCAGCAGCGGCACCGCGGGCCCCTGGCCTTGCCTCCACCTTGCAGCCGTGGTCCTGCCGGCTCCCCCTGTGGCTCGTAGCTCGCACTTCTGGGTTGGCAAATTTCTGAACTTTGTCCATATATAAGGCACACAGGACTATAAGGTGCACTTCTGGGTTCAGGCCAAAATTTTAGTCAAAAGGGTGCACCTCATAGTTGTGAAATTACTGTAATTTACTATTTAGAAAAGGACGTTAAACTCCAGTCAATAGTAAAAGAAGTGAGTACTTGAAATAAAGCTGCCTAAGACCACCCAGAAATTGAAGTGTCCAGGTAGGAATTTAGCATAGATGTGCATTCTCTTTTGGAAACTGTGTCAGTAGAGCATACAATAATTCAAACAAAAAAAAAAAAATTTCCCTGCTCTGAGTAGGGGAAACTATCACAGGGTGGGGAAGCACATCACCAAATACATATTTTATTTTAAAAAAAACCCAAATCCAAAAAACCCACACAACCCTTTTTATAGATTTATTTGCCTTTAGGGTTTTTTTTTTTCTCAAGGTTTATTACTGAGTACTTCTTGGCAAGAGAAAATGCAAATAAACTGACTTTGAAATGGTATTTTGCTCCTTTGCTATCATAACTGATATATTTTAATTTATTGATAGGAAACATTATAATAACAATTAGATATGCAGAATGCAAATCTAATACATTTTGTAGTCAAATTGCAGGTATCCTGGAGGCAAAATGCTTATCATGCATACACTGTAAAATACGTGTTTGCTTCAGTCTTTTGGGATTCCTCAGTATACAACCCAGCTGAAAAAATGTAATAGGAATTTCATTTCATAGCTGTCACTGGGGAGTAAAAAATATGGCTGACTGAATAATATTTACATAGAGTCTTGTTTTTGTATGCTACAAGTCTTTGAACTTATCAAGTGAAAGCTTAATGAAGAACTTAAAAAATGTTTGTTAAGACATGTCCAGATACTATTGCATTTGAAAAGACAGTTGTAAAGAGAATCTCAAGTATATTACATTTAAGACTTCTTGCTGGGATTAAAAATGAAGAATCTTCAAAAAAAGTAAATGATCATAGTAAAATATTAATTTACAAGACTTCTAAGCTTTTGACTATTTGTATATCAGGACTGCTTTGAAATGCTTAGAATTTTTAATTACATGTGTCAGATGCTTTGCATTTCAGAAATAAACATTCTAGTTTTTTATGAGATAAGGCTTTATACCTACATTGCAGATAATTTTGAGGTTTTTTGGGTTTTTTTTTTAATATGCAGAGCAATTCAGCAGGAGGGGAAATTCATACTGTTGTCAATAAACAAATCTGTATAAAAAACACCATCAAAGTGGGAGGAAACGTTAACATAGAGAAGGACTGGAATATCACACAAGAAGCAGCAACGGATCTTGAAGATACTGACTAGGGCAATATGCAAGGATACACTGACAAGAACAAATATCAAATTAATTTCAGTTATAAGATGGCAACTTTTCTCTGGTGGCAAATAAAGAAAAGAATATGTAGGCTGCATTATTAATTGTAATAGAAATCAGATTTGAAAAGAAATGTGACTGTCAAAAGATTCAGCTGTAGTATATCCATCAGAAAAAGTGAAATTGTGGATTCTCAACCATAGTGAGACTTTGTTTCAATAAAATACAGGGATGCAATAAGTGCAGTAAAAGTTATCTGAAGTTAACTACAAAGATGGAGAATGAGAAGAATAAAGGTTTATATAAATCAAAGAAAATGATAAAAATTATCCATTTCTATGTTAATAGATAACAAGAAGTATTAGATAATAAGATAAACAATTTTTAAAAAGTAAGTGAAAATTTGTAAAACTATCATAACACAAAATGTGTAGCAAGATATCTGCTAGAAGAAAGTATTTTCAAAAGGTTCTGGACAGCACATTTTTATAGTGTTTAGCTTTTGTACACATACTTTCCCTTTATTTATCCAAAATATATTAATTGCTTTATTAGCTGACAAGATGAAATCTTAATTAAATATCTAGCTGATATTTCTAATATAAATCTAATCTATCATTTGCAACAAACCTGTGTGTCAAGTTTCTGAGCTCTATTTCTTTTGTTCCAGCGGCCATTGGGCTTTGACAGAGCAAAGTATACAGTCTACCTTCTGACTTATGCCTTGTATGTGGTGTATTCCAAGACAACAAAGAATACATATTTGCAAAGGGGATCACAGACTTTTCTTCAGGCTGAGACTATTGGCACCAAGTCAAATTATTCTAATTTTTAGGTTGCACCTAGAAATCATTTATCTGTGTCAGATAATTTGCTCTGACTGTTGTCACGTATATGTATCACTGGTCTCCACAGATGACTTTCTTAAGGTAGCCTTATCTAGACAGCTGAAAAAACATCTTGTGTTTCTCATGTTCCCTTTGTGAAAGGACTGCAGTTGGAGAAAAAATCAATTCTGCCCTTCTCTCCTTCTTTTATCTAGCCAGCTACTGCTTTACCATCTTATTAAAAAATCATTGTCTGTCTGTTTAGAGGGATAAAAAGGTGCCAATTTTCCACCACTGCAATACTACACCTACATATGCACCACACATACAGTCATGTGTGAGTGCATGCACAGATGGAAACAAAATCTCCAAGCTAACCACTAATTAGATAAAAAATAAGGAAACATTTTTCTCTGTATAGCAGATCAGAAGTTTTCTTCAGAAACTTTTGAGTATGAAATCTGTGAACTTGCTACCGTCAGGGTTAGGACAGTGGACCCAGATGCTCTGATCCAGTATGACAATACCTCAATTCTAATGCTACCCAGCTTGAGGCAAACCATAACATACAGTCTGAGGTAGAATCCTTTAATGCAACTGTCCTTGAAGTAGGAGGACAGCAACATGGCAAGCAATCTGTTACAAGCCTTTATAGCTAACAAATAGAGATATTTGATTGTCACTTAATGAATAAAAGAGTGTCTTTCCTTAACTTTTTAAATTAGCATATTTCTCAAAAACTTTTTACAGTAAGACAAAGTCAAAAGAATTCTTAACATTTCCAAGTGACTTAACTTTTTCGTTTTTCTTAAACTTGTGCCTTTATCTTAAGTTATAGAACAGCTTGAGATTGGCAGGTCTTTAAATTATTATTTATGTCCCTTTTGTTATATGTGTGAAATAATCAAAAACACAGGGGTTTTTTTCCTCTGGTGTGTGTAGGATGATAGCTACAGCTAAAGTGCACGCTGCTACTACACTTCAGGAATTATTTGGTTTCAACAATGTATTAGTCTGAGGAGAGGTAACTTTATATATCACATAAGCACTTTTTCTTCATCATGCTTTGGCAACCACATTCTGCTCTGCCCTGAAACAAGTATGATAAAACTGAAGATGGTTTTGATTACTCAAATACTTACCATAGCTTGCAGACATGAAAAGCAAGAAAACTCAATTTTTGGAATCCATAGAGACACTGTATGATACTTGATGCACTTGATGTAGTGCAAGGTGGGCAAGATACTTGAAATTATTCACTTAATAGAAAATTCTAATCACCAATCCTCTGGAAAGTTCAGGTTATTCATCTATCGTAGACTCTGGTTATTATCCAAATATATCTTGGATAAAGAGCTATGAATTGTAAAACCAGCTTTTCAGGCTGTACATGTACTGGATTGCACTTTCCCACAGAAGTGCTCTCATTAAATTCTCAGAGCCTGTAGCTTAGTAGTCAAGCAAACAATGAAGCAGTTTCTATTTGAAACTTAGCTTGAACGGACATATTTTGTCAAAGAAGACAATTTCCGGTTTTTTAAATGAAAAAGTCAACGAAGGTTTAAACAGCTTCCTATATGCAACGTCTTCAAATAAAACCTAATAAGCAAACTATAACCTGTGCCACATGTGTAATAACATTTTCATGCATCCATTAATTGTATATTGTCTATTTTCACACAAGTTTTCAGTACCTGAACTGGGAGTTATTCCTATCTACATTTTTACTTGTGTCATATATAGGAAAATATAGAAAAAACAAATCAGGCTGTATTTTCCTGAGAAGTTGTATTTGTTTCATAAAAGATGCAGTATTTCTTTGAGATATTTTGGGTTTTCTGTATTCTCAATAACAGAATAAAATGAAAATAAGTAAGAAAACCTTTGAAATACTTACCTAAAAAAACTCTACAGTCTTAATTTATTTTAATGTTTTTACTAAAAGTGATGTGGGAATAGCACATAGATTAGACAAATAATATCCATAGTGTTCTCATGCTGAACTGGAAAGTTTCCTGTGGGGACTTTATACCTTAGCTTGAGTATATTCTGAACTTTTTTAAAAAATATATTTATTTTAATAAAAACATATCCTTCTGATGTAGTGGTAAATAAGTTAAATTTGTATTCATGCAGTAAATGTTGACAGACAAGATTTCTTAGATTTACTAGGATCCTAATAAATGTAATCATTTATTTTTCAATATTATTTCACTTGATAAGAAAGAAAATATTACAATGGTGCTGAAAAAATTATAAGAGAATGGGATTATCTGATTATTGCTTTTTTTCCTATCATATGTAAATATATGACAAAGGTTTGTTAAAAATGCTTGAGAGGAATTGAATGTATGTCGCTGACCATCCCTAGGCTATGCAGCTTAGTTTAGGAGGTTTTTAAATGGAGAATTTTGTCTGGAAGAATAGTGGGTGCCAGTTCCTGAGTACATAAAACGATAAAACTGATCTGATCTGAGATTTTTACCATTATGCCATCCAATACTGTGATTCAGATGTTAAAGCCTTTGGCTTTACAGTATCTGAGTTGGGTTTCACTTTTAATGGACAGAAGGTAATGAACATTTCATCTTATTCTAAAGACTATGCTTAGAACAGGGCTGGTCCATTGTTACTCAGAAATGTCTGTTTCTGTAATCCAGAATGGTTAAGTGAGAAGTAGACTTTCGCATTACAGACACCTTAAATTAGACTTGCCTTAGTGAGCATGGCAGACACTAAGCAATGCCAATCCTACCCTTTCTATCCCCCTGAGTGAGCAATAACCAAGCTGTAAAGGGTGTCCTACTGCTAACTGAGCCTTTAAAATGGCCTCTTTTGTCAGAAGACTTCTTTGTTCCAGGGAAGATATACAAAAAGGAAGGGAGAAAGATGAAACTATGCTTCCAATGAGAAATCATTAAATGTCTAACCTAAGATATTATTGAGGGATTTTTTTACCATTGTTGTTGTGTTTGTATTTTTTATTGTATTTTATATTTTTACTTTTGTATTTGATTTGTACTTCGCTAACTTAAACAAAGATAGTGAATTATCATAGGTTTCAGGACAAGCACTGAATCTAAGGCATACTAAAATATTTGTGCTGAGCAGCACTTGAATCTCCTCTGAGCCCTGTACTCTTCTGCAGATCTGGCTTTTGTGTGTTCACAGTCTGAAATAATAGAGAGCGCTTTTTCTCCATCCAACAGAGTGGAATTCCTTTTAGTGTAAAATTGCAGATGTATGTTGTATGTCATTATAACAGTTTGGAGTGCTTCAGGGTACCTTTACATATATATTTGAAGGCCTGCATGGGGTGGTTTTGACAGTGTATTTGATGCAGCCTTCTGGATAAGGATTATGGTTCCACTGTCTCTTAAACTATGCCTAAATAATGACTTTTAAGAATTGTTTGGAACAGACAAAAATAGAGTCAGAGAGCTCACAATGCTATAATGAAGGTGATGAGAATCCACTGGAACTTCCATGGTTTTCTTTTATTTAGTGCTGTGGATCCCTAGAAATAAAATCTATTTAACTCAAACTTTATTTGTTTCTCCCTTTATTGTTTACGTCAAATTGCAGCTAATCTTCAGTGTCTGTTCTTCTCCACTGATTCTTGAGACAGTGTAGGGCAGCTATGTTTTTTTAACTCACCTGCTTTCAGTTTAGGTATGATGAGTGTTAGTAGTGCTTGGAGAATGCCTGGTTTAATATTACCATTTTTCTTTGGATATTCTATATCCCTCTTCTGTTACCCCTTCTCACCTGATTGATTAAACATCTCCAGATTTTAACTGAAGGAATATACAATGATGTTAGCTCTTGATGAGATGTGTGACCTATAATTCAACAGAATACTCATCATATGCATCTTTCACTACAAATATTTTAGGATGTTATACAAACTGAATTCCAAGGCTCCCTTGGCATGTTCATATCAAAGATTGATCACAAAGCACCTCTGACTTAGTACTTTACTAAATTATGTATTATTTGGAGAGAAAATATCTTGCAGGGGATGAAAGCCTGAAGGATGACGCAGATCTCCACAGGAGCAACTAAAGACACAAAATAATCTGAAGAATTCCCTTGTCTGCATCTAATTCTTGCCTCTACAGACTTGTAGCTGGGGTCTTTAAAAGTTTATAATTTTAATTCTTGTTCAAGTACATTGCTAAGGAAATGTGATAACTTACAGAAAGAATCTTAATTGGTCTCTACAGTTTCTCCAGGTATCTCTCAAAGGTAAATAAAAGCAGGTGCAGTAATTTTATTTCAGCTACTTGATTTTATTTTCATTCTTTGTAACCAAAAAACCAAACAAATCAAATACAATTTTGGATGTCAGCTTAGTCTCTTGTGGCTCTTTCTGTGCTTACTAGCAATGAGAGATCATTAAGTTTTTCCCATTCTCCCACCTGCTGAAGAATTAAGTTTTTGGAATAGGAGAATGTGAGATACAGTACATATATTATGACTATCATTCATTTGAGCCTAAAATAGGCAAACAGACTCTCTGAAATGATCAGCCTTTCCAACTCTCTCTTTTCAAGACAACTCCATCTGGGTGGGCTTGTGCACAAGTGCCAAACTAGCTATATAACCAGCAGGTATTTTTATCTTTACATGACATATACTCTCCAATGATTGTGAAACACTGAATTTTATTAAATTCTTAATAAAACCTTGATCTTTCACTTGACTTCTAGTGTATGCCTTTCATCATTACAAAGGGATTATGCATCCTATGGGTTTAAGTTTTGGGTTGTTTGGTGTTTTTTCAGTTTTGTGGGGTTTTTTGGGTTTTTTTTGTACTGTTTTTTGTTTGTTTGTTTATTCATATATTTTAGCTGGAACAGAAAATCTTTTTATTTCTAGCTAAGTGTCCTTGCACAGCAAGCCTAAAAAAATTTCAGTTAAATACAACTCTGTTTTTGTTAAAATACTAGAGTGCAAGCAGTGAAATAACTAATCAAATCTTCAAATATATATTCTGTGTTCAGCTTTAAATGAAAGTCTATAATTTGTGGTATTTTATTAGCAATTAATTTATACATTTGATTGCAGTAACTTAAGTTAAAATGAACCATAAAATTTCATTGATAATCACAGATTAAAAATAATCAAACAGAAAAACCTGTTAGCACTCACTCTAGGTATTGGTTATGTCAGAATATACTTGAAAACTTGAATCATGAAGTCACAATTAAGAGATAGATGCTTCAATTGTGATTGTTTAGATAGAACATAAGATTCTTTCCATCATTAAAATGACTGGTTGGATTTTCACCATGATTAGGTGTTGGGGAGTTCTTTTCTGCAAATCCTTCCTCCAAGATGGTACAGCAGCACTAATTAAAAAAGATAGTCCTACACTAAGAGGAGTTCACTGAGATACTAATTAAATGCAGATCATATCATTATTCAAGAGCAGTCTTTAAAAATATTGAGAAATGTAATGGTATTAAGAAAAAAGAGAGAGTGAGAGACATGAAAATTAAAAATTGTGTTTCTCAGACTACCTAGACAAGTGATGACAGGGAAGTACCTGGGGGTGGAGGGGAGAAAGGGGTCAGGGAGGAGAAATTTTTTAAAAAGGTAAAGAATTTTATTAAATAATCAATATAATGTATTGTTTTGCAGATATTTTTAAATGTCCAGCTATAAATTATGTAAATTTAATACATTTTCAATCAGTTTCTTTGAAAGTAAATTGCCAGGAAGAAGTAAATTTTTTTCTAATATTGATAGAAATGACATTCAGTGGCAGTACAATTTCCATCATATTATAAGATTTGTAGTTATATAGTCATAGTTCTTGTTAATCATCAATTAAAATGATTAATTTAAAGAGTGTAAACATTATACATCAAAAAGTCAAAAATTAGGAAATTCCTTGAAGTTGAGAAAATTAAGAAATGCCTTATGAAGAAAATATTTATTTTAACAAAATCATATTTTTGTTCATTGAAGGGATTGTATTAAAATTCATAGCATGTGGATGGAATGTCTGATTTGTATAGGGTTGGTGCCAAGGTTTATGGAATTGGGGTCATGCAACTGACACATCATCATCATCTAATGTAAGCACTGAATTTTCTAACACCTTATGCAAATAGCAAGTTGTTTCTTATGGGTTGATCTCCCAGGTAGCTGCTTTGTTTAAGTGATATGATAAACTGTCAAAAGAAATATTTTAAATACAGATACTAGTTAAGTGACAACAATATAGAAATAAATACTTCTTGACTTTTGTAACTAATTTACAAATCAGAAATTTGAGTTCATAGTTATTGCTAGAATTGACAAAGTTTGGCTTAGTTATGAAAGCATATGGCTCTTTGCTGTTGCTTCTTTGGCTAGACAAGTAAAGGAAAACACCAGATGAGAACTTCTGGTGAACATTTGAAGTGAACTACAGTCCTTTGTATGTGTACTAATGTTTGTTCTATTTGGACATCTAAATGTCCACAGAGGGAAAGTGGAAAAGGGTTTTGAACCTGCCCAGCAGGTCATGTTTGATTTGGATCTATGTACAAATGAGTCTTTGAAGATTCTATTTCTATCCTCTAATTACCTGAATATAGTAAAAACAATAAACAATTCACAATTTAGTTTATTATTATAAAATTTCAGATACCAGAAAAGCTGAAGTTAGCAATACCTGTGAACTATGGGACATTTAAAAGCTAAGTCCACGGAATAGACAGAAGGCCATTTTATTCTAAGTGACAGTAGAAATTTAGATGAGACATCAAGTTATCATCCTAAAGAACAGTGGTAATTCTGTCATAACTGCTTTTAAAAATAGCTCTGGAAAGTATCCTTTGTTTAATAGCTCTGTACTATTCATCTTCCCTGCAGTGACTGAGTGATGACCCTTGTAAATGTAGTAATTAAACTTTTGAGTTGCAAAAAGGGCCTCTGACAGTCTGAAAAGGAGAATTACAAATTAGAACTCTGACAGAGCAACTATGCAAAAAAGGAGTCTATTTCCCCATGGCATTTTAACTCCAATTCAATCTTGACAGATAGATTCAGGTGTGGTGAAAAAAACCCTCCAAACACATTCAACGTACTAGATAATGGATTTTAGGCAGGTATGTCTGCATTTTCTATCACTAATCATCCAAGATGTTGTACAGATGAATTCACATTTGTGCCCATTCATCCTTCTGCTTTCTGCAGAGAGGGTCTCATCTGGCTATTACATATCCATTCAAGACTTAAGCTTAAGTTGTATTTTAAATGCCTGAATTAGAACTTCTGTCCTGGGATACAGAAAAAATATTTTGAGGCACAGCTTGGTTCACCATAAGCCTATCTTACCCCAATTTTTCACTTAAAATTTGTTAGCTATTGCTCTCATAATGTTTTAAAATAAAATGCATTAAAAAAACCCAATTAAATTCCACTTTACTTAAAGGCTTTAACTCAGCTGCCTTATTAAGATAGGTAACTAATACACAATCAAATAGTAATATGGTAATAACTTTTGATGAGATGAAATTATAATTAATCAATTTTAAATTAAAGTATTGACCTTGAGTGACAATAAACCACACCAACAGTTAATTGAAGGTAAATTAATAGAACTAATAGTTAATTGAAGGTAAAAGTTAATGCATTATACTACAGATTTTCAAAACACTGTGGGCTTTATGGTGGTGACTTTTCTCCTTTACTCAATGACATGGACTTGAATCACCATATTTACCTTTAAGAGCTGGACAAATATATTCTCACAGATTCAGATGTAACAATTAAAAAATTATTGCTCATCTGTCAACTAGTTTACATTTAAATGGTCTGGAAATGTTCATATGGTCTTAGTTCTGAACTATGAAATTGTACAGATAAATGACAGCATCGAGTTAATACATTGTTAACATACATTGTATGATAATATAGTGGCTTCAAAAGCTTTTCTTTCTAGATCCAAGCCAGAACAATAATCATTTACATAGTTTCATTTTGGTGACTTTCATGTTGTACCAAGGTCAACACATATTGACTCTCATGACCCACAGGAAAACATTCAAATAATTAAAATACTAGGAATTAAAAAATGTGTGATAACGGAAAACTTGTTGCATGTATGTTAAGATGCTTTTCTCCAAGTGTGTGAAACATGGTCAGCAGGTAGAAGGAGGTGATTTTCCCCCTCTACTCTTGTTACTTCTCACCTGGACTACCATATCCAGCTCTAGGGACCACAGTTTAGGACAGACTTGGACCTGCTGTAGTGCATGCAGAGAAGGGACATGGAGATGATCACAGGACTGAGCCACCTCTCCTATGAACTGAGATTGAGAAGATTGAGGTTGCCCAGCATGATGAAGACTCCAGGTAGACCTTCTATCAGTCTTCCAGTGCCTGAAGGGGGCCTACAAGAAAGCTGGAGGGGGACTTTTAACAGGGCATGTAGTTACACAATAAAAACAGCTTTAAATGGAAAGCAATAGGTTTAGATTATATTTTAAGAAGAAGATGAGGCGCTGAGACAGGTTTCCCAGAGAATCTGTAGATGCTTCATTTCTGGTAGTGTTCAAGGCCAGCTGGGATGGGTCTTTGAGCAACCTGACCTAGTGGAAGGGTGTCCTTGCCCGTGGCACAGGAGAG
The DNA here is from genome assembly GCF_009819885.2 of Catharus ustulatus. Taxonomy (NCBI): domain Eukaryota; kingdom Metazoa; phylum Chordata; class Aves; order Passeriformes; family Turdidae; genus Catharus; species Catharus ustulatus. Next base: position 80,219,071 of record NC_046222.1, on the reverse strand, counting down.
AGGGTTGGAAGCAGATATCTTTAAGGTTACTTCCAACCCAAACCATTCTATGATTCTATGATTAATGATACTATTCAAGGGGTTAATATTATGCTCTAGGAGTATATTTACTTACTTGTAGAAGAGTGCTGTTTAGTGAGGAGTTTTAAATTTTGTTTTGTGGCCAATATTATTCATTTTTTTTGCATTCTGCCTTAGGTTAAAGTGTTAGGTTCAGTGACGGATCAGTGCTGTGAATTTCTATTAAAATAAACACCGGAAAGAGTCTTTATTTTTTCCTCTTGGTAATATTTTATTTGAAATTGCATTCTCAACTGACATTCAAAGCTTCCTCTCATTTAAAATTACATTAATCTAGATACTACAGAAGAGCAGTCATCTGGATATTTGCCTTGAGAATCTGTAGAGTGTTTGTAAGACAAGTATATTTTTATTAATTATTAAGGAGCTTTCTTTTTGGTTTCATGGATCAACTGATACCCCCCACAGTTCACCTTGTTCTGCAAGTAGTTCCATTGATTTAATTTAAACTCAATAATCAGCTGGGGGTTTTTTTGGAGAACAGAACACCGTTCAGATCCCCTGTTGTACAACAACATACATCCACTGGATTTAGCAAAATTAGACCAGCTGAAGATCTGGCACATAAATCATCCACAAATGTTATTTCAGTACACTGGGAAATCAGTAGGGCTGTTTAGAAAGTAAAGATCATCTGGAAATTCTGGTGCTGTTCCAATAAAGCTTAAGCATAATAATTATTATTGATGGTATATTGCTTCTCTATTTCCATCAATGAATAAGGATGGCAGAAGAACATATCAGAATAGATGTTTGGGGATTAACTTCTTTATGAATAAATACCTTCCCCCAAACGTGATGAAGGTTTTTTGCTAGTGGTTTGCTAAGATTAAGAGCTGATGGGGGTAGATAAAAATAGGTTTGTGCAAGACATACCGAGAGGCCATGTCTGACAAAATAAACCTCATCTGTTTGTGTCCCAGCCCCACACCTATATTGATAAGCCTTTATATTCTCAGCAGGGTGGGTCCTGGATCCTGAGGGCAGATCCTATATTCTCTTGCATTGACGATGCAACCAGAAAGGAGTCTTGATAAAAAGTCACCTTCACTTTGATGTATAAAATATCCTTTATTTTTTTAAAAATATGTTTTAGACTGCAAGGATAGTCAGTAGGAAGGAGCTTTGAAGGAACATTTCAGCACTGTATCCAGTCCTTAAGTGCTCACGTATTTAAAATAAAGCATCTAGTACTATTCAGATAACAAGAGATCATCTTCTTCTTTATATTGTCTTTGTCCTGCTCCAGTTTTGATTCTGACCTTCTCATGAAGACAGGACAGGAAAATGTGTTAGTGAGTCTAAAGCACTGCTTTCCAGCCTCTGTTGAAATGTAAGATATAAATGTTGATGTTGTTTTGGTTTTTTTTTTTATCCCCTAGGATGAAATAGAACAGATCATGTCTAGAAAAAAGAATTTACACCTAATTCTGTTTTGAAAACAAACTAGCACTTACATTTATTTCACAGATAAATTTCTGGTCAGCACCTGGTTGTTGAAATGCCTGTTATTTGGTAATTAAAACAATAGCATAATCATTTTAATGCATTATATTCAGAAAAAAGAATGTAAGTTATTCACACATTTCAAGGTCTAAATTCCAGAATTTTTTTTCAGCTCTACAATTTGATGAAAATATATGAACTCTTGTATTTTTCACGTACTGATTTTTCAAAAGAGATGTTTTGGCACTGTTCTAAACATTAACTTTACAAAACTTTACAAACATACATATATACGCATATATACATATATTCATGTGTTTGACTCTTTTGAGGAAAAGAATCTGTTACTTCTCCTTAGAGTGCCATGACTAGGTGCATTTGAACAAGTGCGATTTTATTGTTAGTACTCTAGGGCATATTCACTTTTGGCTCAGTTCTGCACAGATCTGCATGAAGTGCTGAGCATTTACAGCATTGACTGCCTTCCCTGGCTTTCACTCAGAGCTAGGATTCACTCCATTGCTCAAGGACAGCTAGAGGACTACTTAAAATCCAAATGGATGGCTCACTTATGTTATATTCATTAGCATCAGTTGTAAAGCAAAGCATTCAGGTAATCATGTAAAAAACCCCCCAACTCCCTGTCATCAGTTGCACATACAAGGCAAGAGAGAATTTTACTATCATCTGTTTCTCTTGGATTGAAGTTCCTTGTAATTACAAACTCTACATTAATCTAAATTAATATATTCACAATGGGTTACTGTGAAGCGTGTATATATATATATATATATTTAACACAAATATGGAAACATATCCCATGTGTAAAAATAGACAGTGAGATGAAAAATGTAGAAGCTGCAGTTCTGCACAAATGACTCTGATCACTTAATGACTCATAATGGGTTACTAAAAATCTAAGGCACAAAGTGATGAAATGCAGCTCCTTGACAGCCACCCACACGTGACAGCCTGTACAATAATCCAATGATACAGCAATGATATTATGTTACAAGGTTTTTAAAACTTTTGACTGAATCAGGCTGTAGTTTAGACATATGACAGAAAATCCATCTTGAAGGGGCCTCTTTCACTATGAGCTCCATCTTAATTAACAGCTGAAGATGAGTATACAGTTTCTTCTGGAAATGGGTTTATGGTTTGATGCCTACTGGGCAATAGCCCAGATGGGAGAACTCGCATGTTTTCTGTTAAAGCTCAGCACACAAGTCTATCTTAGTTTTAGGCTAAACCCTTACAGTAAATTGCCATACTGAATGAACATCTGAATGAACCTCAGAGCCCTGAGTGAATGGAAACTCTTCTATAAAAGGATGGTTCCATGTCTTCTTCATGTTGTCTAGTTTTGGCTATAAACAAGCTGCTGAATTTGGAGTCCTGTCTAACTTTGGGCAAACGATAAAACAAAAAGAATGTGTTCTTATGACACACACTTAGATAAAATGTTTTCCTTTCTTAGCTCAGTAGTAGTACTATTGAAACAAATGACACAATCTTTGAAATCTGTATTTTTAAGGGACTATTTAAAAGACTATTTCAAAGTTGTTTATCTAGAAAACAGGAAGTCAGCATGAGGACTTTTAAGTAACTCCACCCTCCTTCAATTTCCTCAGTATATACTTAGCACTCACAGGCAACTCTCAGTACTCAAAAATATATCGACAGAAATGGAAAGGGAAACAAAAAGAAACATACCTGCAAAAGTATTGTTTCTTGGACCTTCCATTGCATTCCAATATTCGTCCAGCATCCCAGGTTATATATCCCATACTGATATCCAGGACATCTTATAGCTCTTTTTATGAATTTATCTTTCATATACATTCATATACAACAATAAAATACATGATTTTTGAAGATATTTGGAAATGAGGTTTACTCCTAAAGTGTTCGTAACATTTTTCAGACAACATTGTCTTATAGAAAACTAATAATTGAAGACTGTATGTAGAATAGTTGTACTTAAACGACATCCACATAAAGATTAAGACATAATAAAAGCTGGTGATTCTGTAAGAAATATATTCTTCTTGCAAGAACCATGGACTCTGAGTTTTTAAATATAAGTACACTACTACTCAGAGTGAAGGATATAATTTGTTAGCAGGATGTTCTGTACTTTTGTCCTGACTGAATAATTATGCAGAGAGTATAAGTCTGAATGCATTAGATTATTAAAATTTCGTTTCCACAGAACAAAAATTTGATTGACTGTCTAGTGAATTGGACTGGGAAATGCATAATGATAGTTAGAGATTAAAAATCACCTGTGCAGGCTCTGTTCAAGTGTTCTCATAATGATATAAATATGAAGCATGAAGTGCAATGAAACACATGGCAGTTCTCATTGACACAGATTTTAATAAGAACTTTATGGAGGCAGTTGAAATTTTATCCATAACCAACAATGTAAGTTCATAGGCAAAAAATCAAGTCAGAACAAACTGTATATAGACCACAAAATTATATATTCCAGTCCTGTAATACGAAAACCAAAGAAACTATTCCTTTTTAAAATTTTATTTTTAATAAGAAAATATCGATATTAGACTGTATTTTAGTAACAGCACTTATAATTCTCTGTTAGTATTTATTATGTTCTACTGTACTGTTATTTGAAGAAACTGTAGGCAATATTTTATGAAATGAAATACATTCCTTTATATGGAATGGAACAGTAAATATGTTCATTTGCACATGCACCCAGAGCACTTTGTCTACCCACTAAAAACTTAATAAGATTGCAGAACAACAGCTACAGTATAATTACTTACCTCCTTTGCATGCTGTTATTTTAGTTTATAGATTGATATTAGTTGTTTGCTAATTTCATACAATATAATTAAATTAGGAAAAAAGAACCAACAAAACAAACAAATCAAACCATATTGAAGTATTTTTCATGGAAGGTACTGGTTTATCTTAAGAAGATAATAGCATACTATTGCTTTTATGCAATGGTACAATATATTTAAGAATTATAACTTTGCTATAGGCACTACTATGACTGCACAAATGGCTTTCCTTCTGTATATATCCCCATATGCTTCTGATTTTCTCAGGACAATGTACAGATGGATTTCCACTCCTGCCTGACACAAGTCTGCTTCTTTCACTGCAGAAAGCTCTTAGATTTTCCATACCACTTTCACAGCATGAGAAGTTGCCTTCTGATTGATATATCAAATGATTGCTGCATTAATGCACTCACTACATAATAAATACCCTACTAACTCTGGGATAACAACGCTCATTTGAAACATTTCATCATGTCTCTCTCTGGTCTGGAAAACAACCTATACATTCCTCTATCTTAACATGGTTTTCTTTTCCTGCTCCAGTTTGATAGTGGAAGGAAAATCACAAACTGAAAACATCCACTAAGCGTATTCATACAGTGGCAAAAGAGAGATAAAATGTTGATGGGTCCTTATATCTGTCGTCTTTCAGTTGCCCATGAAAATACAGCTGTCATATACAGAGGACTGCTTCTTACTTATGGTAAAATGCAAGCAGGTTTTCACAGGTAAATCAATGTCCCTGACAAATTTCAGATTTCTAACATTTACTTTACAGGTATTCCACATATGGTACCGCACATAAAAAGTATGATGCAAAAATTACTTTTAACTGCCAGTAATGCTTTTATTTACCTTCTACAGATCAAAAAAATCTTGAACCATTTTTATTCAGTAATGTAAAGGACATCTTATATGACAAATTCAATACTAGTGACTCTGAAAAAGACTTCCAGCTTCTCAGATCTTATAATAGCCTTTTAAACACAAAGCTATTTGCACTGTGTGGGTAGAATTTCAGACAGTATATATTGTATATTAATATTTCTGCCTTATTCAAATAGGAGCTGTCTGTTCATGTAGCACAGAGCAGCTAGGCATCAGTGAATGCACCTTATATCAGCTGTAAGAAGCAGCTAATTACCTGTATCTGCACTACAGCTGTATCTTCTTGCTAAGGACAAGAAATAATGTACTCCCTTTATGCTGGAGTTCATTCAATTCTATGTCATGCACAATTACATTCTTCTACGATTACCAAAATACTGGGGGAGGGAGGAAATAATAAAACCACTCCATGGAAAAAAATAAAAACCCAAAGAAAAAAACCCCAAACCAACAAACATACAAAATTATTAATTTCTAGAAATTATCTAAGTAAGTATGTGGGGGGGGAAAAAAAAGAAAAAAAATATAAGAGCAAGCCATGTAAGTATTTGTCACTATAGAAATTACAATAAACTCTAAGTAATGCATTTTTTTTTCAGGAAGGTGTCTTTAAAAATACATCTTGTATATATTTAAGACCATCCTCCTTTGCCGAAACTGACTTAGATTAAAAAAAAAATAAACTACTCTTTAGTGCAGCATTAGGATTCCACTACCTTTACTCTTCTTATCTTTTGTTGTACTCCTTAAAAAAGTATTAAGGCCAGAAATATCCAGTGACCAGGAAGTTGTTCACCTTTTGTAACACTCAACCTTTAAAGTTTTATCCTAATTGAAAGTTACTCTCATATGATCAAGCAGAATTTCCTTTTAGCAGTTCTTTTCAAGTTTTCCAATTCTTCACTCACGTGAGGGCTTCCTGAAACACGTGTACTAATAGTGATGAAGGATTTGATGCAGCAAGAGCAGGAAATCCTAAGACATTGCCTGATATGTGACGTAGAGTACTAAAGAATAAGAATTTACTCTGACCTTCCTGGCACCATGTGAGAATTATGCAAAAGCATATGAAATGTTAAAATGTTATGCAAAGCAACCACCGTCTAGATAATTAAGAAAAGATAAATGGTGATGGCCACCTAACTACCCTTGGAAGAGAAACCCATAGACATTTTGCTTTATTACATTTTCAAAGTTAAATAAGATTAATATGGGATGTGTTGCATAGATCCAAGGTTGAACATGTTTTAGTTCTGTCTGGTTTCTTTCCTAAATAGTAAGCACAAAAAGAGAGGTATTTGTTTGCAAAAACTTTTCAGTTATGCTGAAGATATTTGATCTGAATATTGTCAGCAAAAGAAAAATGCCAAATTCATGTAGAAATAGGACATGTTATTTTATTCTGTGATTGTTGAATAAAATATACTAGATACCTCTCATCTTCTCTTAAAACCAGTATTGTGCTTCTTATTTTATTTGGTTTGCAACTACAGGTGGAGACTGGAGACCTGTTCAGTCAATTCTGAAATAAATACATTGCATTTGGGTAGTTCTCTCACTTGGAATGAGTACATCCACCCACTGACAGGTTCTCTATTATCTCCAATGGAGATTTAAGCATCTCATCAAGACATCTCAGATCACAGACCTCTCAGTGCGGGTTTGAGGTGCCTCACAGTTCTGAATCACATTTCCAAAAACATTCAGGTGCAGCTGTCTGAGCACCTCTGACCAAGACGTAATAATATTTTCTGTGACTTACCTTTTGGTTCATAAAGCTGATTTCTTAACCTTCATAGAGATGAATAATGCTAAAGCTTCAGTATCCACTGATATTGAAGCTGATGGATAACACACAAAATAAAGATTATTGGTGTGCATATGGCTTTCAGCATCAGGCTTGAATTGCAAATTTCAATAACTATGAACTGTGGCAGAAATTTCTCATTATCCTAAACACATCCTTTCTGATATCTTAGCTTGCCTTCAGAAAGCTCATTGATCTTTCTTCCTGGAATACAATAGACTGTGTTAATTTATTCTAGAATTTTCCATATAAACCTCAAGAGATAGCAGTACTAGAATCTGATAAAGACAGAAAAAGTACATGAAAGTTAGCGTAAGGATAAGAATAAAATAACTTTTTCCATTGTAATAATTAGAATTCTCATGCACTATTAAGTGTAATATTTACGAAAAAGCACAATACCTGGTTGAAATAGACTGTCTTTAGTTTTATTATGCTAAACATAACAAACAGTACAAACAGATTTTGCAGCTACTGTAACCAAATCTCTTTTGGAACATCTTTTCATGTAGGGGAAACTCCTGTCAATGGCATCATAAGGATGTTTCCAAAGAGATACTATCACCTTTTGTAATGCCCTGGACACTCCACGTATGGGGCTAAACTGAAGTTCTTTTGCTCTGGGTAGACACATGGGACGAATAATCACACGAAAGTTTACTGGTAAACTATAAAAAAATCAAGGAAATTTGGCAAAAGATTTTACACAACATAAAGCACATATCACAGCATAGACTTAGCCCATCCAACTTAGTAGCCTTTAAACCCATTCAATGTTACGTTCCACGCAGAGTTACAAGGGGAAGAAGAAGAAAAGGAGAAGAAAGGAAATGTTTAGAAAAACACACATATGGGTACCAACTCCTGGATCCAGCAATGTAACAGATAAAAACCTCCAAAACTCAACTTACCTTGTGGTCAGCTTTCTTAAACCCCTGGTCCATAATGGGACTTTCAGGTGGCACTTTTGGTCGCTTGGCCACTCAGGGGCTGGGTTAGGCAACTAGGGGGCTGCCTCCAGCATGCCAGGATAGACAGAGAGTCCGAGCCTGGGGGGTAAGGGGGAGAGGGCACTACCTCACCAAAACCAAGGCCTGACCTGCTCTCTACCAGACATTCCAAGCATCCCAAGATGTCTCAAGACATTAATCTTCCAGTCTCTGACACCATCCTCCAGTCTTCTATATACTAGGCTACTAACACAACTAATAGCTTAATTTTATTGCCTATACATTATTATTATTTAAACATTATGTAATCCTGAAAGTCTTTGTGATATGAACAGTTTTGTCTGATGTGAACTGCTGGTTTAGTGTTTGTGTTCTTTTTGCCTCTTTACCTTTCTAGATCTTTGAAATTGTGTTGTGGAACAAACATAATAAATGTTACAAGTCTCATGCATGGTACTCCTCATTGAACAGCAGCTATACTCCTCCTCTCTGAAAACTGCAGTGTTGTATTAAAGTGGGGAGATATGTTGATTTGATGTATGGCTGCTTTTTGCTTAGATTTGTCCTGAAACTTAGTCAAATTCATAATTTTTTCACTTTTCTCATTGTGAAGTTAGAGTAGTGTCAAGCTGAGGGGTTATTAGCTGGGTAACAGTTTCTTCTTCACTTTATCATGAAATAGAAGGTAAGACTAGCCTGTGGAAAGCCCAATTAATTCCCTAGAAATTTTGAAGACGCTTACATCAAGGTTAGAAACAAAAGTTATGATAGTCTTTTGTCTATTGCTTTATGATAAACTTAGATCCTATCTATTAGGAAAAAAATAACCCTACAAGAAAAAACCCCAAAACCCTACGATTGCTATATTTATGTAGTGAAAATTATTATTATTATTATTATATGAAAACTATTACTCTCATCTATGAATTCTACAGAATAGTTGAAATACATGCAATATAAGTGCAGACATCCTAGGTCTACTAGATTCATCCATGCTGCTGAAAAGATCTCCAAGGACCAGCTTCTTGCTTCAAAGTTTAGTGCTGCAAGATGGTTCAAACCTGTATTTTTCTGGGGACACTGACCCTCAACAGCAGAGTGACAGTATTTGCACAGCCTAGAACTTGGCTAGGTCCACTCTTGCCTCCATGTAGTGTCTTTTTCACCCTAGGGCCTAATTACAGTTTTTCTTACATGTGTATAATGGGACTTTGATGCAGAAAAATGTTTCTCAAATACTGTGAGGAATTTAATTTAGTTACTGTCTTTACAGCAATAAATGAAAAGTCTATATAGTGTGTCCAATGGCATGATATGAGTGCACAATTTACTTAATATTGCATTACCTACAGCAGGCAAGAGTATCATGTAGTCTTTGAAATTTCCTTTTGAAAGTAGCCTCTGGTGTGAACTATAGAGCAGAATTATATCCAAGTTTGTCTTAGAAGGAACTAGATGTTTCTGTGAGAAGAGAGCCTGTGAGTAAATTAAGAATTAAGCAGTATGGATAATCGAGAGACAAAGACTGAGGGGACCTAATTTCCTTCAGTCTACACTGCAGTGATGCCTCTCTTTAAGCTTTAAGCTGAAACTTTTGTAAGACAACTCTTATCAGGACTTACAGTTGAATAGAGCCGGACTAAAAGGGTTTAGGAAAAATGTGACTGAAGTGAATAAAAAAAAGTTAACAGTTTTAATATACATTCTACTTTTGCAACCATTGCAGATCATAATCAACTAGCTGTCATAATACTGGGTTTAAATTTTAAAAAACCCCGACTTGATAGAATAATGAGTATTAATTCACAGTGGTTACACGTTACTGTTGTAATAACATGCTTCAGAGAGAAGTCCCTGTTTCTCTTCTAGAAGACCCAGAGAGACTCAGGTATTTATATATAGTATTTGGTATTGTCCAAATACTTAGTGTATAATCTCAGTACCATGAATTTGTTTGTACCTGTTTGTTCAGAGATTGATCCATCACGTGCATGTGTAATGATTAAAGAGGCAAAGAAATCCCCAAGTGGGAAACTATCCTTCCATGTGCTTTTAGATGGATATGAACAATCACATAGTTTTTACTTCATCCCTTCTCCTTAGACTCAGTTTGGAGTAGCTCAAAACACTTTGTAACAGCTGTTCTGTTCTCTTTGCCCTCTGGGCCTTCTTTTAGCTGAAACATTTTGCAACGCTAAAAGTATTGTTCATTTAAAACTACATTCTTCATAAGGTGGTCAACATAATGATATTATTTTGGTTGTCTCATATATACAGCATTTATATTTCTAAGTCAAGATACCAAAGTGCCAGCGAACAATCACCTGGAAGACGATGACTTGGAATGAGCAGTGTAAGCTGGAGAGGTCTCTGTAGAGAAATTACTTTTGAACCATAGTAATACAGGCTTCATAGGGAGAGACCTGGTTTTCTCTCTTCCTAAAAGAACTGCATTCCAGAAGAGACCTCAGATACTCAGGGCAAATCAACTGAGAATCATAAGCTCAAATACACTGGCACTATTTCCAGTACATTGGCAGAAATTGGAATTATTTCCAAATTGCCTACATGGGTGATGAATTTACATAACTTGACGTTTTTGAATACATCTTCAGAAAATGCCTGTCAAGAATGGCTTTCTTAGAGTTGATCCTGACAGAAAATTGCTGACCTCTGTCATCCTATCCTGTCCTGTTTTTATGATCCTATGATTAAATGTATAAATAACCTCATGAGCAAGAAGCTTAAATTTGGATCGCAGCAGGTTTTTTTTTAATGCCCAAATAACTTCAAAAATAAGGTAGCAGGCCACTTTAAGAGGTCACCAAGGTTTCAGTATATGTAGCCTTGTACAAAATCAAACTCCAGGTGCATGACTTAATATTTCTGTGAAAAACTTAGGTTTAAGTACTTCAGCATTTCAGCAGGCAGAACATTGACACTGCTTTGGACATTGACTCTGAAATTATGCTTAATTTACACTTCAAACATAAAAGCTTGTTAACAACCTTGCCCCAGCTGTAAAGCAATTGAAGGTTTATGGGGAATATCCAGAGGCAGAACTTCAGGTACTCTAGACTAATTTGTTTTAAGGATTATAAGATGTGTAAATCAAGCTGAAAATACACACTAACTGCATTAAACATTTCTCTTTTACCAGAGGAAATATTGTAGATTTTTTTTTTAGGTAATATGGTAGACTAGCGATTAAATAGAGTTAAGCTACTAAATAAAATAGATTCCTAAATATTCACACTGTTGCAAATTTGTTTCAACTTGAAATATAAGGCTATAATATGGAACTTTAAAGTCTTTTAGGTTTAAGTTTGACCATCTTGAAGAACTAATTTACCTATTTTCCGTATCATGTAGTGCTACTTGTTAGCAATATCTAACATCTATAAATCTGGAAAACAGCATAAGGTGCAGTTACTTAAAAAATTGAATTTGAACTTAAAAAAATTTTGTTAAGTGTGAAGATTTTAGTAACACTTCATTCCAATCTTCCTTATATTTGTAGGGAATTCAGACATTGTGGGATAAAAATGAAAATGAGAAGATTTTGAAGGGATCATTTAATTCTTTCAAGCCAGGAAAGATTTATTATCATCCTAGGGGTTTGTGTTTATTTGTTTTGATGATTCAGTTCTAAAGAAGATGACATCCTTCAGTATTTTCATAGCCAGTCTCTGTGTCCAAGTTCTTCAGGGAAAATACAAGAAAATACATGAAAATACAAGAAAATACACGGGCCAAGACACTAAAGAATGTTCTGAATGGAGGTAAAAGTCAGTATGAAACTTTATTTTGCCCGTAAAATGCATATACAGTACAGTGAGAGCCAGAATGCACTGTAGGATTCTGTGGTTTTGGCACAAAATCGATCATTTAAATAGTGTAAAATTGGGAAGTTCAAAAAAATAACCCACACATGTTTGAGCTACGGAATTTTTAACATTACTGAAAATAAGTAAAATGAGAGAATATACCAGGCAAAAATACTGAGTGGAAATACTGACAGCTTCCTGTTCACCTTATTTATTTTATTTCCATAAGTCAATTCACATCTTCCCTGAAAGCTGATGTGCTAAAGAGAGGTTTCATAAGACATATATAAAACACTTTTGAATATGAAAGTAGATTGTACGTGAATATGGAAAGCAGAATGAACTCAAGACTTCTAAAGAACATAGACGAAATAGGGTTGCAGTGTTTCATTTTGTTATTGTGTTTGGAACATCATCAAAATAGTATTTTGACTCTAGGGGTTGGAGAAGGACTGAGACGCTGAAAGGGTTTTGGAATATAACTGGGGAGATGAGTCTTCAGTTTACAAGAGTATTTTCCCTCAAAGAGTCTACCCTGTCCTATAATTTTCCATCTGCTTCAGGTTTCTGTCTATCATGCTCTATATTTTGTCTTTTCTTTCCAAGTATTTTCATCTTATTTCATTTCAATACTACAAATATCTGAGTGTGAGGGAGTATATATTACTTCTAGAAAGCAGAATTACTGGGATTGTTGCTCCAGCAAGGCTGAAAAATGGCATTGTGTATTTTGTGTATTGAACTAGTTATCATGAAAAATTCAGATTTTTTTTTCTAAATTCAAAAAAAGAAGAGTTAAGCCATCTTCATAGATTCTTTTCTGGCAAAAGTGGAAAAAAATTTCCTTGAATTTCCATCGTAATCAGTAAGAGGGTTTTTTTTTTTTTAAGTTCCAGGATCAAAAAAATTTACTTAATCTGATATTCAGAATAAAAACATGCATTTATGGCAAGTACATTAGTCATAGATGACACACAAGGAATAGAAGAGCTAGTTGTAAATGCCATTTGAAGTGAGGGTCATTTTGAGATCTGCAGTTTATTTAAATATTGTTCTCTTTTTGGAGTAAGAAGAATAAATAAGGTTTAATAAATTCTAAGTAAAGTCATTCTTTTCCTTATGACACATAAAGAAACTAATTATATTATCATGTATTTAATGGTTACAATGGCATGTTACTTTTACTCTCTTTTTAATTGCATTTTTATTATCATAACAAAAAAACATACAAAAATAATGACATACTACTCTCTTTACATACAGAATAAAGAATACTAAATGGTTGCAGTAGAGAATATATCATATCCCTCTTTATTTCTTTGGTCTAAAGAATGCAATATTGGGCATAAGGTCAACACCTCAGACTTCAATGCCTTTGTTGCCATTATCCTAAAAACTCATTTCAGTTTCCATTTAAAGCAGAATCAGCTTGCAACAGAAAAGTTACACATCTGGGGAATCCTAGATAGTTATGAATTCTGACAGGGTCAGTCTCAGCATTCTTCTAGCAGGTAAGTCAAATAAAGGTCTTTGGAATTTGCTTTTTTTTTTTTCCAACTTTTTTTTAACTTTTTAAAATTTTCTTGGTTTTCCCTTCCTTCCTTCCTTCCTTCCTTCCTTCCTTCCTTCCTTCCTTCCTTCCTTCCTTCCTTCCTTCCTTCCTTCCTTCCTTCCTTCCTTCCTTCCTTCCTTCCTTCCTTCCTTCCTTCCTTCCTTCCTTCCTTCCTTCCTTCCTTCCTTCCTTCCTTCCTTCCTGACAAAACTGCTGATCTGTTTGTAAAGAAAGTATTTTCAAAATGGTATTAAATGGATCCTTCATTTTATTGCAAACTTTATAAATTTTTTTTTTTTATCTCTGCAGTTAGTGCTCAAGAATCTAGGTTCACAGAAAAAAGTGCCATTTTTAGTTCAACATTTATAGACATAGAAATCTCTGAGAAAATTCAGTTAAAAATAACATGTTTTACATGCTATTATGGAAAAGCCAGTAATTCCTATCCTGAAATTAGTTAGCAAGATATAGAAATGTACTGCATATTGAATCTTAACATTATTGTCCTCATCAAATTTTTTTCAGTGGGACCTGTTTTAGATTTTAGTTTTAATTAGTTTAGTTTAGACTGTAGATTTAATTTTACATTTTTAATTTAAAAGTACACCAGTTGGGTTTTAGTTGAAATTCTACTAGTGATAAGTACAAACCTTGGGATTCAGCTGTGACGCAGTTCTATGTATTTTGCATAAAACTAACCATTTTATCAAAGTGTCTTTGAGCCTGAAGCTTTACAGTCAACTGAAAATCTTTAGTGTCTGTGTCAAAACAGTGTGAGAAGAAAAGATTAAAGGGGGCGTTTCATAGATGTGCATGAGGCTTGCATGGGGCTTGCATGAGATGTGGTAGAAGACAGCTGTTGTACAGTATGGCACTGCTGACATGTAAGGCATTAAGGAAGCAGGAGATACATCTTTCAGCAGTATAGAATGCCACTAATTGGAATGAGAGAAAAGAATATAATGTGTTTTCCTAGCAGAGGTTGGTGGGTTTACTCAGAAAAAGAAAATGAAGAAATAGTGACTGTACATTTTTAGCAAATCTTTTTCTCATGAAGGTAAGTATTGAAAGCTGACATATAATCCATGGTTTCTAACAATCAAAATGCAGGACTAAATTTGCTGATAAAGAATGTTCACAAGGCTAATAAACTTGTCTTTATACTTGCTAATGAGAATTTGATGTTATATTTTCACATCTTACTGCGGTCTCTAGCTAGGCACAGATATGTTAATATTTATGACAGTAGATAATACAAATAATACAAATAAACTAAGATGTTGGAGAGTCTTTAGCCATTTTGGACTGCTGAAAAGAGATGACAATGGGGAAAAAAAGACAAATCAAAACAAAAATCAGCAAAACACAGCAAATAGGCTTGAGCCTGTTCCTATAGCAGTGGAAACATTTAATAGTCTTGATGTTCCTGGGATCTCATTTTTATGATGCAGTATGAACTATGTGGGTAGTGCGGTTGATGAAAGAGTCCACTAGCTAGGTGGAAAACCTTAATTAACTGTTTAATGTTTAGACTTTTTTTAGAAATTATTGAAAATAAAACACCCCTTATTGAGAGATACATACATTGTAAGTTCTACACTGTTTGCTTGCTGACCCCAAGAAAATGCAGTCACCCCCAAAAGACAGGATGTCAACAGGTGAAATTCCCTATCACTCAAAATACCCTATCTCTGTTCTTCTCTGACATGCATTCTAAAAACTGTAGCAAACGCTTTGGGTTCAGAATATTTATTTAACAGATGTTCCCTAATGAGTATCAAGGACTATTAATTTCCATCGCAGACAGTTTAACTGTTTTCTTTTGGTACTGGAAGGCCAGGAATCTATTGCAGTACTATCTAGAGCTTAGCAACTGAAAGATGTGAAACATAAATCCTTTCTTGTCTCTTAAATTTACTATCAGTTCAAATAATTTAGATATTTATAATGAATCTTCTAGCAACTTAAAGAATTTTAATACACTTAGTTTTGATCCTATTTACTCTACAAACAATTGCTATATTTCCATTTTGTAGAAATGTATTGGTTTGTTTGGAATTGCATAAAAGACTCATTAGTCTGAGGTTTAATCTGTGAATTTTTTATTTACCTTATTGCTTTTGACATCTCTGTTTTTTGTTAGAGGAAAATACTGCTACAATACAAAAACAGCAAATTCAGTTTTATTTAGAGCTCATAGTCAAACATTGTGCAAGAAACAGCACAGTTTCCACAAAGTCTGGAAATGTAGGCACTATATATGAGGGTTTCTTTGTCTTTTGGCCATGTCTTCTATTTACTGCTACACAGCAGCTCAATTTGAGCAGAGCAGCTGCAGCACTTTTAGCTTCTGACCAGGTCAGAAGGCTGGGTCAAGTGCTTAAGCACTGAAAACACGTCTGAATCATGCTGGGCTGAGATGTGCTTAAATCTACCCAAGCTGTTTGGTAGGATATTATACAAAAAGAGAACATCTCTACCTCTGGTTTCTTAAATGAAAGAGACTTAAACTCATGTCTTTGTCTTGGTTTTCTTTTGGCATCTCAGTGATGTCTGGAAATGTAGAGTGGTTTTAGAGCATTGCTTGTCAGCCATGTCCCTCAGGACATTAAGACCTTGTCAGCCTATTTTCTAATTCCAGTGGGTCTTTTTATGAGTAAGTAATCTGAGTATTCTGATAAGTATTCTGCTACAAAAGGTCTAGAGAAAAACTTCAGATCAAAAAGGGAAGAACCTACAGAATTTAGGTAGACAGTTACCAGGTGTCTTCACAATCACGAAAGCTAGATTGAAGCAGTTAAATATAACCAAGCTTTTTCTTTCAATCTGACCTGAATACTTTTAGTTGAAGATATGGTGGGGCTTCATTTTGGTCCCTTCTGCAGCAAATAGAAATTAACAGTATAAAACATCTTCAATAATCCATTAGAACTGGATTATTGTAATATCTGAGCATTATACATATGTTATTTAATGAACCTTACACTTTCAGCCCTACTGGGACCTTTCTGAAGCTACAGTCAGGGCTTTTATGTGTAACAAAGTATTAAGGGCTTAGTCCATGACACCTTCATGATATTTTTAATGATGAATTTAACAGAAAGCTGAGTGACATCTCAAAATCAAACACAGTTACAGCAACTAAACAATTAAAACTTAATGCATAATTATTACAAACACCTGTCTCTGAACTTAACTCCATGGAACTGCCTTGATATGTGTCACTTAAAGCTCTACACTTTGAATGCTGTTTTTAGCTGCTGCTTAGAAGTTGCATAACTGAAGAAATAGTTAGAGTCACTTCAGTTATCGTTCATTTCTTTAAAGGTGCCCTGTAATTAAATAATTGCCACCCTAAAGGTTTTTAAATGGCTATTTTGGAAACTATTTATTTTTAGCTTTGGCAGCAGAGTTCATTAGCATATTATGAACACTTCTCAAATGTTAATTAGTTCATCATTATGACATGTCTATAAGATAATGTCCTTGCTTGACATACCATGAAGATGAGGCCAAAATTTCAGTGTTTGCTTACTGTGACAAACATGAAAAAAGCAGAAAGACAAGTAGAATTTATACAATCAATAATTTTGAACAAGTGAAAATTAAAATCTTGCAAGCACCCCAGTTTTCTGACATTAATATTTTCTGCACTTAAAATATCTTAAGTAATTTGTTGTTGTGGGGTTTTGTCTTTTGTTTGGTTGGTTGTTTTTGATTTTTAATTCTGAAAGCTTTATGCTGACCAGTGTTTCCTTTATGCACACACAGGGTAATGTTTTATTGTTTTTAAGAGACATTTTACTATTTTATGAAAACTATAACGCACATTACTTTAAATTAAAGGTATAAAAATGGTTTAAAGCAAATCATATTATTTCTTATTGCATCCTGTATATTGCATTATGGGTTTGACTTTGGTAAGGACAAGCAATTTTGAAAACTGTTATAAGTCACTGCTATGCAATTTTACAATCTTTCTTATCACATAATGCAGTTACGTTTCTACTGTGAAACAGTTTTCCATAAAAATATAGTTGGCCTCTCAGAAAAAAAAAAATACCAGATAGTTGTTTTCTGTCTGGTAATTTTGATTTATAGCAAATAGGACTGTTATTTTTCATTAATTCCAATTACAATTGAGAAGTTAACACATTCAACAAATATTTTTATAATGTCAATCATTAATTCAAATCACACACTAAGTGCTGACTAATCACATAATGTCAAAGGCAAACTGAACTTGATAATGAAAATAATATTAATCTTTCAAGATATAAGGGTTTATGTCTTTTAAAGCCTAAGAAATCCTGGTTTGGCTCTATCTGGTTAAAGCTACCAAAGTGTGACTTGTCAGCACTATAATATCTGATAAATAAAAGCAGAATAGTATCTCTTTGCTACCTCTCAGCAAAACCCACAAGCAAGTTACTACATGGCTATTTTTTCTTGTGTCCTAGAGAATTTTACTGAACTTGCACTAGAACACCAGTACTAACGCTTAAGTGTCTTAGATATAATGAAAAACTCTGAAATGGACTAAGGTTTTTGTCGGACACTCATTAGATCATATACTGTTAAAATACTGGCATTTTTGAGACTTGGAACAATTACTTTTCTGTGTTCTAAGCTATCTGTCTAAATAAATAAATAAATAAATAAATAAATAATATATATCTGAAAATTCATACTGATAGGATGCATATTTTTCCAGAAGGCTGAATATATCTAGAACCATTTTCCTCAAAATGCAGTTGATAGTAGAAATCGAGTAATCCTTCTATTTCATAATTTCCCAATGAGCTATAGGTCTGCCTAACCTAGGAACTTGCCAAGCTGGAATCACAGTATGATCATGGCTCACTAAGGTTGGAAAAAATTTCCAAGACCATCTAGTCCAAGCTTTGATGGATCATCATATTTGTTGACTATATTACAGCACTAAGTGCCACACCCAGTCATCTCTCTAACACCTCCAGGGACAGTGCCTCTACTGCCTCTCTGTGATGTCTGTTCCAGTGTCTGAAGTAATTTCGGTGAAGAAATCCCTTTTGATATTCCACCTGGACCTTCCCTGGTGCAGCTTAAGGCCATGTTCTCTTGTCCTGTTGCTGATTGCCTGGGAAAAGAGGCCAAACCCCACCTGGCTACAACCTCTTTTCAGATACTTGTAGGGAGTGATAAGGTTTCTCTCGAGCCTCTTCTTCCCTCTGCTAAACAATGTCCCAGCTTTTTATGAAGAAAAGAAATCTTGCTGTCCAAACGCCTTCTCTGCCTATGGTTGTTTTCTTTGAGTGTGTTAGATGCTAGTTTCAGTCCCTTGTTTCTGAGCTGGACCTTGAATAAAAGTCTTCTGCTTTCTGACAGATAATCTATTATGAAAAAAAAAAAAAAAAGGATATCACTTCGAGTTAGACTTGAGACATAGAAGCATAGCTCTTAGCCATCCAAGATATTTCACAGAGGAGGTTAAATGAGGAGGTTTTAATAATCTTTGGCCAACATTCTGCTGAAATGGCACAGTAAATAATAAACCCTTACCTGGGTAGCTACAGTCTCATTCTAGAGCAAAACACCAAAAAGTCCAATAATCACTCTCATTTTGTTTGTGAAAATGAAGGATATCTGTTCAGAACATGATATGGTATACCATCACATAGCATAAAAATATTTACACCTCTAAGATGGGACTCTATCCTTTTTGACTATAATTGCTTCTCTGCAATATTCCTGCTTTTATGATCATATTCACCTTACACTTTTGAAAGACTTACAGAAGATACTATCACTTCATTCCAAGGTTTCATCTACATTCCTGCAGTGTGTTACTAGATCTGATGCACCAGATGGGGAGAAATGTACTGCCTTTTTTTTTTTTTCTCTTGATGCTCATTATTGTGCCTTAAAACATCTAACACACTTATGCCTTCTCTTTAAATGTAGGATTCCAAAGCACTTTTAATCTTGGTAGGGTGTTATTTAGCCCAAAGGGGGCAAAATACCTAAACCCCCAGTTTGTAGATCCTTGTGGATCCTTGATAGGGTAGTCAGCATCAAATGTTTCAAGATATGAAATTGACATGTTGGTTTTTATGTTTGTAATGTCTTTAAAGTTTTTAGGTTTTGACATCAGACAGGAATAACTAATGCATAAGCAAATAGTGCTCCAATGCAATAGGTATTTAATACCCATTGCTGCTCTGCTTCTTTACTTGCAGCATGAGTCTTCCTTTAATAAACAGGCAGATGTAAAGCAGTTTCAGCTTATGGGCAACAGATAAAAAACCAAACAAGAATAATGACCTAAAGATACCTATTTTTCATTGTATGTTCCAGAAAGATATTATTTTCTAAAACTTTCTTTGCACACTGATTGATATCAAGTGTAAAGAACATGTATAAATATGAACAGCCATTGTTAGATAAGGCATTAGACTTCATTCATCTCACCACACAGTTAGTTTTGAGTCTATATTGTTCACACTGCCTGTACAGCTGGTTTAAAATCTGCGTGAGTCCCATCCTCTTTGTCTATATTTTCCTGCTTGTTTTTTTTTAATCAATCAATAGAAAAATCAATCAAGCCAATCTCAAACTTTCAGTCATCACTTTAGTATGCAATTAGCAGATAGCAGACTTAGACTTCAAGCTCCAAAGTCCACAGGCCTTCCTAAAGACACCATACAACATCTTTTATGTGGCTGTCATAACTTTGAATAAGCAACCATTTTTTAATTGTTTACAAAACCCCAAAAAACAACCCAGAAGTGAAGATTAGATCTTAAAACTCAATTTGAAAATTGCAACATCTTTAATGGTAGAGTCATTCCACATTTATTTGTTGCATCTACATTTGCTCAGCAAGAATATGTCTAATGACTAATTGAGCTAGCATTCAAAACAGGTAAAAAATAGCAGAAGATCACATTTTTAGAATTTATACTCTATATTTAAATTGATTGCATTAACCTGAAATAAGTTGATAAAATTTTCAAAAATAAGCATGTCAAACAAATATGATACCTTAGAGTAATCTGAGAGTTTTTTTCTTAATAATTTAAAATGATAACTCTACTGCTTTGATACCATTTTTCTCGATTTAGAGTAGCAAGTGCAAAGAGAATCAGGTCTTACTTTTTATACTGCTTTAATGTCAAAGAGATTTTCTTTCCATCCCTCATGTTATATTTTTACACTTTCTCATGCTGCTGTCTTTTTCAGGATCTTATTCAACAAACTGCCTCTCACAGCATGTTGCTGAGCTGGACAAAGATATTTTCATCACCATGTCTACACCTAATGTCCTAAAGTCACAGAAGATTGAAAGAAAAGTTGTGAAATAATTGCTGTGACCTATTTACTGCAGCCTCTTACTAAGTGCTATACTCCTGTAGGAATGTTGTCGATAAGGTGAAACAATGAAAAAATTTACTCATTGCAGTGAGAAAATGAAAAACCACAAACACATTCATACACTGAAGTATGGGAATTAGTAGTAATATAACATGTGAAGTAGTGAAGCCTCTATATTAATACAGAAACAGGAATTTATATTTTAACTACTGCTTTTTAACTTTCAGTCATCTCATTAGATAAATTTTCCTTTTCTTTATTTCCTCCTTTCTTTAACATGCATGTCCCAAAGAGGTTATAGTGAAGCTCATAACCCTGTACAGTGATTGTCTTGTTGGTTAAGCAATATCACTCACAAAGGGGTCTAATGTAATAAATGGGCAATGGAAAGAGTACCAATGGGTACATATTTTCAAAATTAATTAATTGTTTTAAATATTGTTATATTTTACAGAATTTTGTATGCAACATATGACAGTGCTATCACGGTAACTTCCTTTTAACTAGAGCTGGCTGTTATTGTCACTTAAAAATATTGTGCCTTTAATTACTTAGTGTCATATAAACAAATAGTAAATGAGTGAATGTCCTTAGTATAAGAGCTTAGAATTATGAAAGAAAGAAGCACAATCAAAATACCCTTTATTTTCCAGGATACAGTGTAATTCCATTATTCTTTATTCCATAGGAATGCATGCCTTCAGTTACCCTTGTCTGGAAAGTTAAGAAAGGAACATAGGCTTTATAGAGAACTTAGAAATGAGCAGGGGTGCTGTGAGTGGAAATCAATATAAATATAGTATGGAACAAGGGACACAATGATACTTTGGCAGAGGTCATCTGTAGACTGGCAAATCGGACAAGCAACGGGATAAGCAGTTTCTCTAGCATTTACTTCTAACAAGAGTGATGAAATTGTTTTCTGAGCAGTGAAAAAGGTGCAGCTTGATTTGCTATAGCTTGCTGAACTATGCTTCAATGATAGAACAAATTCAGATCCCCCAACAGATGTCTTGTATCTGTATTTTTCTTTGAAGTACGTCCGACATTTCACTGTATTTTTTCTCTCTGACCTTCCACATGCTTCCCAGGATCACTCAACCTCACGCATTCACTCATTAATTGCCTGTTACAAAAGAAGGGGTATATGTTGATCCATTTGTTATTTTTTAGCTTCTAACAGGCCAAACAGAACAAAAAATTGATGAGCTTAAGCCATTCTCAGACTGCAAAGATACAGGCCAGGCTTTTCTTTCCAGCCACCCGGCTGATGAAACACAAAATAAATAATCTTTGAGAGTTTTACTTTTCTCAAATGTTACAGAAATTGATCAATCATTAAAAAATATTGTGAAACAGATGATAAACTTACGGACAGATAGATAAGTAATCAAAACTTCATTTAATTAAGGATTTTTTTAAAAAGAATTTATTTTACTCAATTTTAAGGAAGCCAGTAAATACAAGAAGTGTCATTTTTGCGCCTTTTGAAATGTCATTACAAGTGATATGCTATTATTAACATCTTAAATAAACCAGTTACCTCAACAAATTTTATTTAAGATCAACTAAAACATAGTGATTGTCTAGGTATGAATACATATCCTCTGTCCACTCTTTCTATGTGAAGAAAGCATGGTTTTAAACATAGATGTCTCTATATTTATTTTAAAAAAGCCCTCCAGAATCTGTAGAATTATGAAAAAATAATAATAGAGATAGCTAGATGTGAAGTATTCAGAACTGGGAATTTTTGGCAAACTTAATTAAAAATTTTAGGAAAAGTGCGATTTTGAAATCTGCTTTTTGATTACTGGGATAGAAAGGGGAAAACAATAAGAATTAGCAAACTGTAAAGACTTCAAATCAGAGACTTGAAACAACAGATAGATTAAGGTATCCTTCTAAAGAAGCCCTAGTTATGAAAAAACTGAGTCAGAGAGCAGATCTCCACTTCTTCATGGCACAGAGACTGAAGCCAAATTTCCCTTTCAGTCTTGGATTCCTTGTAGTAAGATAAAACTGTATGCTGAACATGTTTATAGATGTTAATCATCCAGAAACATCACTGTGACTTCACTCGCACCACCTTTCCACGAAAGAAAGTTCTTCCAAGTAGAGCTATTGAATTTTGTCGATTCATATGATACTGTAATTAAAACAGCAAAGAAGATTCTTGAATTAAAAATGTAAGTCTGTCAGGTAGAAAGAATAGAGAAGATCCCTTATCAACACATATTCCTATGGAAATTATTAGTCTATTACTGATAATGTTTCTGGAGAATCTGTGTTTATTTAACAACTCACTACTTCTTCTTTTTTTAATGTATCAAGTGCTCCAATACAAATTTACACATAATATCAACTAAAAAAAAATAAAAACCAAAAAACCAAAAAACCAAACTTCAAAACTTTTTATTATGTATGTTTAAAATATAATAATTACAAAATACAGAAGTGAATCTGATTTTGGAGAAACAATAATAAAGTCCTCAGAGAGTAAAATAGTAATCATCAAATTAAACAAAATTTGACAATGACTTCTTTGGAAGCAGATAATTTGTTTGCAAACATAGTTTTTTAATGTAAGACGAGAATATATTCAAGCAAGTATTAATGTGAAAGGAGATTACAGTCAAAGGGGATTATAGTCATACAATCACCTGTGGGCATTTATGTGATTATGCAAAGATTTTTTGTTAGTTTCAGAGAACTCTTAAAGGAAAGCTAAATGTAAGGATGCACTTAGAGATCCTTTTGTGGAGGGCTTCCCCAAAAATGGGAAGCTAGGGAGCACTGAAGAAAATTTTTCTTCAAATCAAAAATACAGCTGAGCCAGAATAGTCCTCTTTTTTATGATCTTCAAGTACTTCTGTCTTACATCCAATATTAGAAAGAAAATTTCCTTTAAGTAGCTCTCTTGTTATGTGCTGCAGTTTTTCCCTTCTGTGAATGAGGCAGAATGGCAGATCAGAATAGAAGCAGCACAGAAGTTTCAGAAAAGCCTTATTACAGTAGTTTCACGAATACAAGCCGCACGGATTATAAGCCGCACCCCCGGTGCCTCGACAATGTTGCTGTCTTTGTCAATAGATAAGCCGCACCCCGAATATTAGCCGCACTTTCGTTTGTCGCGAGAATCCATGCGCAGCTTTCACAAATTGGCCAATTAGTAACAGGATCGCGGCATAGCGGGCTTTACTGGCTCGGGGCGGGGCCAGGCAGGCTCGGCCCGCTCATGGTTGCCGACGGGGCCGGGTGGCCCAGCTCAGCGCCACGGCTCGGCGGGGCTGGCCAGGTGGTGCTGCCGCCGCCGCCGGGCTCGCTGGTCCCCCTCTCCCGTCAGCACCGCCCCGCTGCCGCGTTCGCTCGCCCGGCTGGCAGAGCTGCCGCCGCTGCCACCGGGCTCGCCGCTCGCCCCGCGCCGCGTTCGCTCGCCCCGCGCCGCGTTCGCCCCACACCGCGCCGCGTTCGCCCCGCGCCGCGCCTCGCTCGCCCCGCGCCGCGTTCGCTCGCCCTGCGCCGCGTTCGCTCGCCCCACGCCGCGTTCGCTCGCCCCGCGCCGCGTTCGCTCGCCCCGCGCCGCGTTCGCCCCACACCGCGCCGCGTTCGCCCCGCGCCGCGCCTCGCTCGCCCCGCGCCGCGTTCGCTCGCCCTGCGCCGCGTTCGCTCGCCCCACGCCGCGTTCGCTCGCGCCGCACTGCGTTCGCTCGCCCCGCGCCGCGTTCGCGCCGCGCCGCGTTCGCTCATGCCGCCGGCAGGGCTGCCACCACCGCCAGGCTCGCCGGCCGCCCCCTCCCGTCTGCACCGCCGCCGCGTTTCCTCGCCCTGACCGGCACTGCAGGCCCCCGCACCGCCGGGCTCCCCCACGCTGCTGGCCCCGATTCTGCTGGGCTTCCCCCGCTGCCAGGCAGCCCCACCCGTCGGCCTTCCTGCTTCTGCCATGCTCCCCTGCACTGCTAGCCCCAGTTCTCCCGGGCTCCCCCGCCCTGCTGGCCCGGGCTCTGCCGCCCCCCTGCCCCGCCCTGCTGGCTCAGGCTCTGCCGCCCGCCCCCCACACTGCTGGCCCCGCCTCTGCCAGGCTTTCCTACCTCTGCCGGGGCCGGCCGGGCTCCAGCTTGGCTTGGGGCTGCCGCGGGCTCTCACTTCCGTGTTGGCAGCTTTTAGAATTTTGTTAATGTATTAGCCGCCCCGGAATATTGGCCGCACTTGCGGGTTTCCACCAAAATTTTGGTCAAATTGGTGCGGCTTGTATTCGTGAAATTACTGTACATGATATATACAGTCCTATGTGAAGTTTCTGCATGGAGAACATTCGTGCTAAAATGTGTTTTAAAAATTTTTGATTTATTTTAATGATCAACATAGATGTTCTGTCTGGTTATGCCAATGGTTCTTCAATTTAAAAGAGGTAAACAAGCAAACAAAACCTTCAAAAGTTACAGCTGAAACTATCTCTTCACAGCTCAGACATTACTTACACAGTTCACTGCTTTATTGTTCTCATCAACTATGGTATGTCTGTAATATTTTCAGTTAATTTCTTTGCTGGATATTGAAATAGAAAAGTGCAACAGTAAACGTTGCATATTATAAAAAAGTGTAGGCTATAAAGGCACCAGCTATAAAACATGACATTAAGTGTTTTTTACATCACTGTGTGCACAGCAAAAGTCAGTCTGTAGCAAATATTTCTAGAGTTATTACCTTATAGCATGAAAAATTTGGCTCATTGAGTTTAAGACCAAAAAAACACAACACTGCTCTGAATGACAACTGGATGGAAGCTGCTAGATACATTGGTTGTAAAGAGATCAAAAACAGTGTTCCAAAGCAAGAGCAGTACACTGACTTCAAAAGTTGAAGTACTGCTGCCATTTAAAAGGGCAATATTCAGAACAAGGTTTCATTAAATAAGAGGCAGCTTGATTACTATCCATGCTTATTTGGATAAAAAGCAATTTTAGTGGCCGTGAAGGTTTATTGGACTTCACTGATTTAAAGAAAGTGACAGTAAAGAAAAATTTGCTAAATGTAACTGAGATACAGACTTACAATGCAGTGGATGCTCAAGATCCTGAAGAAAATGAAAAGTAAGCAGCTGAGAGAATCTGGATAATCGACACAACTTAATGGTGTTGGTAATACTACAGTACAGCTGAAAATTTATGGACAATATATTCATCAGTTAAACACATTCCCTAAAGTGTTGTGTTCCCACTTACTGCTGTGTTACACTACCACTGCTAGGCACAAACCCATTCTGCAGCTATGGGTCAGGCAAGAGGCAAAAGTAATGTAAGATGTGGTATCAAACTGTTTCTGAATGTATTTGTTTAAATGAAAACCAGAGGTGCTACCCTTGTTGGAAGTTCCTATGCGTAATGACACAAGGATGACTACACAGCGCAAAATGGGCTGTGCTGGCCAAGGTACAATTATCAGATATCAAATTGCTAGCCCATGGTACCCAAAAGCACTGACATCTTAAAGGGTTGTGTGCACAATCCTGACCTTAACTCCAGTATTATTGCCTGTGGAATCACGGTGTGGTAAGGCAAAGGTTTTATACGAACACCCAAACTAAGAGCAGGATGGAAGGAGTGGCCTTGAGTGTACCATCAGATGACACAAGTTGAATGGTGCTGTTGATAACATGTTGTCTTCCAGAGCTGCCTGGACAATCTCAAGAATTGGGCCAATGGCAACCTTACAAAATTCAATGGGGTCACGTTCACCTGGGGTGAGTTAACTCCCATTCTCAATATGTGATGGGGGATGAACAGATCAAGAAAAATGCTGAGTGGAAGTACTTGGGAGAACCGGTCAACGAAAAACTGTATATGGCCCAGTGATGTGCACTTGCAGCCTGGAAAAACAATTGTATCCTAGGCTGAGTCAAAAGCAGCATGGTCACAAGGTTGAGAGAGATGATTCTCTCCCTACTCTGCTCCTCTGAGACCCCACTTGGAGTTCTCCATCCAGATCTGGAGCATCCAGCACAAGAGGAACCTACTCAAGTCCATCCAAAAGAAGACTGTGGGGATGGTCAGAGGGCTGGAACACCTCTCTTAGGAAGAGAGGCTGAGAGACTTGAGAGAAGACTACAGAGAACTTCAAATAGCATTCCAGTATTGAAAGG
Organism: Catharus ustulatus; assembly: GCF_009819885.2. Classification (NCBI taxonomy): domain Eukaryota; kingdom Metazoa; phylum Chordata; class Aves; order Passeriformes; family Turdidae; genus Catharus; species Catharus ustulatus. The sequence goes on along the minus strand of NC_046222.1, from coordinate 80,192,206 downwards.
GGATTTAAAAGAAAGCCAGAGAGGGACCATGTACCAAAGTAATAGATTTAAACTAGAAAACTTAAATCTCTGTTTATTTAGGTTGGTTTTTTGTTGTTGTTGTTTTTTTGTTTTGTTTTTAAAGAAAGCCTTTTTTCCTGTTCTCTACTGCCAATATCTCCCTTCTGACGCTAAAATAAAAATTCTGATTTTTCATTGTAGACAGTCATCTATATTTATCTAAAAGAATACTTAGGCTTTCCAGCAAGTTTCCATGAAATCTGTGTATCTTCAGTTTGGTTGCTTTACAGCATTACTCAGGCAGGGATCTGAGTCACAGCTGACCTGTGATGTTTGCAGGTCCTTGAGGAACAGCACGCCCATGGTGAGCATGGACTCCTCAGACAGGGCCTTGCATGGGGTTCTGGGGTTGCATCTCTCCCCCCACACTCTCCTTTGTCTCCTCCTGGGGGCCCCATGGGGGAGGACAATGTGCAGAAGGCAGAGCCCTCACAATGCCTGGGGCTCTACCACGGCAAAAAGTCAGATTTATGGGGCTGAAATTTCTGCTACACACTTAGTATTTCATGAAGCAAACAGGTATGACAGAAACAGAGGCAAAAACTGTACAGTGATGCAAAAAGCAGGCTTCAGAAATATGCAGGAGAGGTATATTGAGAGTTTTAAATTATTCATCAGTGTCAGCACACTTGACTGCCCCAGTAAAATGCATAGGCATGTGTGATGAAAAGAAACATCAAACCTGAACAGAAACACGCAAATAACAAATTTAAGAAGCAAGTTTTCATACAATTTTGCAGATAATTCATATTCAAATTCCTGAAGCAGAAAAATTACTGCTGAATGAAATAAAATAAAAAAAGAGTAAGGGATGTGCAACCGCTGAGAAATGACACCTTCATGTGCACTAACAGTGAAATTACATTGGATGTTATCTCAGAAGGGTTCACTAGATAACTGACTGGCTGTATGATTCAGAGTATATATGCATTTTCCCTTTCTTTACTGAGCTTTAAGTTTTTTTCAGTGATTTCCTCAATTTTCTAAAAAATTCATACCTGTATAACTGAGTTTATGGGAACTGGAAAATAATGAGAATATTGTATAAAATATTTTAATGAACTAGAAACAATTTGTCACACTGTTGAGCTTCTTGCTTCTGTAGATTTCAGTTGAATATGTAAAGGAAAAAATTCTTCAAAGACTGGGGTAACCTGAAACAGATACTGTACTTAGTTGGACTAGAAGATAAAATCCACAAAACTTCCATCCTTTCCCATTCAAAACTTCTTTTTACACCTTTATGGGCATACCTTTACATTTTCCCCATCTTTCCTGCTATATGAGATGATTTTTTGGAGGCAAGCTTTGAGTAACTCATTTAATTAGCACCACATACTTTCTTTTTCTGAAGTTCCATTTAAGCTAAATGGCCCTGACATATTGATTAATGAGCTACACTAGGTAGGCAGAAAGGAATTAATTTTCCATTTGAGGTCTTCCAGTAAGATGTCTAAATGAATAGAAGGTATTTTATCTTGTACAAAGCCATGATGATCAGGTACAACACTTAGGCTATGGAGGACTCTCCCCTAACACAAGGTGTCCTGGTACCGTAATAGAATGAGTTGGAAATGACCTTTAAAAGTCATCTAGTTCTCCCCCAACCCTGCAATGAGCAGAACCATTTGCAACTAGAAAAGGTTGCTCAGAGCCCGGTCCAACCTGACCTTGAATGTTTCCAGGGATGGGGTATCTACCACCTCTGTGGGAAACCTGATCCAGTGCTTCACCACGCTCATAATTTAAAAAAAATGTTCCACGTATCTAGTTTGAAGACAGTGCTGATGCAGGCAGGGATTCCAAGAAGATTTAAGAGCATGTGGTAAATAGCAGATGCGCTGTCATCAGTGGGAAGTGTTATCATTCAGATCACAAAAGTGATCTGGATTGACCTGGTCAAAAAACATGACAAGCAAGCAACACTGAATCTCTTTTAATATGGTCAGATATAATTTTGTAAGCCGCAATATGCTCTGGGAGTGTGATGTGATGGCTGACTGGGCTGGGTATGCTCAAAATGTGTAGAAGATTTCGCTGTTGTATAACATGAAGGATTCTATAAGAAGTGAGTGATGATTTAGGAGTGTGAAGTAAAGAACACAAAACAAGCAAACAGAAAATAATTTCTTGGACTGACGTGGAGTAAGGCCTGGACTTCCCAAAGCATTTCCATAACATCTGATTAAACCTCAGCTAACCATGGATTTACTAATTTGTAGTACATGTGGGACTGATCTACTCTATCCTGTACAACTTGTAAGTCCCACCTTGGGTATTGCAGTGCACTTCATTTGTATCTTGAAGTTATATGGCAAGCTGCAACACCCTCTTGTCCTGCCTGCATAAATTCCTTTTCCCACCACCTTTAAGGATCTACCTGTGAGTGAGCTCAAAGTACTCCCTCAGCCAGCCAGCCATGTAGGTCACTGGCCACGCTTTTCATTTGGTGTGCAGTCATGCTGTTCCTGCACAGAAGGTATGCTCAGCTGGTGGTGGCTGGAAGTGCTTGAAGCAGTTAGAGGAGATTGTGAAAAAAAGCAGACAAAAAGGCAGAAGCAGACAGAAGTTTCTACTACTAAGCTATAGTAATATAACAGGCTGAGGAAAACCAATACATTGGACTTTGATGGCTGTCAATATTCTCCTGCCTGCACAGCAGAAGGATGAACAGCTCTACTGAGAATCAGGCTCACCATGCTGAAGTGGTTGCAGGGATGGATACTTCTCATGCATATTTCACCATAACTCAAATTTCACCTAAAACTTCTCATCTATCCAACCTATTATAAATTCATTTTTGCTTACACAGCTGAGAAATTTGAGTTGGGACTTCCTTAGGTATTCATTCATATATAGAAATAAGCTTTGTATTAGTGATGTGATCTGACCCAGCTTTTAAATTACCTGTTCCTTTATGTCTCTTATAAAGTAACATTGGGCTCAGAACTGACCACTGTAACTGAAAAGAAAGACCTTGAATTTACTGTGGATACTTTTGTGAAAATAGCTTATTGTATAATGAAAATCAAAAAAGAAACTGGACATTGGGAATTGCTAGTAAGAACATAATTATGCCATTTTAAACATTAAAAAAATACATAATACATTTATTATTCTCCTTTTGGGGGTCACATTATTTCAAAAGATACAGAAATGAAGAAGGATGAAAGGAAGAGATGAAAATGCCAGCATTTTTCCTGTGAATTTATAGATACGCAGCCTGTCAGCAATAACAATGGGAAAGCAGTTGTCATGGGTGCACTGTGTACCTGCACAGCATCTGTGCAGGAAGTAATTGGATTGCATCCAGTGATGGCTTGCCAAAATACAGAAGGTGGTTAAATGCACTTCTGGTGAGTGTATTTGTAAATGCTAATGATATTTTTTTAGTTCTTGTATATACTGTCTAGGACCACAGCTAATATCCTATTTAAATCCTTGCCATAACATCACAAAATTTGTTATTTGGGTTTATGGTACAAGATGTATAGACTGGTTGTACAGACCACTCTTTCTGTTTTGCCCTCAAGTATGTATTCATCTTTATTCACATTCTAGAGTCCTCATTTTATGTACAAAGTCATATACATCTAAAATGTGGATGTATAATCTTGGCAGGACCCAAATCCTTCCATTAAAAACAACCAGAGGTCTGTATCTGTAAACCATAAGTGAAATTAATTTAATTTCTATTTTTATTTTTATTTTACCTGGTTTATTTAATCTTCTCCCAAAACAGACATTTCAAATAATTACCTTATACACTTCCTGCCTTATATTTTCCCAGGAAAAAATGACAATCAGTGTGAACTTTTAATTTCTTTTTTCCCTAATGAACAAACAGCAAAAGGTTACTAATTCACCTGAAGCACTATTATAATTAGGGGCAATTTAGCCAATACAGATGTCGATTCTGAGGACTGTTCTCCGATTCAGGTGTAAATGTGTCTTGCCTGAAGCCTGGAAGCCTTTCAGAGCCTGGGTTTCTCTGTAGTCTTTACTGTCAGTACTGAGAGTTATGCTTGCCTAAGTGTAGACTTCTAGGGCTATTTGAGGTGTTTCAGGCTGTCTGGAATATCTACAGAAGGCAAACAGGCATGATCCAGAGAGATCCTCCTCCAACAAACTAGCAGTCACCGGTCAGACAGGTTTCCCCGAGGCCATTTTCATGGGACTGTTTACATTTAGGTGACTGATTCTTCCCTCAGCTCTCTCCTGAATGGTAGCAAGAACCTAGACACCTTTGTGCTCAAGTATCTTAAATTTTAATCAAAGATTTTTAGGGCAGCTTGGGAGGCTGTAACATGTTTTATATGACCTACACCTGGTACTCCAGATGGCTATGGGTCTGCTCTAGGTTCTGCGTCAAGGCTGCCAAACACATGAAGGTACTGTGGATTTCATACACACTAGATGCCTAGTTTGAACTGCTGAATTAATTAGTTCAGGAAACTAATGTTACATATAAAAAAGTATGTAGTGCTGCACCTGCTTTTCACTGGGATATCGCTGATGCTTTTAATGGAAGATTAAGAAAAATCTTATCTAAAAAATGCACAGGCATAAAGAACTACTCCAGTAACAATTCTTTCACTTGTAGTGATTATTTCATAACCTGATGGCTGAGATTAACATATCTGCTAAACTATAAAGTAAATTGAGACAAGAAGTTTTTTTTTTATTTTCTTCTAGTAATTAAGTTTTTCCTGTATGCATGGTATCCTGCTTATGCTGACTTTCATTTAAAGCTGATGCTGGTCTGCTTAATACAGCTTTATTCAAATCCAACTGTTCTTGGAATTTTTCTTGCTTTTTTCCAGAAGAACAAATTTAAGTATATGTAAAATCTGCTGAAACACCTGCAACCCCCACTACCACCCACACATAAGCATATTTCAGAAGCATATTTCAGAAAGCTATAGATTAGATGTTTAGTCAAGTTGAATAAATATTATTATATTCCCTGCTGCTCATGTGAAGCAGCAAAGGATTTCCTTTTCAGCCTTCTATTTTTTTTTTTCTGGGGGCATAATTCTTGCTTCTCTTAACAAAACTTCCTGAGTTTGGAATACAGAGTGATTAGCAACTTAAAAGTTCATATTTATTCCCACATTTTTTGAGCACCCAGAAGCAGGGAGTGAGGGGGTTTCTCTGCTTTCCTGTGCTTTCATAGTCCATTTATTCCACTGAGGAGGATGTTACATCATAGCACCACTACCAGGGGCAAATATTACAGAACACGCTGTTCACCTATTTATTTTTAAGTAAATTATTTATTTAGGCTACTAAAATAGGTATTGCATTTATTAAGCTTGACCAGCAGGGCTCTCTCTTGCATTATATTTGAATTCAATCAGGCCATTTTAATTTTGTGTGCATAGTGTCCTTTTTTAGGTGATTTTAACCCCAGAATTATAAAGCACTAGTCTTATTTATGGAACCTATTAGGAAGGAATCAGGATGCCTTTGGATTCCAAGTTACAATAGAAACATTTTTTTTCCCCTTTTTAATTAATTTGATTATTTTTTAGCAATGATGTGTATATGCAGTTAATGTTCAACACTTTTAACTGCAATGTCTCTTAGGTAATTTACAGTAATTTCACGAATACAAGCCGCACCAATTTGACCAAAATTTTGGTGGAAACCTGGAAGTGCGGCTAATATTCCGGGGCGGCTAATCTATTAACAAAATTCTAAAAGCTGCCAACACGGAAGTGAGAGCCCGCGGCAGCCCCAAGCCAAGCTGGAGCCCGGCCGGCCCCGGCTGAGGTGGGAAAGCCTGGCAGAGGCGGGGCCAGCGGTGTGGGGGGCGGGCGGCAGAGCCTGAGCCAGCAGGGCGGGGCAGGGGGGGCGGCAGAGCCCGGGCCAGCAGGGCGGGGGAGCCCGGGAGAACTGGGGCTAGCAGTGCAGGGGAGCATGGCAGAAGCAGGAAGGCCGGCGGGTGGGGCTGCCTGGCAGCGGGGGAAGCCCAGCAGAATCGGGGCCAGCAGCGTGGGGGAGCCCGGCGGTGCGGGGGCCTGCAGTGCCGGCCAGGGCGAGGAAAAGCGGCGGCGGTGCAGATGGGAGGGGGCGGCCGGCGAGCCTGCCAGCGGCGGCAGTGCCTGGCCCGCCGGCAGGGCGACTACGTTAACACAGCGGCGACGCGGCCGGCATGCCTGCCAGCGGCGGCAGTGGCTGGCCCGCCGGCAGGGCGACTACGTTAACGCAGCGGCGACGCGGCCGGCGTGCCTGCCAGCGGCGGCAGTGCCTGGCCCGGCGGCAGGGCGACTACGTTAACGCAGCGGCGACGCGGCCGGCGTGCCTGCCAGCGGCGGCAGTGCCTGGCCCGGCGGCAGGGCGACTACGTTAACGCAGCGGCGACGCGGCCGGCGTGCCTGCCAGCGGCGGCAGTGCCTGGGCCGCCGGCAGGGCGACTACGTTAACGCAGCGGCGACGCGGCCGGCGTGCCTGCCAGCGGCGGCAGTGCCTGGCCCGGCGGCAGGGCGACTACGTTAACGCAGCGGCGACGCGGCCGGCGTGCCTGCCAGCGGCGGCAGTGCCTGGCCTGCCGGCAGGGCGACTACGTTAACGCAGCGGCGACGCGGCCGGCGTGCCTGCCAGCGGCGGCAGTGCCTGGCCCGGCGGCAGGGCGACTACGTTAACGCAGCGGCGACGCGGCCGGCGTGCCTGCCAGCGGCGGCAGTGCCTGGTCCGCCGGCAGGGCGAGTACGTAAACGCAGCGGCGGGGCGGTGCTGACGAGAGAGGGGGGCCAGTGAGCCCGGCGGCGGCTGCAGCACCACCCGGCCGGCCCCGTCAGCAACCATGAGCGGGCTGAGCCTGCCTGGCCCCGCCCCGAGCCAGTAAAGCCCGCTATGCCGCGGTCCTGTTACTAATTGGGCAATTTGTGAAAGCTGCGCACGGATTCTCGCGACGAACGAAAGTGCGGCTAATATTCGGGGTGCGGCTTATCTATTGACAAAGGCAGCAACATTGTCGAGGCACCGGGGGTGCGGCTTATAATCCGTGCGGCTTGTATTCGTGAAACTACTGTACATAGTCAAAGTCGCAAAATTTGAGCACTTGCAACCGAAATTTCAAAATCTTCATGTATACTTTCAAGATCTCAGGGGAATCCTGATGGTTGTCCACATCCCACATGTAGATATATGGATACTATGTCTCTAGCTTGAAGCTGCGTTGGTGTCTTGGGTTATAATACAGGGTGTGATAAAAGGTCTTTTCTATCACCATCTCTTGAGGGTGGGGGCGGTGATCCTTATCTCCGTGGGAGATGTTCTGCTAATGGGCCATCCATTGAAACCAGGCAGCGCATTGTTCTTTATCTTTTCACAACCCATCCTTCCTCCAGTGAGCCATTTTCTGCTAATGGCCCATTGAGTCCCACTGTGTGACTGATAAAATTACTGCATCCCATTGGAAGTTGCTCCAGCCAGGGGGAAGAGCCCAACATTTTTTACCAACATAAAAACAGAGGTTTTGAGACACTAAGGCAACCTCTTCTCCACTGAACTCCAGAGGGAAGCTGGATTTCTGCACATCACCACTGGACCTCCAGAAGGAAACTGCACCTTCTGCAGGAGCACTGCTTCAACTGAACCACATCTGTCACTGCAGGAGGGCTGCAGCCACCATTTAATGGGACTGCTACCAACACCCTGCCTGACGGGGTGTCAGGTTGTACTCTGACTTTGTCAGGGTTTGGAGTTTGTTTCTTTGTAGTACTGTATTTCTATTTTAATTTCCCTAGAAAAGCACTGTTATTCCTAATTCCCATATCTTTGCCTGAAAGCCCCTTGATTTCAAAATCATAATAATTTGGAGAGAGGGGTTTTACATTCTCCATTTCAAAAAGAAGTTCCTGCCTTTCTCAGCAGACACCTGTCCTCCAAATTAAGAGAGTTGGGAGAAGACTTAGGTACAGAACATTGCTTTGTATCTTGTGGTTCTTAAGGAAAGAAAACTAAAACAGAGGTTCCCCATTTTGAACAGTCAGGGTTCAGGATTATACCCATAAAAAAATCAGACCTACTTTCCCTTTATACCAAATCAACTAGACCCATGAACTGATCAGAGGTGTTCCTCTCACAGGAGTCAGGAATCCCACAGAGCACTATTCACTGCACATATATGCTACCTCAGTAAGATTTGCTTTTTTTTTTTCCCCCCACAACACGTAATACCACCACTGCCGAAGATATTCCTGTATATTACTATGTGGTAATTTTAAAATGATATTTGAAAATAAGTACAGTAATTTCACAACCATAAGGTGCACTGGATTATAAGGCACACTTCCGGGTGTTGGCAAATTTCTAAACTTTTGCCAATATCTAAGGTGCACCGGAATATAAGGTGCATTTTTTTTTTTTGTAGCGAGGATCCACCCCCAGCTCCCCCCACGCAGTTGCTGGCCAAGGCCCCGCCTCAATCCAGCAGCTGTGGGCACCTGGACCTGCCTGTACCCAGCAGGACCCATGCCACGGGCCCCCAGGCCCACCTCTACCTGGCAGGAGCGGCACTGTGGGACCCCAGGCTCGCCTACACCCAACAGCCGCGGCCCCACGGCCCCACCTCCACCCGGCAGCCGTGGCCCTGCCGGCTCCCCCTGCGGCTCGCGGCTCACACTTCCGGGTTGGCAAATTTCCGAACTTTGTCCATGTATAAGGCGCACCAGACTATAAGGTGCACTTCCAGGATCGGGTCAAAATTTTAGCCAAAAGGGTGCACCTTATAGTCGTGAAATTACTGTACCTTAATAAAACATTGTACTTTAAAATGCATCTAAACAAAGTTCCAATGTGAGCAGGAAGATCTACTGACTTAGTGGTCTATAGAAAGATAGTTATCCCATTCATCTCCAATGCCTATCCAGGGCTTTTAAAAGTGCCTATCTCTCCTCATTAGATACAGTTATACCTGGCTTAGACTAATGATTTATCTGTTTACACAATAAAAAATTACGTGACAGGTTTCCAACTTCTTCTTTCTACAGAGATTTCCTTTTTTATGTCCAGAAATTATGTATAACCTTTGGAACTGAAATCCTTGTCATCTTCAGAAACATCTCTGTGATGAAACTGAAAAAACCCATGTGAGATAAAGAAGACTACAGAGTCACAAGGGTACTCAACTCACTTCAGGACAATTATGTTGCTTGGCAGCTACTAGCATAAATCCTTTTGCAAGACTGGTGTCATTTTAATAGTTCCTGTGATAGAAGTGGGGGTTTTTTGTAGGTCAGCTTGCCCTATTTGTTATCTTATGTTGTTACTTTAAGGACAATTCGATGATGCAAACATTCAACATTTGCAATGACTCCCCTTAATTAAAAAAAAAAAAATTATTTTAAGAGGCATGTGTTGTTTTTTATGGGGTATGTGCCTCTCAATGAGCATACAACCTTTAACTGTTGCGTTTACACCAACATCATAGAAACATATTTCAAGTCAGAATTTTAGAGAAGAGAATTTCAGATATAGTTACCTATTCATATTCTAGAGTACAATTTTATTCAAAACCCTAGAAAATCTTAGGATGGATTCCAGAATCCTGAACATCAAAAAAAAGTTTTTGAATGTAGATACATAAGAAAGAATTGAAGTAATTTTTTTTCGAAGTCTGAGATTGCAGACTTACATATAGCTAAATATGTTAACTGCGTATAACAGCAACCAATGATCCAAGATTCAGCTCGTCTAATTTGGATCAATCATAAGTTAGACTAGAGAGTGACCCAGAACACAGAATAAGATCAATATTCTGTTGGTTTATAGCTTTTTCCATTGACTGAAGAGAGAACCAAGATGACTGCCTCTGAGGCAACTCAAGATAAAAGAAATTAATCCTTTCCTGAGTGACTCCACTGTAATATTTTAATATTGAAAGGATGCAACAAGGTTTCTTTTAAATACTAGATATAATAGAAAGAGACAGAGTAAATTAAGATTGAACCATGGTTTAAGTTTATTCTGTATCACTGGACGGTCTGGAGATTCTTAATTCTTTGCCTTTGCTTTTAATTTCCTGTTAAGGATTATATCTGCAACCAAGATCCAGAAATGATAAAAAACTGATAGAAAGGCTGTTATTGCAGAATTACTAGCCATGAATGGGACATGACCAGAAGTACTGGTCTTTTGTTATTATTATTAATAAAGTGAAAGGAATAACAATATTTTATTTTCAGGGTTTTTCTAATGGGAAGAAAATTCAGTTCTGATAAACCATAGACCTTCATTCAACCAACCCAAAATTGAGTACTTCCTACCTCATGGCCTTCTTCTATGGACTACTGAACATAAGCTTAATGACATTGATCAAAATGAGATTTCATGTAAATCACAAAACTTTATAGTACATCAGGCATCTCTAGAAGAAATAAAACTTGAGAGAAGACATTTTACTTAATTTTTCCACTTTCCACTTCAGTGCTGCACAATGCCAGGATTCATTTATGATTCTTTTGTTCAAGAAACACCCTTGAAATATCCTTGTTCCTTCACATCTACCAAGGTCAACATGCTGTACTATAAAAAGTGACAACAAAACCCAACAGAAATACCACAGTAAATTTCATTTAAAAATCAATCTTTATTATAAGATAACAAAATCATTTATAAAGGCTATCTCTGTAAAAGTATGATTAGTATTTAAGGAAACACATGAATAGTTAAAGGTGTGTTTAATGAAATTGTAGGAGCATAAATATATGTAAACCGTCCTTCTATTCATATTTATTAACATCAGTTATACCTAGCATTTCATGATTGCATTTTTTCTAATAGAACCTAATCAGTACAGGTTTATTTTAATAAATCTGTATTCATTCAGCAGCATTTTACACTTGCAAGACTGTGCTTAGAGAATTGCAGAGTTGCTGGAAACAGGAGAGGAATTAGGATAACAGTAAGGCAATTTATCACCCTTTTTCTCTTTCTGTGTTAGAAAAAAATAAAAGTGGAGGAGTGCTGTGATTTCTGAGACCTTTCTCTGGTCTCAGGCTAGTTCAGATTCCAGAAAGAAGTTTCAGATTCAGCATGGACAGAGTAAAAGATAACGAAAGAGGCTTTTTCTCCCCACTGGGGGAATTCCAAGGTTTATTTGTTGATGGCTTCCAGTAGGGCAAAAGAGGGCGAGTTCAGGGGACAGAGGTATTTTCTAGGGTCAGGGAGGGGGCAGGGGGAAATTGGATCTCAACCAGCTAGTTATGGCCAGAGGGGAAAGGGGTCAGACCACAGGACATTACAGGGGCCAAGGAATCTACCGTGTTCAATACATCTGGGACAGTGAATTACAAGAGAGGGGAGTTAGGCATAGGTTCATAAGTTCAATGTGGAAATTCAGGACTACCTGAACTTCTGCCAGAAATGTGCAGAGTCATGAGTGATATTCATGTTATATATATTTTTTGTAGAAATTAGGTAAATGAGCAATTAGCATGATTAACCATTCCACTTTAGCTTGACATCTGCTCATACCTTTAATAATATGCTTTCTACCACCAGGGATCCATATATTGATAGATTGGTTTTTAAAGTGCTTGTTCTTTTTAAGTGCTTTAAGTAAGAGCTATGCAATTAAAGTGAAGACATTAAAAATAAAGAAGCAAAAATCAAACAAACAAAATAGAAATAATTAGCACCAGTAAACTGTGTAGTTGTTCACTGATAAATGATATATAGATGGTAATAGAAATATAAAAAGTGTGACTGAATTTGTAATTTTTTCTGCAGAACAATAAGGTCACTACTGTATACCAATGACTCACCAGGTCATAACTCCTCAGATTGTTTTAACTTCATATATATGTTCTTCAAGCCAAATTTCTATAGTAAATAGTTTCAGTTCTACCAAGATTTTACAAAATATGTTTTAGAGATAAAATCGATTTTAACTCTTACCTTGGCCAGGCTCTGCCTTGTGACTAGCACTTCAAAGTTCGAAGCTGATACCAACTTAAGACAGATCATCCTTCTCTCACAGTGAAATTTATCTACAGTTTTCAGCTGTCTTTTATTTTATCATTGTGGGTAGGCAGGTGTTTACCTATCTCCAGAAAAGCAGGGTTGCATAACATCTACTGGTTGCCTGTAAAGAAAAACACCATCCCTGCTAAGATCTTCCCTTTTCTTCTTCTTCCCTAGCTTTATACGCTGAGCATGATGCCATATAGTGTGAAATAATCTCTTTGTTCAGTTGGAGGTTAGGCTGTGTTGCCTTCGAGTTTCTTGTGCACCCCCAACCTCTTGACTGGTGAGGCAGTATGAGACAGAAAATGCCTTGTAAGTGCCACTCAGCACTAACAAAAACATCTTTGCATTATTAACAGTTTTCAGGACAAATCCATAACATAACCTCATGCTAGCTGCTGTGAAAAAAATTAAAACCTACCTACCCCTGTTAAAACCACCACAAATAATAAAAAACAAAACTAAACTAAAGCAGCTCTAGTAATTAGATATTGCAGAAAATTGGTTTGATGAGGAATTAATACAATTTTCAGGAAGCTAACTTTCAGTACAGGGTTCCAGAAATCTACATGTGAAGAAGAAAGGTAACAGAAGAAAACAAGCAAACAAAGAAAACACACCGAGACCTAAAGAAAGTGAACAATCAAAGAAACATGCCTCTCCCCCAGAAATCATATCAATGGTCTATATAAAAGACATAAAAACTAGATAGAACTGAGAAACGAGATTATCAATAAAAAGGTAAATTAAGAGAAAATTGGTTTATTGTGCCATCAATTCTTCAAAGGTATTTGACGGATATTTATTTATTATTCTTCAACTAAAACATACAACTTTTACCTAAAACCATCTCTCTGTAAGATAACAATATTTAGAGTGTCTTTAATGAGAAGCTACCATCAACAAATTCTTTGAATCACAGTGGTGGGTTGACCTCCACTGGCCTTCATACTGGCACCCAGCTGCTTTCTCACCCTCTCTCCACAACAGGACAGAGAGAGAAAATAAATGGAAAATCATAAGGGTCAAGATACAGAGAGTGAGATCACTTACCAATGATTATAATAGGCTAAACAGTTCTCTTTGGGAAAATAAATTCACTTTATTGCCAAATAAAATAAAGTTGGATTGTGAGAAATGAAGAAAATAATTTAAGTATTTTTCCCAAACCCATCCCTTTTTACTCCAGCTCAGTTTTAATCCCTCACTCCTGACTTTCCTATCTACGCTTAGTCGGAGTAGCACAGGGGTGATGAGAAATGAGTGTGTTGTGGTCAGTTCACAACATTTCAACTCTACCTCTCCATCCTCCTCATGCTTTTTCCCTACCCAAGTGGGTGTCTTCGCTGTGGTCCGCAATTCCTTTTGGAAGTATCCACCCCCTTTGGTGTGGGAAACTTCATGGTCCGCAGTGTGGATATGGGTGTTGATGCAATCCTCTCCATGGTCAACCGTAGCACCTCCTTCCCTTACTTCACCTCTCACCTTGATGTCTGATGAGGCATTTCTTTCAGGTTGTTTGTTGGTTTCTTTTTTGTTTGTTTGTGCTTAAATTTTCTACTCACTTCTCCCTCCTGGGGCAGTATTTTACCTTTTCTCAAATGTATTTTCACAGAGGCGTCACCATCTCAGCCAAGGGGTTCAGCTGTGTCCTTGGATATGTCCATTGGAACCCATTGGAACTGTCTGTCCAGAGTGGGACTTGGAAACTTGAAATTGGGTGAGATAAATCCTATTCTTTACTGGTTTTCTCTAGACAGTATTAATACTCTGTTATTTTGTCTTTCTCTAGGTAAAACTTGAATTAAGGCCACTCCTATGCAGCCAAACTGATGAAAGAAGAAAGCAACCACAAACTTTAAAAAAATATTGATCAGTAATGTATGTAATTAGTGGGTATTTTCTAAAATATCGGTCTGTTATTGGGATGCAAAAAAAAAAGCCATAAAATGTTCAAATTTACTGGTGGTGTTTTCCCTGCTCTCTTGAGAGTAGGATTGAGAGTAGGAGTCATAAAGAATAAGAAACCTGTAATTACCTAATTTTCTACGTCCATTATATAATAAAAATTTTTTCTGTCTTATAAAGGAACTTATTTCCTTTCAAAGACTGAAAGTGATTATTAACTTCATCTAAAGTGTATTTTTAACTGAATCTGAAATGAGCAGAATCTTTCAGTTTAACCAAAGGGAAGTAATGTGCTTTTGTTTTTTTGGTTTGGTTTGGTTTGGTTGGTTTGTTTGTTGTTTTGGTTTTTTAATGTGAATTAAGTATCAGCATAACCTCTATTAAAAATAGCATGGGATTTTGTGAGCAAGATATAATTAATGGGAAATGTGGAAAATGTGAATTTTCTGTTTCTTTGAAGGATGCAGTGCTTCGAATGAAATGCTTCACTTTGTGAGCAGCAAAGCATTGAAAGAACTACCTGTATGATGAATGCACTTAATTTCTCTCATCTCTCTGCAAGTGGAACTTGTAGGAGACAGAATGACAAAATGATTGAAAATAAGATCTGGGCCAATTGTCCATTGAATCTTGATCAAAACTATATTTTCCTCATATCTAAATTCTCTGTGCAAACAGAGAATTTTGTGTGAGTTCTTCTGCCAAGCCTAATCCATGAGTCAACATCTCCAAAACGAAAAGTATTTCAGTGATACTGGAAACTCTAACATATCCACGAACAAAATTTCAATGAAAAATATTACAGACTTTCCTAGAAGCCAGGGGATTTATTGGAGCTGGTCACAGTCCTGAAAAAATTACTCTAGAAATAGTCCTAATTTAACAGAGCACTGTATCTTTTTGGTTTTTATTTTATTTTGGTTTGGTTTGTTTTTAAGTTGATTTTGTTTTGGTTTTGGTATTTTATGGGAGGGGCATCTTTTCCCTCTATATCCATGTATCTCCATGGATACTTAATTCCTTGAATGTTGTATCTATTGTGTTTTTTTTTCTGCTAGGTTTTTTTGGGGGTTGGGGTTTTTTCCGCCTAATGCTTTAGTATTTATCTTTGCAATGGACTTTTCTTAAAACACATCTCATTGATTTATTCAGGAAGAGTATGTTTAGCTGCCACTATCCTATCTTTTTCAGAGGGAGGGAACTGATTTTGCTGTGGTGTGCCTCAATAAGTCCTCCACAATCTAGGAAGTTACAGGAAACATTTATGTAGTTGCGATTTCTTTAAAAAATATTCTAACCCCAAAAAAATTCAGATCCTGCTTGCATGTACAATAAAGTCAATGAAAAAGAAAGAAAAAGAAAGAAAAAAAGATGTGGATATATTTCCAGTACTGGTTCTTATGGCAAGCTCAAGAAACATTTCTTTGCTATGTTTTATTATTTAAAAGCTTTTCTTTCTTAGCAGTATGTTAAAAGCCGTAATATCATCATCGTGTAACGCAATGATAATTTGATGTGATTGAACAATACTAATAGAACACAATAGTTAATAATGTGATGTGATGGACAGTCATAGTTGTTCACATGTTATGTTGATAGGCCAGTCTAAATAGCTAGTGATTCAAAAGACATCATATCAGAAACCATAGACTGCATAGCTTCTCCTGAAACCCTAAGACATGATTATAATAATCAGCTTACTGCTTTGCACTTGCTGGAAGCTGTTTGCTATTTCTATGGGTTCAAACTAGTGCTGTTATGTCATCTCAAAGAATTTCAGATGAGATTGCATCAGAAAGAGAACTTTTATTTGTAGAGGTTTTATGCATTTATGCATCAACATAATGTGCAAAATGGTATCTTCCAAAAACACATATTGCTTCAGAAATATAATGAATTTCTATGAGAAGAAAATATTTTTGAACTTCTCAGTGCATAGCCAATCATACAAATCCTTTTTTTCCCCTGTAACATGTCAATGCCTTTTATGTCAATGTTTGAATACTCTTTTATTTACTAAGATTGAAGAATTATTTTTTCATTCCAAGGAAAGGTTCCCCAAAATCAGTTAATAAAATAGTTTGGTAGGAGCTTATATTAATCTTATTAAAGACAAAGTGATTTAAAAAAAAACAACAACATATAAAATTGGAGGAAATAAACACAGCTTTATATCTTCCTTATATAAATAGTGTCCTTCTTTATATCTTCTGTTACACTAATAAAGGGAATATCAAATCCTTATGCTACAGGTTTACAACTACTGTGTCCAATGTCTGAATTTCCTAGGCTATGATTATGTTTACAAATTTCCAACCTCTAAGACAATCTTCTGCTATTGTTACTTTTCTAAGACTTCCCAATTTCTTACATTTAGTATCAGTTCGTATTACAGTATGCTGCAGAGCAGCACAGTGGAAAGGGACCTGGGAGTCCTGGTAAATGAAAAGTTGAACATGAGCCAGTAGTGCCCTGGCAGCCAGGAGGACCAACCTGGGGGGGCGTCAGGCACAGCATCACAGCCGGGCAAGGGAGGGGATTGTCCTGCTCTGCTCTGAGCTGGGGTAGTCTCACCTCGAGTGCTAAGGGAAGCCAAACAAGGAGTGGCTGAGGTCATTTTGTCTGTTCAGCCTGGAAAAGAGGAGACACAGGGAAGACCTCACTGTGGTTTCCAGCTTCCTTCCACGGGGAAATTGAGAGGCAGGCGCTCATCTCTTCTCTGTGGTGACAGTGACAGGACCTGTAGGAATGGTCTGAAGCTATGTCAGAGGACGTTTAGGTTGGATAATAGGAAAAGGTTTTACACCCAGAGGTGGTTGGACACTGGAACAGGCTCCCCAGGGCAGTGGTCACAGCACCCGCCTGTCTACTTTCAAGAAGCATTTGCACAATGCTCTCAGGCACGTGGTGTGATTCTTGGGGATTGTGCAGTGCAGGGCCAGGAGCTAGATTTCCATGATGTTTATGGGTTCCTTCTAATTCAGAATCCTCTCTGATTTTCTGAAATTAAATCATAAAAAGAATCATAAAAATCGAAACTAACATGTTGAAGCTGTTAGTTGCAGATATAAATCTCATATGAATTAAATTCTATTTTTTTGAAGGAAAGTTAGAAATTTAACTACCAGTTTTCTAAAATGAGTATAATCTAATAGTATAATATGGTGAAAGGGAGATATATTCTATTCTTTTTTGAACTTATTTTCTTAGGATGAAGGAATTCATGCTTCTAGAGCATACTTTTTTCAGCTTTTTTCACATTTTAACACATATTAATGCATGCTGACTTGTGAGAAAAGCCTGTAATCTTTACAAAAACTTTTTTTAGCACTATAACCAAAACTAGGTTTAAAGGACAGTGTGCCAATTTTGCAGCTTTTAATCTCCTGAAAAGTTACAGATTACACTTCAAATTTTACAGTATTAGTGAAAATAGATAAACTATCTCTGTGTAGGTCTAATAAGAAACTGAGGTGTTGCTGGTTTTTCTTACTGTAGAAAAGAAGCTACCTATGTTTTAATTTTTAAGCTCTAAATCAGTGAAAAGTCATAGAAGTTGCTCTTAGAAATTTGGAAATATTCCTAATTTCTCCTTTAGTTTTCATAAAATTGTTATCAAAAGATTTAATGGCGATATCTTATACTTTACAAGTAAATTTTCTATCTCTTTAAAATCTTTCCTTTCCTTTCCTTTCCTTTCCTTTCCTTTCCTTTCCTTTCCTTTCCTTTCCTTTCCTTTCCTTTCCTTTCCTTTCCTTTCCTTTCCTTTCCTTTCCTTTCCTTTCCTTTCCTTTCCTTTCCTTTCCTTTCCTTTCCTTTCCTTTCCTTTCCTTTCCTTTCCTTTCCTTTCCTTTCCTTTCCTTTCCTTTCCTTTCCTTTCCTTTCCTTTCCTTCCCCTTCCCCTTCCCCTTCCCCTTCCCCTTCCCCTTCCCCTTCCCCTTCCCCTTCCCCTTCCCCTTCCCCTTCCCCTTCCCCTTCCCCTTCCCCTTCCCCTTCCCCTTCCCCTTCCCCTTCCCCTTCCCCTTCCCCTTCCCCTTCCCCTTCCCCTTCCCCTTCCCCTTCCCCTTCCCCTTCCCCTTCCCCTTCCCCTTCCCCTTCCCCTATACCTATCATACCTATCATACCTATATGATGGAATCTCTCCCAGCAAACTGAAAGAGGTTGATGTTCAAAGATTTGCCAACAGTGCGATCACTAGATCAAGCTAGACTACCTGCCTGGCTGGTGAAGTGGCCTAGGAGATGGAGAGCTGTTTCTCAGAGCAGGACTACAGGAGGAGCAGGCCACCTGTGGAACCAAAGCCAGCTGCTGGAGGGACTGTGGGGTCTGTTTGCATCTAGGGGGAGGCAGATGGGGAGAAGAAGAATCTAGGACCACCTGCTGCATGGACCACGAGTTCAGGGACAACTCCTGAGGAATGTGTGGTGTGTCAGCGTTGGGGTGTGCATGTGTGTAGGTTCCCAGTGCACATGCGTGTTAGCAAAGGGGATCTCGAGTGGGACTGTGGTCTCAGGTACTCTCAAATGTCCAGGTGATAGCTGGAGTTCATGTGTATATGTCCAACTTGTGGAGGCAATCTGTATTATGCATGTGGATAAATCTTATACTAATGGACGTCTGATAGAAGACAGGCACAGGATAAGGTCAGTGATGCTGTATTCACGCGAGTGCTTTGTGTGATCTCTGCAGCTGGATGTGTTTATATGAGCACATATATTGTAGATGGGAGTTTGTGTGCCTACTGGGAATACAAGCTCAAGTTCATTATTGTTGGTCCAGGGAACATGAAGCTGTGTGAGCCTTGCCTCAGGGAGCTGGATTTGACTTTTCTCCAAGAGACACTCCAAAGTAAAATATGTTTTCCCTGATTTCACTTGATAGTTCAGCACAGTTTTCTGAAACAACGTGGTGTCCTGAGACACTTCGTGAGTTACTTTTCCCTCTGCTCTATCCATTGCCCAGGTTGGGAGTATGGTTTCAGTTCAGCTGGTTGGCAACTAGACTAGCAAAAACTATTGGATGTTGTACTACCTTGCTCAAGAAACTTGGTCCTAAAGTTGAACAATTGAAATACAGGCAATGACACAGAGATAGCTTAACAGACTGAAGCAGAAACAGGGAACAAAACCAGCAACATACGTATATTTTAGAATTGTGTTACAAAAAAATTATGTGCAATGAAAAAAATACAAAGAAAATTAACAAAAAGTATATAACCAAAAGGAAAACTCTATTATACAAAGGAATTGAGAAGTGTTCATTACAGGTAGATTGGAAACCAGATTGAAAACTATACAAGAAGATGGAAAAGGAAGAATATTTATAGAGATGTGACAAAGCCAGCATGTCAAATACCTATATGAGAAAACCCAAAATGAGCAATAACAGGCTTATCTATTTTGGGTTTTTTTAAACTGGAAGCATTTTAAAAAATTGAATCAGAGATTTGTGCATAGGTAAGGATAAGTAGGTGATGGAAGCTGGATTTGAGGCAATGCTAAGAGAAACCAACCCCAAAAAATTCTAGAGAGCTCCAGACAAGGAGCAGTTGGTAAAAGATTGCACAATTGCTCTACTTAAAAGGAAGAATAACGATTTTGTCAGAAAGTTCTTTGAAATAGAATAAGGTGTTAACTCTTTGCAGAATTTTGTCCATTGCAACCACATACACCTAAGCACTCAAAATTTTATCAGAAATGTGTGCAAAGTATACACTGTAAAACTGTGGCTCAAAAAATACTTTAAAGTTTCTGAAACTGAGGAAATCTATATATACTTGAAGAAAGACTAACACCCACAGCTGTGAAGTCCTAGGAACAGAGAGCAAGACACATCAAGTGTGTTGCAAGTATTCTACTTTCAGCAGTATGAAATTTTATGATCTCCATGCCAAAGGGGAAAGAATAATAATCCCTAGCAGTTTCTCAAAAATTAATGTGCTCAGCATTTCTTTCTGTGCCAAAATCACATAAACACTGGGTACTTGAGCAAGACATCAATAAGGAAAATTCCAGGTTTAAACAGCAGCGAAAAAACTTATACATTCTGTTATGCCCACTATCTTTTTCTGTGATCGCTACCTAATGTTTGATATAAAAGTGAAAAAGCTTAAAACATTGTATATGAAGGCAAGAGAAAAAATCTTCCCCATCTGCTGTAAGTGATAAGCAGAGCCATGAAATATGCATTTGGTATAATAAAATATTTGAAAAATAGATGTACATCTGAATCTAGTGCTAGGGCTATTTTAAACGGGAGTGCAAATGGGACTAGAGCTTTAAAAAAAGCTTTTATGGATAGATGCTGCATTTTTTGGATTTAAATCCCTGTAAAAGCAGGATGCTTGACAATATTATTTCTATTTTGCTATTTAAAGTGTAAAAGGCATCTACATTTTCTCTAGTTTGCTTGCAAAGTCATTTTTATATCTTACTATGAAAAATCTTCTATACAACAACTTCCTTTAAAATTTATCAATTTATTTAATTTATTTTCACACAATTAAGGTATTTTCTCTGTCTCTAGTACCAATACTGTAACTTTTTGTTAAATGTTCAAAGCAAGCATTATATACTTTATTTATTTAAGACTTATGCCCGTGTGTCAGTTTTTCACACACCTTTTGAAGTCTTTCCAAGTATTGATTATCTTTCTGGTAAAGAGGTACCTATAATAGAAAGAAACATGCCAGGTACAAGGGGCTGATCTCCAGGCAGATGTATATAATGGATTTATATGTCCCTGGTCTATGGCATTGGTTTCCTTTCAGATTATGAGTGGATTTTTATCTCCAAGGCAAAAAGATATTCCCTTAATATCCCCTTTAGCTGTGTTTTATTGTCACAGCTTAGTGGTTCCCCAGAGTCGTTGCATTTTGCTGAATGAGGGACAGCATGAGGGTTTCTACAGAGACTGAGGAGAAAGTGTTACCTCTTGTTCTTAACAGAGATGAGATGATGGCATCTAAACATTTCAGACATACTGTTAAGTATGAAGAATAAAAGTAAACACCAAAAAGTTCTTTAAGAGCAGCTAAGCAGTTTATTACAGAATAAACATATCCCTTAAAAGAAACACATAACAACAGTGGGTACATTTCTATATTAATCTTTAAAAAAATATTTTCTTTTTATTGTCCTTGTTTTACTGGCTTCTCCAAAGTGCAGTTTTGGGTCATTTAGCACTTTTCTTTCCTCCAAAACAAAGGCTTGATCACGTGGGTTTGACATTTTATTTTCTGCTGCTTTTAGCCAAGATAGACCAATCTGACGGATGGTAATATTGGGTAATATTGAAATACACAACCTGCTAAGAATATCTTACATAGTTTAGAAATACAATATAGTTGTGTGAAGGTTTATCAGCACATATAAAACACATTACCAAGATGTTCTCCATACTTCTAAGTATTAGTTTAAGGTCTTAAAAATTAATTTTCTCTATGGGATGCTGAGAAGAATAAATCTGTTCTTTAAAGGATGCATGCTGTCATCTTAAGCATAAAGCACAACATTTGGAGAAGACATCACCCAAGGCATAATTATTATCTAGAAGTATAGATTGGCAAATTACGATGTGCCCACACATAGTTTCCCAAACTCAAAAATTTTTTACTGAAAAGTCAACATCAGGAAACATTAAGTTTCAGCCTCCTTTATTTTTTTCTTTTTTTTTTTTTTTTTTTGGTGTTTTTTGGTTTTTTTTTTTTTTTTGTTTGGTTTGGGTTTTTTCTGGTTTTTTTTACACTACAGAATGATTTATGCTTTCTGGAAACCATTTACCATATCTACTCTCTGTGTGTGGATGTCTTGACTAACTCGGAAGTTCTCATATTAAGGTTGAACTTGTTGATTTTTTCCAACCTTAATGATTCTATATCACACTAGAAACCTATGCTCCTTATAAAATCTCTGTTTTAAACAGACCTCAGGCAATCTAGATGATCAATTAGCCCAACTTTCCTCTCAGAGCAGGTCTAGTTGCAGAAGTAAAACTGTGCCTTGTTCATAAGGATCTCTAAGGAGAAATCTCAACATCAACCAACAATTTCCTCTTTCAGGATAAATGAATTTGTGATACCACTGAACTTCCATATACAGACTAGCTACAGTTATAAAAGATTGTGTTGGATTTTTTTGTTTGT
Source organism: Catharus ustulatus (assembly GCF_009819885.2). Taxonomy (NCBI): domain Eukaryota; kingdom Metazoa; phylum Chordata; class Aves; order Passeriformes; family Turdidae; genus Catharus; species Catharus ustulatus. The sequence continues at coordinate 80,170,119 of NC_046222.1, read as the reverse complement.
TTGCTTTTGGTGTTTGTTATTTTAGGTTATTGTAATATAAAGCCTGGGGAATTTTCAGAAAGCATTAGTCCATCAATGAGACAAGTTATGCAAGGAAGCTAACTTACATGTTTCTACTAAAACACTATCACTGCAAAAATTTTCAAATGAAGAGCTAGCAACACACAATCAAAGAACTATTTGCATTGTACATTTATCCGGTGTAGTTACATAGCTACAGAAAATATTTTTCAAAGCAGATACTCAGAAAATAAAACCTCTAGCAAATGCAATTGCATTCATAGTGATAACAGCTTTATACTGTGCAAAAGTAAAGCCATCTGCACCAGAATTATTAAAAATAGTTCTTGATAACCTGAAATGTCATGGAATTTGCTGAATTATTTAAAATCACATTAAGTTCTGAGTCTGAAAAATTTCATAACCCTTGCAAACATAACTTTGATTCTTATTCTCACTCCATCTCTCCTTCCCCAACCCAGCTATCTGAATACAATTTTATTGAGAGTTTTCACTAAATGGAATAGAGCAAATCATTGCAGTATTGTCTGGGACAAAGCATGAATTCTCTGTAGTAGTTACACTTGAACAACTTAGTCTCCATTTGCTGGATTTTTTTTTTCAATTTCTTTAAAGATTTTACAAAAGAAAATAGTAAAATAAATGCGATTCTGTCATTTCAATAATTTTCATTAACTAGAAGTACAGTTTCTAAGACGACCATTCCTGAGGAAAAAAGTTTTGATCTTCAAATGGAAATGTGGCACCAGTGTAGACCATAACACTTCCATTACTAGTAACAGACCTCAGGATTTTCATTAACTCTGCAAGTACCTGGGACTACGATTTGTGAGGCTTCCATTGTACGGACATGTCTTGATCTGCCAGGAACTTTTATTTGAGATTAGTTAACAGCAACAGTACCACAGACAGATGACTGTTAAATTATTGGTTTCAGTTGTTTAGCTTTGTTCAGTTTTGTTGCTAAACCATTATCACCATAACTTTCACTAATAATACTAACCAGTAGCCATTCAGTGCAGAACAGTCTATGACAATAGAATACAATACATGAGAGCAGTCTTCAAAATGCAGGGACAGGATGAAGCTGGGCTTCATGCAGGTCATGGATCACCAGTTATTTGCCGTCAAAGGAAAGCAACTTAAAGTGACAGGTTAAGATGTTATGGGGATGAAAAAGGGAAAAAAAGATCACGTATGAAGAAAGAGCAAGGCATACTGTGTGTTAGAAAATATCTTAAAGTAGTCATCAGTGAATTTTAGGGGAAGAAGGTAGAATTCCCAACCACTAGTACTCTACGTCCCTCGGTAAACAATGTCATACTGAAAATTTGTTGCAAGCCTTCTAACACCCAGCTTCTTAAGAAGCTCAGAGCAGCACAACAAGGGTAAGATAGCAGAAATAGGGATATGAACTAGAAAGCTTGTGCATATAAGTTTAAATTATCATTGTTGTGAAGTTGCACTGATAGAATACTGGAGAGGGTATGTGGTAGTATTGTGACAACTGTATTCCTAATGATATGGTCAGATTATTAATGTTTTATTTGCACTGTCAACAAATTATGACAGCTATGTTTCCTTATCCCAGATTAGCTGCTTGGGTCTTTGGTCTGGTATCTGGCTTTTAGGGTTTAGTTTTGAATTCAATTAGGGAAGATCCAAATGGCATTGTCATGATCCACAGAATTGTCCCATTAGTTTTACTACACTAATTCAGATTCTCTGAAAGTGGTAAATTGTTAAGCATGTGCAAGTAGAAAATACTAGCATTAAGGTCAGATGAAATGTTAGTTCAGGATTCTTGTGTATATGCTTTATTATAAAGTCCTTAATTATATGATCTCACTCTCTATTTTAAAACTGCCATAAAAAAGGGAGAAGGAAAGAAAGAAGTCGCATTTCATTCACTTTGTCTGTGTAACTTGCTGCATAGATTCATTAGTTAGAATTATCATTCAGCTTTCTAAGTATCCATTAAGTAGCAGAGTGGTGATGGTGTCACACTTTATGGATGGAATCTAGATTCAAAGAGAAGATTAAAATTTTATACATAAATATCTAAATAAATATGAGTTAATATATAAATAAATAAATAAATAAATATATCACAAATATGAGTTAAGGAGTGGAATCCAAGTGCCTAAACACTGGCAGTCAATGCAACTAAAATTACACACCAACAAGCCTTGTCTTTGCACGTGTTTTAAACTGATATTCTAGCTTACTTAAATAGACACTTGTTTGAAGGATGTCCATGCAAATTCTATTTTTTTGAGAGAACATATAAGAAATAATTTTAAGTATATTTATTTTCCTCCTTTTTTACATAGAGAATTCTAGAGATATTATTCTATACTGAAATTCTTTTTTCTTTTCATGCATTTTCTATTAATGTGAATTCCTCTATATCAATTTCTGTAAGAACCAAATCTATAAATATGTCTATATTTTTTTTAGAGGATTGCCTTTTTGTGGTGGTTTTTTTTTGTTTTTTGGTTTTTTTTTTTTGTTTGGTTTTTTTTTGGTTTTTTTTTTGGCTTGTTCATTCGTTTGTTAGGTTTTTTGGTGGTTTGGATGAGGTTTGCAGTGGTTGTAGTTTTTGGGGCTTTGGAGGGTTTGCAAGAGAGAGAAAAAAGGGCAAAGAAAAAGTTAATTGTCATGGAAAGTGTATGTTAAAAATCAGTAGAGAAAATTGTAAATAACAGAAATAGTTACAAATATTTCAGTTTGGATGGACACCAAAGAGAAGACCTAATTATATGTATGTTCCACAGGAAATCAGTATGTATATTTCAAGTAAAAGTAGAAACATGTTCCAAATTATGGGAAAGTGAGATGTTTTGAACACCATATTATGACAGACTTCACACTGAGTGCTTACACCAAACTGGAGCAAAGTACATGAGAAAAATTCTGAACACTCCAATTAGACACTCAGTTATCTTGCATGAATAACTCACAGTATCATTTTTGACTACAATTTAAAAAATTAGGACTAATGTGTGTTTCCATGTCTCAAATGTGTTGAAGCTTGTCAGTTGTATTCCTTGAACAGAGAAATGTCTCATAGACTCAGTTTAGACACATTCACATTGTCTGAGAAATTAGGACAGTATTTTCTGTCCTGGGGTCTAGACTGGCTTAGTTTTTCATGGTAATAAGCTGAGCCAAGGGTATAGAATCACAAAGCATCTAGGAAAAGTAGAATCAGGCAGCCCTTAAGTTATTACAACACTGGGCTATGTTAAAACCCTGTGAGACATAAAAAAAATGAAATTTTTTTGTCATGGAAATTAAGGACATACAGTCCCAACTGTTTATTCTCAATCTTTATGAGAATTTCCAGCAGGTATCAGCTGGCATTCCATTCAGTGTCTAAAAGAAAAATTCAATCCTAATCTTTTATTAGTCTTCTGTCTAAATTTTCCTCTTTCATGTGATCAGAACAGATTCATAGGGCCACTCTGATCTTTCTGCATGTGTAGAAACACCAATGCCAGCAATAAGAGTTCTCTGCAAGGAAGAAGAGCAGAATAGATAATAAGTGCTCTATTGTGCAGACAGGAGAGGAGAATTTAGTTTTAATGATCCCATTACTTTCTGCTAGACTGCTAAAAATTTCTGCACTGAATAAACCAGTAGATGCTGCTTTTTGTTGAGTAACTGGAATGTCTTTCATGAAACTTAATTTTTTTACAAACACTTTGTAGGGCAATTAGGGCAGCTTAGCAAATTCCTTATTTCCCACTGGACATTGTAATTCACAACAAACCAATTAATATTTTATCTGAAAATGCTACATACTTTCATTGTTGTTTATTTTTAATTAAAATTAAGGTCCTGAAACACTCAATGACAATTAAAAATACATGCAAGGCATTAAATATGACAATTTGAATTTTTAATTATTAACTATCACACTGACATGCTAATTATTTCTGACAAAAACACAGGATGCTTTACTTAAATACTAATATAACTGCAGTATCCATTTTAAATACTGAGAAAAATTATGTAGAGCCTTTACAGAATTTTAAACCTTAGAGAGAACCATAGTACAGGGGATTTGTCTTTTGAAAGATCAAAATGTTCATAATGAGTAAATCTTATATTTGAGTAGTGGAAGACAGTAACGCTCTTGCACTGTAACACTGAAAGTAACAGGAGACAAGCTTTAAAAGCTTTTCAGGAACCAATCCAACTATGTATTTAAATATTTTAAAAATGCACTATTGCATAAAATAGAACAAACAAGATGGGCATCTGAATGTATCCCTAGTGGAAACTAATTTTTACAACAGGATGTGTGCTAGAACTCTCTTAACACCAGTTGCAACATGTAGCTGTCTCAAAACCATAATAAATGTGCTGGAAAGCCCAAGGGGTTTTTATTAAGACACCAAATTGAACTGCATTTTTCCTCATTGCTTTAGCAAGAGAAGCTAAAGTTTAGCTAACATTTTGGGCTTCAGGGTCATGAAAGAAGTAAATTAAAATTTGAAACATTTTATAATCTGATTGTTGCTGAGTTCATCATCTTTCCTCATAGAATGTAAAGAAATAGTGGCTTGGGAAAAAAATAGAAGACTTGCTCTGACACAAATGAAAAGAATGAAAGAAAATACAGTTCTTTTTTGAGCATGAGTGTCTTTGCATCCTGTAAGAGATATATCCTAAATAACAAAGACAACAAAAAAAATCTGCACTTACTTAGTTGTGACTTCACAATTCTGCAGGTTGCTTTCTGGGACATAGGTTTGGCCATCTTTAATGGATGGCAGAATATAGTCAATCTAATTTACAACCATTTCTCAGGACCCTTTACACCTTTTTAAAATTAACTATTCATGGTACATGACTTGGGATTGCTAGTAACAATATTTTAAAATATACTTTTCACAAACTAATTTTTTTCTATCAAAGTATATTAGAATTTTTTTTGCAAATGTTCTCTTGGATTCAGCTTTATGTCCTCGCAAAGATGCCAAAGACTTTTCAAAGGTGTTCCTATTTTGTTTTATATGTTCATGATAATTTAATATTTCTTTCCATGTTGTTGAAAACAGAGATTTAAATTCTCACATGTACATGTGTACATGAATACACTCTCAGATTTTATAATGATGGCTGTTAAACTATTAAATTATTAATATAATAATTTTGGTGATTTAAATTATTATATTGGCAGTTTCTGTATTCTTTACAGGAAACATTTTCTCTGTGAACTCCATTGTTTTATCAGGCTGCAAAATCTTGGACATATAATCTTCTGGAGAATGTCAATAATGTAAAATTCATGCTCTGTGCTTTGTGCAAATTCGGCTGTTGGAGCAGTCAATGCGGAGAAAATTTTATGGTGTATAAGCTTGCTGATACTGGATTAGATACTGAAATACATTGCAAAAGAATCCAGCTTGATTTATTGGGCTTTACTATTTTCAGAGCAAATCCTATTCCTTGGCTGAGCTCAAACAGAAAAGGATGTAAAAATGCATCAACTGCAGATTGTCTTGATAAATGTCCTTAGCACTTGTAACATTCCGCTTTGGCTGAACTGAAAAAGGAATGGGACCATGATGTTAAGAAATTTTTTTTTTTCAATTTTTTTTTCCATTTTTTTTACACAGATTTATGGTTACTCCTATCAATATCAGCTGTTTGGTTGTCTAGAAACGAAATAAGGATAGCATGGAGGGATGTACAGCCAAAAGGAAGCAGGGTGGGTGGAAGGAACACAGGAAGGGAAATAGGAACAGAAGGAGGAATGGAGAAAAATTAAATTCAGACTGTTTGCTAGATAAAATGTTAGTATTTACTCAAATGACAGATACAATAGTAAAGTCCAATTCAATTATAATCTAGATTGTGGGTAAGTATTTCTGTTGAACTGTATTTTGCAGAAAACAAATAATTTATTTCTTTCATTCTTTGAGAATTGAAAGTTGTCTCAGAAACTTCAGAAAGGAAAACCACTTCCCGTAAGATTTTGTGTAAGACATAGAATCAAATCCAATGTTGCCAGTATAGAAAGAGAAATGGAACAATAATATAGAATAAATAGAAGAATTCTCATACCTTAAAGACGGGTAATTAATTCCAATCTTAAAAACATTTTTGCATGTGAGAGGCATTTTCCAGGAATGAAAAATACACTTTTGATTACAAAAATGCTGAATCAATCCTTGTAGATTTAAAAAACAAAATACTGAAAGTAGAAGATACAAGCATGAAAACTAGAACTAGATTTAGGCAACATGGTGCTTTCATCTGAAGTACATAAGGAATAATTTTGTTAGTATATATGTCAATGGTTTTTCTAGAGAGCTTTCATTCAATGTGTCAATCTTCGGTCAGAAATAGGACATTTTCAAACAGAATCTTGAGTGTAATAATACTTAATCTATTTTTGCCCTATATGAAGGAAGTAAATTTTAAGACATTTCTCTTTAGAGAAATCTTCTGAAACTTTTTTGTGTAAAACCTAAAATTTCATAGCTCTGACTTTCATCACCACAGTCAGACTCCTAACCTGTTCAGCAAGTATTCCCCTCTAAAATTCTGCAGAGGTCTTCACATCATAATAATGCCTGGGATATTTCCAGTTCTTGGCCTGTACATTTCATCTTGAACATAAAAACATAAGGTCAAAAGTACTGGGTTAGACCAACACGTTACCTCTGATAGTGATAGAAGCCAAAAGTCAATCTATCATAAAGGGTATAAGAAAAGGGAAAGCACATATTTCCCTCAAATATTCTTCGTCCTTTAAAAAATTGTATTTTGTCTAATTAAGCGCCTGTGCAACCCAAAACTATTTTAATTTTCATAAGCTAAAACAGAGTTTCTTTCAATTATGTAAATTTTTGTGGAAAAGTTCCCCAATCTAACTACACATTGTGTCTGTGCAGGAAAATTTTGTTCTTTGTCCCATCTTATGCCTTCTTCTGATGTTTGCTGACTATTGTGTTTAAACAAAGAACTATTCCTGTGAAAAAACAATTCTTGTCCACCTTGTTCTACGTATTCTACTGGCCATAAATTGTTTCTTGAGATAAGTCATCTTCAAAAGAACAAGAGCATTCATCTCCTGTGGTTTGGTAATATTCAGAATATGTTAAGGTTACTACCTTAAAAATATGTTCAGTGTTGAAGTCCTGTCTGAACTGATAAGCCTTACATATGCAAACACAGTTTAGAGCATTGAATGTTGCCTATGGATCCATCACAGGATGTATTATGGGGGTATAAAATTTTCATAGCTCACAGACCCTCTGGCAGACAAGTCCAAGGAAATCCCACCAATACTGGGAATAAAATTCCATAACTCTTTATGTCATAGCATTTTTAAAGTTGTACAGGTTATTTTATGTTTTACAGATTCTACATCTCATTGTGTGATGTGCATTTCCAATGGAGAATGAGAAAAGAAAGACATTCAATAATTCAAGTGCAGTTCTTGTTGGGACATCTCTTTAAGAACAGATTTATCCTAATGACAATGGTTAAGAAGTGATTTAATCTAGTGGCAATGAAATGTCGATGACATCAACTTAGGAGAATACTACCATGTATTTTTTTGATTGTAACTAGTTTTGGTTTGTACTAATCTATGTAATGGTATATGACTGTTAGTAGGGGGGTAATATTGTAAAATCAAGTATTTTAGAAAACAAGTTTTCACATAACTACTTCAAAGACTTTTTTAACTTCAATGTTGTGCAAGAATGGGATTCAAACATTTTTTTAAATTAATCTTTTTTTAAACAAGAATTTTCTAAGAAGCCCTACCATCTGTTTTTAATTCTGTGATATTTTTGTTATCACTATTTTACTAAAAGCAAGTGCTTTTGAAATGCCAAACTATAACAGTAGAATGATTAAAAAATATTATGCCATGTGTAGTGGGCAGACCCTGCCTGGATGGTCAGCAGCTACCAAAGCCCCTCACTCACTCATCTCTACAAATGTGTAGGGGAGAGAAAATGTAACAAAGGTTTCATGGGTTGAGATAAGGACAGGGAGAGATCACTCACCAAATGCTATCATTGGCAAAGTAGACTTAAATTGGGGATATTAATTGAATTAATCGCAAACAAAATTAGAGCAGGATAATGAAAAGCAAATTAAGTCTTAAAAACACCTTCCTTTTGCCCCTTTCTCCTTCTCAAGCTCTACCTCCTCTCTCCCAGCAGCACAGGGAGTCAGGGAATGAGGTTTATGGTCAGTTCGTCACACGTTGTTCCTGCTGCTCCCAAGGAAGAAGAGCCCTTCTCCTGCTACAGTGTGGGATCCCTTCCACAGGAGACAGTCCTCCACACACCCGTTCAACGTGAGTCCATCCCACAGCCAACAATTCTCCATTAACGCCAACATGCATCACTCTTACATGAGGTGCAGTCCTTCAAGAACAGCCTGCTCCAGCATGGGACCTCCACAGGGTCAAAAGTCCTACCAGGAAACCTGCTCCAGCAAGGGATTCTCTCTCCTAACATCTGCAGGTCCCTACCCAGAACCTGCTCCAATGGGCTTTCAATGGGTTCACAGCCTTCTTTCAGGAATCTACCTGCTCCAGCATGGCAATTTTGGGGAGACCATATTCTCAACTAATAAGGCGGACAATATAGGAACTTAAGGATTGTTTTGCAACTTCATCTGTCCCTATGTAGTAGAAGCACTATAGCCAAGATATTAAGGGGGAAGTCTATACTGCAGTGAAGTCAGGGATTTGGTGATCTGTTATGTTTTTTCAAATTTCTGTATAAGTCCTCATTTCTTTACCACTTTTGCATACCTTAACTGAGTAATCCTTATACACATTATTTTGCAGATGTAAATGGAGTAATACTTTTCTGCCCAATGAAGCCTTCAGAGATAAAATTAATCTCAGCTATCTTGTTACCTGTGTAAAGCTAAATTACAGATGTTCTCCTTTAAACTGTAGAATCAAAATGGATACTTGAACTGTGCATTCTAAAGTTCCACTATTTGCATGAATTATGTTCAGATGAAATTGACCAGATTAAATGCAATAAAGTAGACCATAGACATTAAGTTTGTATGAGAAGAATTCTCATCCCAGGAGCCGCTAAATTGTTATGAACGGGTATTAGGTGAGGTATCCTACATTTAACCTTACATAAGCTCAACATTACTGGTCTAAATCCTTGTCTCAGTCTGAAACTAACACAGCCTCAACCAACACCCCAAAACCACCATGTCACATTGAATATGTCAGACATAAGACTGATATATATATGTCTGACCCTTCGCTTTCTTTTCCTTTTCCCTGTCTACACCTGCATCTCATACAATTATGATACACTATGCCATGTCCCCCTGGTTTATGGTAGGCTGTGTTAGAGGCAGTAGTCTCAGATGATCTATTTTCTGCAAATAAACTCTGCCTGGAGATACTGGAGGCTGAAAATGTCATGCTACTGGTTTCTGGCATCTCTCACAATAAGGGATCTTACAACCAAAGAAGACTCTTTTCTCTCCTGAAATCTTATTTACCAATGAGATGAGTACCCACTAACTCACCAGTCAAACCCTAGAACCCCAGAAAAAATATAAGTTCTAAAATCTACATTTTGATTCTAATTCCCTGTTTTAAATGGGTATTCAAAGCTTGCATATGCTAAGTAGCCCAAATGTTCTCTTTATAGAATACTGTTGAGGTCTTTACATTCTCTGAATATTTATTGATTCTGTGACAGTGTTTCATTCCTCAGTAGCAGATAATTTCAATGAGATTTTAGAAAACCGAAATAATCAAATGCAGTACATTTCCTTGAAAATTCACCATAAAATGTTATGGTTTATTTTTGTCAGTATTGCAGGGAGCTTTTCACATTACCTTATTTTTTATGGCATTTAAATATTCTTGAACATAATGTGGAATTCTTCAGAAAATTATCCAGCTATAATGTTCTACAAATGTTATGCATAATATTGTGCTGGATTAATAGTTCCTATTCAAATGAATAATAATTGCACTTTATAATTAATTATGATAGAAATTGAGGCACCAATGCTAGGCATTTGAAGATTCAGAAATCAATAAACCATTATATTTGGTTGTAGGGTTATATGTTTCTGATATATTGTGACTACCTGCTGAACTGCTGTTCTGATGTAGCACTGAAGGTTCCTTACATTGCCTTCAGTAAGGATTAGTGGATTAGTTAATCACTGTATTAACAATTTAAATTAAATAATTGACAGTTACCATGTAATCTGTGAAATCAAATTTCACATAAACATCCAAAATGAGAGAAAATCACTTTTTCATTTTTTTAATAGAAAAATTCTGTTCTTAAATTTAAAAAATTGCAAGAAAAAAGCTTATCCCTCTCCTCTCCAAATTCTGTGGAAAAAGCAGAAGATAACAAAAAATGTAGTGTAAGTTTATAATATTATATAAAACTTTAATGAAATATATATGAATATAAAAACACATATCTGGGAAACATTGCTTTGTTTTAGCTTTGGAAAGATTGTGTGTAGATGGCAGAAGGAAGAGGAGAAAAGTAGAGATTTCCCAATAAGTCTTTAAGCAAAAAAAAAATCGTGAAGCTCTCATTTGTCATGCACTATCAGTTAGAAGCAGAAGCAAAGCCAAGCTTGTCTCTTGCATAAATGTTAAGCAATGATCACTGAACAGTAGGCACCTACTAGGATATGCAAACTTTTTGAGAGCTCTCGGCAGAAAGTTTAAACACTGAAGAAGAAACTAAAAATGAAAATGAGGGTAGATTCTTTTTGTTTTTTGTGTAAAAATGATTTGCCATGTAAGGAATCCAAGAAGGTCTATAATGCATCTGACATCATGGCCATTATATAAAAAAAGGGGGGGTTTATGTGTTTTTGGGGTTTCTTCCCCTAAAATAAAATGCTCTAATATGAACAGGATAGATAGTGAAATACAGTAAGTTGTGCTGCACTAGAGACCTGAATCGGTGAATGGTACAGTGTGCTCTTGCTTCATTGCTTGCCAATTGAAAAAAGCTTTATTTTATGATTTTGTGTAAATGGCAATAAGATTTTATTTTGAAGATGATGCAAAAATAGTACTGATACTAATGAATTAATTGTTAAATCACACAAATGTGTCTAGGTTAGCTGGGGGCTATGAACTAACGAGTAACCACTCAGAATCAAATTTAGTAGATATAAATTCCTATTGGTTCATTTAATAGCTATTATATCAAACCAAACAAAAAGTCTAGCAGCTCATTTAAAGAGCTCCAATTCACTTTGTAATACAAAAAGAATATTTGGCACCATGCTGACATTTAAATGTCCAGACATGAAGGAAGGGCTGAAATATTTTTGTTAAAAAAAAGGCAGATTTAATTTGGTACATTAATCCCAGAAGACTTGACAGTCTGAGTGATTTTATATAGACAAAAGATTCTTAAATTTTTTTTTAGTGAGAGATCACAGTTATGGTCTGGCTTTAATGCTTCCCACTTCCCAGTTTCTCTGATTATACTTCTCAAATGTCAGTCTTATTCCCTTTATCTCTTCTCAGGTCAAATCACACAATTCTCCCCCTGTTAGACTAAACTCTTAGCAATAGTACCTTTATATCAGCTGTAGTAACGTGCTAAATCCCTGAGGGCTTTACTACCTGAGGGATTTGACTTCTTGGAACTATGGAAAATGATGAATATGTCCAAGTACTTTTCTCAATGCAGAACATTTTTTTTTATTTTTAAAAAGGTAAAAAAAGCAACTTCTATAAAAATATTTTAAAGTTTTTAAAATCTATACATTTCTCCCCTGGACCATTCTGTCCTTCATAATGAGCTATATAAAGTTAATATTCTGATGGCAAACTTTATGAAAGAAAACCAAACACTCTGACTAAATCAAATAATTTTCCCCTATTTATTAGTAAAAACTACAGGCTTTGCACTACAGAATCCCAGGAAATGTCTGAGCTTTCACTGCTTAGCTGGAAACCTCAGAGAGCTGAGTAGATCGTGACCACTGAGTGCATAAATACAAGCCCACATGTACCTAAGATTAAGAGGCAGGGACCTTCACTGGCCCTACATTCTTACCACTGAGCACACCAAGATACTGAGGACTCAGTGCCAGTCACCAGCTTGCTTCTTACAAGAGACTGTCTCCATTAAATTTAGCACTCAAAAGGACCTGGGGAGGAGTAGCATAACACAAAAGAACTTGAGTTGATATTTAAAAGACTTTCTAGATAACAATTTTGGCTCTGATACTAATGAGCCTTTTGTCCATTAATCTGTGTCAGTACTGCTATAACAGGTACAATGAGAAGCATAGAATTCTGACAAAACTGATTTGTTTAGATTTTACGTTTTCCATTTGTACCATTTTGTACAATTTTATGACCTATTCTCATTGCATAGCTGACTTCCTAACTCCTTGCTGGACTAAGCCTCACACTTTACCACTACTGTCAAACTTGCCTTTGTAATAAATTCTAATTCTGACTATCATCTTCAGGCATGATCCCTCCATTTTCATTCTGGGCATATGAGCTACTAGAGAATTCACAGTCACACAAGTCAACAGGTAAAACGAGAGCAAAGTAGCAAAGGTTCAAATGCCAGCATGCAGAGGAGACTAAGGTCTAGATCCAGCTACTGGAAAGAATGAGTGACTGGAGCCAACTACAGGGGATTATGATTGTATTTCACATCTGCATGTGACCATTAGTGAACTTCAAGCTAAGTTAGTTGATGAGAAGTTCAGCACCTGGAAATTAACCAGGTTCCAGGCATTGATATTGGACGAAGTAAAAGTCCACATTAATTGTTTTTTTTCCTTAAAGAAGAAAACATATCTTTGGTAAACTTAAACCAAGACCTCTAGAATCATTATTATAAAGGTTGTAGTTTTAGGAAAAAATGAATTCTGGGGTTCTTATAAGACTCTATCTCTGGATACAGAAAACAGTATACTAGAAATGTATTTTGATCTGATAAAAGCTGCTTAAGGATTCAAAGGCCTATTACCTCAGATGTAATAGTTCAAATTAATAAGCTCCTTTCTCCCTTTTATACACTGTGCACAATAAATGCTTTCATTATAATTAACATCATTTACTGAATTGAAAACCACGCGCACTAAAAAGAGTATCTTATATGCTGGCAACACTAATTTTATTCTTAGAATCAAGAACAAGATAAACCTGCAATCATCTATAGGCTCATCACTAATTTTCAAGCTATATCTACTCCGTAGTTCTGACAAATCAGTCTCATTTTAAAAAAAATCTGGAACACCAGATTTAGGATATAGAATTAGATATATCATGATATCTCAGTAATTTTAAACCATTTCATATAGTTTGGTCTGCCTGAGTAGCAATAAGAATTTATCTCTTTCTCCCGAGGAAAGTAATGGAATTTTAAAGCTCTTTTACATATTTTATAAATTGGTGACGATTACCTGGTGACTTGTTAACAGGTAATATGGGAAATCCTAAAATAAGCATTATGTTTGCTATACTCTTAATAGTTTCATAATTAACTCCTATGGAAATGAAATAACAAAAAATAACAAAAAAACATATTTTATTGTTCATGTGCCAAGATAAGGAAGAATCTCTCAATAATGTTGTAAAAGGACTAGTTAAGAAGCCTTAAATTAATGCTATTAAAATGTGATAGGTTAGGCAAACCAAATATTGATTCATTCATTCTTAATGAAATATTTAAATAGTTAGTAATGTACTCACTCATCAATAATAGTGAAAATAGGAATAAGTACAATGGAAAAAGTACAGATGGAGAAAAGTAGAAAAAAGCGGTAATGCACACACAATAACTATCAGTATACTATTTTTAATGCAAATACTGCTCAACATATTAAAACATTACCTTAAATTTATGGGTTTGGAGGTAATACGAAGTATATGATACAAGTGTTATTTGAAACAAACAGATGAGAACTGTTTGTTTGAGTCCAACAGATTAAGGATGCCATTCATCTTTATCTCTTTCAGGTACACAAAAGGAGCCATTTAATTCCAACTCTCCAGTCAGCAGCGAGAGTTGAACCTGCAGAAGGTGTTTTACCTCTTCTTAACGTAATTGAATGACAACCTTAGGGTGAAGCAGCCTTTTAAAGACCTAATTCTTCAATGACTGTGGGAGAAGTCTAGATTATTTCTCTAGCCTATATGCCTAAATATTTAGATAACTTAATTAATAAAGATTAAGTGTGATGGAAACTTGAATTGTGGACAATATACCTAAGCAGCTGAAGAGGTAGAGTGACATAATGTGGTTCACCACAAATAAATGCAGGGGATCATTAAAATACGTGAGCACTTATTCATACTTATTAACTGCAATAATTTCGTATCTTATTGGGATGATTTTCTTTTGTTAGAAGCTGTTGCATTAGAAACATTGTACAGTCCATATATTTTTAATCATATTAACACTCCTCTGATCACATAAGGCTAAGAGCATAATTTCCTAAAAATATCTGCAACAAAAGCAATGAAAAAATCTCTGGACTTTTCTTCTCTTTCATTTTTTAAGCTACTTTCCATAAGCTGATTAAATTAAGAAAATATTAGAATTATAGAGAGAAATAAATAACATATCTAATAGGGTCTCTTCCCTATATTGAAATTCTAATGAAGAAAATCTATAGCTGAAGATTCTGGTGTTTTATTCTACTGACACTTCACATAAGTATATATTCCAGACCAGCGAATTAAAGTTATTGATCTAATTTAAAAAATATTTTGTTTGGTAATTTAAAATACGCAAGTAGTCATTTAAGTAATGCACGCAGCTCTAAGGAGTTTCCCTTTGTTTATGAGTCTTTCACACAATTCTGTTCCTGTATCCTTTCTCAAGAACAAAAGACGTCAAAATAAAGAAAGTAATATTTGTGTGTCATATGATGGCATGGGAGAGAAAAACATTAGTATGGTATATATGTTGAAAGTTATTTTACATATATTTATTGAATTTATTCTGTGAGTGCTTGAGTATTCTATATTTTAAAGCAGTCTCCTGTGGAAGTAATTTAATATTTCCAACTAAAATGTGCTTCTATAGCACTTATAATTTCTGCTTTATTTTATTACTTGAGCCATAGTAATGTATCAGTTATGAATGTATGCTTATGTATATACATTTATATCTGTAAAAAGACATATTTACAGACATTTTCTTATGCTTCTGTTGCATCCCAAAATATTTCATCTTTTGTAGATGTTTCTTGAGAAATTCCGTAATATTTGAGCTTATTTATATTTCACTGAATGCCAAATTTTTAATTTGGTGCTTACATTTTTCATCATCCAAATTCCTTGGCAAATATTACTTTCATAATCAAATATATTTTTAGAGGATAAATTACTCAAAATCTATAGCAAATAAATAAAATCGCAGTGTAACAAGACTTCACCAGAACTTACTTTTCACCACATAGAAGTCTGTTTGCACCTGT
Organism: Catharus ustulatus; assembly: GCF_009819885.2. Taxonomy (NCBI): domain Eukaryota; kingdom Metazoa; phylum Chordata; class Aves; order Passeriformes; family Turdidae; genus Catharus; species Catharus ustulatus. The sequence goes on along the minus strand of NC_046222.1, from coordinate 80,154,636 downwards.
TGTACTGTGACATTTAGACCCTTTCCATCAGCCACTCTCTAGGTTCTCAGATGATATGCAGAACTAGTTTCTTCTTTTCATCTTCCATTCTTGACGTGCCCAGTCAGCGCTCAATTTTTTTTTCTGCCTCCTTCAAACTTAAAACTGCCTGAATAATTCGGAATAACACACAGTTATATTAAAAACAACTAACATATTCTTTATTTAAAACCTACTTTTCTGCTAGTTCCCTGCATGGCAATTATCTAACCAGGGGGTTAAAATCAAAGAATGGCTAAGTAGCCATTATGATTATAGTTTATTGAGTATTTACATAATCTTGTCTCCCCCTGGTTCTGTAAAGTACATTGTAAATTATGTTCAACTGCAAAGTTTAGGAATCTCTGACTGTAGAAGAAATTATGTTACTACCTTTACAAGAATCTCTTACTGTTAGAGCAGCCGCCTGGGAAATCAGAGGCTTGTAATCAGTATCTGCTTCTGTCTCAGAGACAAAGGTGTAAAGTCATTTAATGTGCCTAACTTTTAATACCTTTCCTATCAATCATGTAAGCACACAGACCACTGAAGTCATAGCTGGGAGGCCTTATCTTAATCTGTTATGTCTAGAGCTCAAGCTCTATATTGAGCTAAAGACAGTAGAATAGTGCACCAAATGCATCCATAGTACTTCCCAGAGTGATCTAAAGAATTTATTACATGACTCAAGTCACGCATGGAAATTGCGTATGAGTCTGTAGAAGACAATCTGTATGTGACTTTTCTGTCCAGCTCCCAGAAAGAGTTTTAAGATAACAGTAAGTTTGCATATCCCAGAGGGAGTCACAATGAAATATATTTCACCGGAAACCAGGTATCTCTTAAAAATTTGATCTCTGCTTTTATATTTCCCAGACCATGGTTTTAGTCCACCAGCCATTACATCTGTTTTTCACAGTAAGATAGGCAATCTTATATTGACACTTTAAAAACGCTAACAAAGGACTCATTAAAGACTTCCAAGGAATGCTAAATGCCATTTGATCATAGGCGCTACCAGAAGTTGCATTAACAGACCACCAAAACACTTAAGATTGTTTATTGGGGCTTATCACTGCATGCCCTTCTCAATTTGTTATGGTAGCTTGTCTTTGAGTTAACATCATACCTTATACTTTTTTTTTTTAATCCCTCATAGAACATATAGTGTCTTCATTATAAAATACTTAATTAAGGAAAAAATTTCAACATAATTATTTTCATTTATCTAAATGAATCTGAACCAGCATTTTTTGAGAACAGTGTAAAAGAAAAAGTCTGTTGAATGTGGGTAACAAACTAGTTATGACAGCTAAGGCATGGTAGCACTCAGTGTGAATTTAAATAGATGCCACTTCAATGCAGGAAAAATTCATCAAAATTTGCAACATTTTTATTATTATCAGTATAAATAAGGGGGTTTTCTAGACTTCATGATTTAATGGAATTTAAAATATTTGGCTTTTATTATCCACAATGTTATCATGAAACAACATGAAAAATAAATTGCTGCTACTATTTAAGTTATTAATAATTGCCTAACTATAAAAATCTGTGCTGAATATTATACACAGAAACAAAAAAAAGAATATGTGCCAAATAATGGGATTTTCTGTGACTTTAATACTGTATTTACATTCTACTCCTATTTTTAATTTGTAGCACCATTCACTCCTGAATTTATAAAAAGGTATTTCAAGTAGCTGTTCAGAAGCTTATTACAAATATGCTCTATTACAGCAAACTCTTCATTAACACAATACATAGGAAACACTCTAGAGAAATACGAGTTTTCCTGCTTATAAGACATGAGCATTTGAGGAGCAAAGTTACACAATGACTGACTAAGGAAGTTATTTTATATCATATTTTAATGATCTTGGAACTAAACAATGAGTGTATCTGTGAAATGTGCTGATGATAAGACAGGGAAACTTTGAATGTGAGTCTCAGAGAAGCAAACTCCACAGCTGTGAGCACAGAAACTATAGATATTTAATTCAGTGATACAAAAGTGAATGATTCCTAGAATCATATAGTATCTCAAATTCAAAGGGATCAGGGAGGAGCACCAAACTCAACTCCCTGCTCCTTGCAGGAGTACCTAAAATAAACCCAAATTCCCAGATCTGCTTCCAGAGGGATTCTTTCTGAGCTCTCATCTCCTCATTTATATGTACAACAAAATTACACAATTTTAGGCATAGCATCTAGTACTTCCTCTTATTCAAATTCATAGACTCGGTGATTGAAAGTCTTCAATCTATCCAGATTTCTCTGAAAGGCATCTACCCTTGAGGAAGTTCATGGCAACTCCTAATTTTATATTGCTTACAAAACTTACGTGCAATTCCTGCATCCAGAATATTTACAAAAATATTAAAGAAGACTGGGCTTATAAATTAAACATTGTGGCACCATCCCAATGTAAGAGCCAAATGCATTAGCTAACTGCTCATCAAATGCATTATGGATTTGTCTAGCTGTATGTTGGACACTAGTCCTGAAGAGAGTATGAGAGACAGTATCAAAAGCTTTGCTAAAAAACCAAACCAAACCAAACCAAAAAACCCACAATCTCTGCCTCTTCTGGCTTGCCTTGTCAACTAGTAGAAGGGTCTTATTGTAAAAGGGAACTAAGTTGGTCAAGCAGAACTAACTTAATGGTTAGCCCTCATGAATCCATGCTGGCTATGACCTATGACTGTAGTGTCTCTCAAGTGGTTTTCTATAGCTCCTGAAATAACCTTGTCCAGAATTTTACCCAAGACTGAAGTGAAACTGGCAGGACTGTTAATAATCAGGGTCTTCCTTCTTACTCATCTTGAACACTGGGACAAGCCCCACAATGAAGGAGTAATAACTGGAATCTCTGAGTTAAGTTGGACTGCACAGAAAGAATTAAAAAATTATAAATATCTTTCTAGGACAGGTCAAGGTTCATATGTTCAACAGAGTCAAAAGCCTTTACTTCCATTGTAGAAACACAGCGCCTCATTTCAAAGTATTGGTATTAAGTCATGTATAACAGGAAGCATATTCAAATTAATAAACACAAAAACCAGTAGATATTCTTGAGAGTAGCACTATCATAATGAGAGTAATAGAAAAGTTGGGGGAATGAGCTGGCAAGGAAATAATGAAATCCGACAAGGACAAAAGCAAAGCCCTGCCCTTGGGATGTTAAATCCCGTAAGAAGTGATACAAGTTGAGAAATGACAACTGGGTCTAGCTGTAGAAGAAGAGCTTAAAGGCGACCTCACCCCTGATAAGTAACAGCTGTACTAATTACCAAAGAAGAGGAACAGCCTTGCCCCTAATGGGTCACAGTTGTGACTAATAAAGATAAGTGTACTAAAAGGTCTGGGTTGGCTGGTTTGGGGATCTTGGAGAAAAAGGATCTTGAGGAGGTAGAGGAGCCCTAAGGAAGGAGGACTGATCCAGAGAGGCACACTGAAGAATGAAACAAGGAAGAAGGCTGCTGCAGTAAAAGATCTGCTGTGAGGTCAGTCTGGGTCTGGTAGAGTGAGAGCTGCTGCTGGAGCCTGCAGTCATAGCTGAGCTGGGTGAAAGCTGTGTTCAGAGTCTGCAAACCAATACTGGGAGCCACAGTCCAGCAGGAAATAGCCACAGTAGAGTCTGCAGTTGGACCCTACAGCAGGAGCTTGCTGTAGTCAGTCAGGATGGCTAAACTGTAAGGAGGAGTAAACTGGGACCCTTCCTTTGTTGCTAAATGACAATCTGTGTTTTGGCCCATTTCGACCCATAACAAGATGTCTGCTGCAACACTGGGAAATGGACAAAAGCTGAACATCAGCCAGTATTGTGCCTAGACAGCAAAAATGGCCAGCAGCATCCCGGGCTGTATTTATGGGGACACAATCAGTAGATTATGGGAAGTGATTGTCCCCATCAGTCAACACTCGTCATCTACCTCCTACATCCACTCTGGAGTTCATGACTTAAAAAAAAAAGACATCAAAAAATAAGAAAATTCAGCAAATGGTTGGCAAGATGGCATGGAAATTGGATAGTGAATCTGTGACTAAAACTAAAGAAGCTCAGACTGGCTACAAGAAGAAAAGTATTATCTCTTTTCAGACCAGGTTTCCCTGAGAAGCTGTGCAGTCTCTATCTAGATCTCTAGAGGTTTTTGAGGGTGGAAAAAGCCTTGAGTGTTTTGGCCTGACCTCACCAATGGCCATGCTTGGAGCAGGTTCAGCCACCTGAACTCTGAATTATCTTTTGGTCTTAAGGTGAACAAAAAAGAAAGCAATTATTATCCACACATGCAATCCAATGTTTACAATAGTGAGTTCTCAAAGAGCTTATTCACTAGAATAAGAATCATCAAAAAGGTAGGGTTTTTGAAAGGAAGTGTTGGATTTACATTGTTTGGGTTTTTTTGGTTTTCTTTATTTTAATCTTTTAATGAATGAGTTTGTATAACTCTTTTGACTGAAATACTAAGACATGGTATTATATCTGTATTAATTTGCCTCTTCCAACAATCAAAGTTCTGACTAAATTTTCTGCAAGTGTTTGGAAGTATTTTCTATCAGAGCAACCACTAACATATTCAGGTAAGAAACTCACCCAAAAGAACTACTCAGGTGTGCAGGATCTTGACCACATCTGCCCAGCTCTGTCTCAATAGATGAAAATCATATGCTCTGGGAAAACAATCCAAGTACACAATTCTTACATGGGAAAAATACTGAAAAGTCAGACAAAGCAAAGTAAGAATTTATTTCTGGCAAAGAAACAAGAGGCAGAGACATGAGCTCTTGAACTTTATGTCCCTATAAGGCATTTAAGGCAGGAGGCCAGAAGGTAATAATGACCCAAGCAGTGATCACTAATTGACCTTGGATGTTGAGAAGGTCAGATGCTTTGGCTCAACTCCTCAAAGAGGCTTATGGTATCTTATGTAGAGCATCTTGCTTTGAAAGCAATAAGTGGGAAATTGAAGGCAATACAAAAGAAAGTTATTTGAAAGCAATTTTGTCTGTTACAATTATTGCTTGAAAGCAAAATATGGAAAATTGAAACAAAAACCAATAGTTTTATAGAGGTTAAAAGAGAGGCTGAGGACTGAGCCCAAGGTAAATCATTACACATTAAGCCAGTCTGGCAGCTAGGACACCTAGATCAGTTGGAGAAGTGAGTGTCCTAGTCCTCTGAGTCATGCTGGTAGCTTGATTGGATGGTGTGGGGATTTTCTTTTTTTTTAGCCAGAACAGGTATAAGCACTGGAGTGTGTTTGTGTTGAACAGAACTTGCTATGCATCCTCAACAGTTGTCCTGATCACTAAAAATGTTTAATTTTATGTCACTGAGTGATTTGGTTGTGATGTTGGATAATTAAAGACATGAGAATGATTATTAACAGTTCCAGTTAGTTGTATCTGCTACTCTGAAAGCAAACAAAAAAAACCCCTTTAGTATTGTACAGAACTATGAAAGTATTAAGATATAATAAAAAATTTATCATAGGTGAAAAATAAGAAGAAAATGACCTTAAAATTTGAAATTTTCAGTCATTTTTTGAAAGCTTCATTCCTTATCAGGAGACAATATGTGCTATAACTTTTAGCTTTCCAGAAAAATACTTAATATAGTAAATAGTGCAGACATTTTACCAATTGCTTAACATAAAGATTATGCTATTGCCAAATATATAAAATTTTCAATGCATATGCTTGTACCAGAGAAAAGAGGAGTTCATGTAAATGGAAAACAATATATCAATTTTCATTGAGCCTAATGGATATTTTTTGTTGACTGATTGCAACATGGTTTTGACTACAGAAAACACTTTTGCTTTTTATAATTAAAACAGGGAGGATCTCTATAACTAAAATATATTTTTTAAATAATGAAATAAGAAAAAATTTTGTATTTACAGACAAGGTATTGTTGACCTTGTTGACTGTTGTTGGTCTTAGAATGAATGAAATTCTTTGCCTGAGTGAATTCTATTTACTCTTTTCTAGCAGTAAGAAGCGCAAATAGGATATAATCTCCTAAAATCTCATATATAATATTTTTTGAGTTCAAATTGATGGGAACATCTCATTTTTTTTAATCAAATAACTACAGAAAATCATCAAACATCACAATTACTCAGAGGTAAATTTTCTCAAAAAGTCCTTCTATTCTTTACTAATCTGATTCTAACTCTCCAGCGGGAGCTCTGTCATTGACTTGTATGGATGTGAAACCAACCACATGGAGGGAAATAGAGGTAGCTGAAATTCTCTAGTAATGGATAATAAATTAACGAAAAATTAGGACTTAATCCCTATTCTTCAGAAGTCTAGTAAGCTACCCACTGGTGAGTTTTTGTTCATTCTCTAAGATACGCATTCAAAGTTGTTTTTTTTTTTAAATCTTGATTCACAACTACCAAAAAACTTTCACTTCGTGGCTTGACAAGATATCATTATAGCATGAACATATAAACCAATTCCATTTTCAGCAGTTTAAATTATTTCCTTCTTTCTTCTCTTTTATATGTAAACTAACCATTTGTATGCATAGAATCAAACAAATTAAACTTAAAATGATGTGGGGAAAAAGAGCACTGTAGTTTTTGAATTGGTATTATTAGCACTCTATCCTGTGCTCCTCTAATTTCTTATAAGAAAAACATTCTGCCAGCATTTGGTATACTTCTCAAATTGAATCTATGAAAGTCGGGTAAAAAGTAGACATGTTAATTCCCTCATGGTGTCTTCAGCATATTATTGAAGTTGCTTTAAAATGAAATTCCACTTTTTGTGCTGAGTGGGTCCTGAATTAACCATTTACCTCAAATCATGGTTTGGTTGACATTAAATGCATTCTCATTAGCTTATTAGCTCACTTCAGAAACACATCTTTAGAATTAATCTTCTATTTGTGCTCTCCCACTATGCTGTGATTAACAAAGCAAAGTTGACAAAATGTCTCTTGTATCAAACTGAGATGGAAGATGTGTTACAGGAGCATAAATTAGAAATCTTCAACCAGTACAGCCCACTGTCTTACTAGAGGTAGTCCTAAGGAGTTCTTTGCTTCTTCTCCAGAAGGCAGATGATGTGGGTGTTGGATGCCCAAATCTAATCTACTTCTTGGCAACACTGTTTCACAATGTAAAAACAGCTTTTCCTTTCTCCATCAGAGGAGACAGTAAAATATGGAATATATCTGATTTATACTTTCTATATATGAATTTTGGCAGGGTTAATTCCTTAAAATAAGGTATTCTAGCACTGAAGGCTGATCATGACAGTTGATCCAGAGATAAAAACTGGCTCTTTTCTATACTGCCCAGGAGCCACCTTTGTATTTGAGGGATGCACTTGCTCGTAACTTTGTGTGTAAGAGATCCAAAAGCAGACACTTTCATTTCAGTAGAGCAGAAGGCAAAACCTTTCTGAAACTACACAAACACCAGAATTGCAGTGACAACAAGCAACATCATTCCTTACTGAAGTTCATCCAGATTTTTCCTGCCTTTTGATAATGTCTCACCCCATACCTTGAAGTTTGTAGGTACTGGCCTTGTCACCTGCTCTGAAAAGTAAGTTCATGAGCTTTTCAATTATGGCAACATCAGTAGCAGAAAGGCTGAGATAAAAACATTTGCCTGTTCTTCCAGTTCTTTCTTTTTCTAGAGAATTTCTAATAAATGTCCTTTAGTATTTGTGTGTGCGAGTTTGATATATACAGAAATGAACTAAAGAAATACTTCACCTTTTAGGCGAAATACAAAGTAAAAAAAAAAATAAACTAGGAGACCTTGGGGATTTCAATCATATAAAGGAAAAGAGAAATAGCAGTTTCTTTTGAGATTTAGCAATGTCTTCAATACTTAAAGTTACAAATACAGTTTGTTTTGATTTTTCTTTACATATGCAGCTACATCTTAACAATCAACTTTCTGTTAACAGATTTTCCTCCAATTATACAAAGTGAAAAATATAATGTCAAAAAAAAATTTGCTTTTTCTCTGCTAAAGGGAACTGTGGTGGGAAACCACACAGGTTTAGTTTCTGCCTTCATCCACTTAAATAAATTCACTGGTAGAATCTCCTTTTGCTTTTTGGCAGTTGAGAGTCATATTGCAAGTTACAGAGTTGTGCTGGTTTGAAATTTGTGAGAGATTTCAAGTCAGAGTTACAATTTAGTAAGAAAATTACAATAACGGCAATAGTACTGCAACACTGTCTTAAACTGAAAGAGTCAAGGTACACCCATCAGGTTGTAACCCAGTGGTTGCAGTCCTGTTGAAGTGGTAGTTGTCATCTTGTTGAAAGTGGTGGTCCTGTGGAAAGGCTTTGTTCTTTTCTGGATGTCCAGTGGTAGTGGTCAGATTGAGATGGTACCTCCACCAGGGCAGGGAATTTTACAATGGAATGATATAATCCCTAGGATGGTCATAAACTGACTTTTTATGATGACCCATTTGTCCCTCAGTATGGGTGTAACCGTGTTGGTGCTCCCCTGGAGGGAATTATCATGGCTGGGTCTTTGTGAGAGTGAGGAAACATTGCTTTGCAGGGTCTGGGTGTGCAATGAGTGGCTGTTTCAAATTATGCCATTAACAGTTTGTCAGGAATACTGTAGATGGGTGTAGAATACATAGTTCAGTTATACATATATTGGCAGTCTTTCTCATGTAACCATGATAAGTATATAATTTGATTTCTGGAAATAAACGGTTCTTAAAATAGTCTTTTATATGTATGTTAGATATGTTTTTATTTTTGAAACTATTGGAATTATTAGAGTGCAGAAAATAATATTCATAAAATGTATGATTGAAACAGCACTCTGGGGCCTGGCCCTGTACCTCAAATATCCTGCAGAGCTGGCCTGGGGTGCTGTTTCATGTAGAACAGATGAGATATTAGAGGCTCTTATCCCAGGGTTGGTATCCTGTTTTATTCTTAGGCTTCCATGTGGTCAGAGCGGGAGATGAGGATAAAGAGGAAGTTCCAGTGGAGGGCTCAGGTTTTTAAGGGTCAGGAAAGGGGAGGGGTCAGCCTTGGCTTCAGGCCAATCCCATCGCAGGGGTCAGTCCATTGGTCTTGCAGGGGTTATAGGGTTAAAGGGATGTACCATTCTTAAAACAGTAGGGTATTGGGTTACAACATCTCACCCTTTTTTTTGTTTAAAAGAAGAGAGAAGGGTATTAGGTTGTTAAAAGGAAAACAAACATTTTAAAACATGTTAAAAGTCTCTGAGTCTGCCGGAAGGTCGTCTTCTGTGTCAGTTCTCTCTCCTCTCTGGTGGCGTCTTCTTTTCAAAGCAACTGCGACTTGCTTCTCTTCCTCTTCAGCTGGTGCTGGCTGTTTGGGGACAAAAGGCTTCACCCATTTCTGGGGAATCCACCGAGGGCCTGAGGGAGTGGATACGCATGCATAACCACATCCCCAGGTAACAAGCTCATAGGGACCTTTGGTTTCCCAGGTTTCTGGATCCCTAATCAAAACTGGTGGATGCTCAGACAGCTTGAACTGTTTGCCACTGTTAAAATGACGAACCACAGGAGGATTCATGTTTTCAAATGAACAGTTCAAGAAATTGATAGTGAACAGGGCTTTACACAGCTTCTGCTGTGGAGACATCCACACAGTTGAATTGCTCTGTCTAGCCAGAACATGCCTGAGCGTCTGATGTGCACGCTCAATCACAGCTTGGCCTGTGGGGGAGTGGGGGATGCCGGTCTTATGTTCCACTCCCCACTGCTGGACAAATTCCAGGAACTCCTTGGACACATACACTGGGCCATTATCTGTTTTGATTTCCTTAGGGATCCCCAATACTGAAAAAGCTTGCACTAGGTGTTGTTTGGCATGCACAGCTCTTTCTCCTGCATGGGTAGAGGCATAAACCGCACCTGAATATGTGTCAATGCTTACATGAACATATTTGAGGCGACCAAAACTGGGAATGTGTGTGATGTCTGTCTGCCACACCTCACAGCTGCCAAGGCCTCGGGGGTTAACCCCTGCACCTAGCGATGGCATGGCCTGGAGCTGGCAGCTGGGACAGGTGGCCACAATGGCTCGAGCCTGACTCCGTGTTAGCTTGAACTGACGGATCAGACCTGGCACATTCTGATGGTATTGCTGGTGGCTCAGCTTTGCCTGTTGGAAGATGTCTGGGAGGCGTGCTTGTTCTGCTGGGGTGGCAAGGGAGTCTGCCTGACGATTCCCTTCTGCGATCTCACCTGGCAAATCGGTGTGTGACCTCACATGCATCACATAGAACGGATGTTCTCTATGAGAAATCAGATAGATTAGTCTTGACAGCAACCTGAAAAGCTGCTCATTGTCAACCTCTTTGAGCACTGCCTGCTCTGCCCTGGACACTACTCCCGCTACATAAGCCGAGTCTGTTACCAAGTTGATTGGTTCTGAGAACTTCTCAAAAGCTCTTACCACTGCAGCCAGTTCAGCTACCTGAGGCGAACCCTCCACAAACTCAACATCAGCTTCCCAATGCTGAGTCTGAGGATTTCTCCAAGTCATCACCGACTTGTGGGAAGCCCCAGAAGCGTCTGTGAACACTGTGAGAACTTTGAGTGGTCTCCGACTCCTCTTCTCACGAGGAATGAGGTGGAATTCCTCATTGAACAGCTTGTGAGACGGGGCATGGACTGGTATTTGTCCACTGTAGCTGTCCAGAGACAACTGGAGACTGGCATTGCTCTGAAGCAAGTGCTTGAACATCTCCTTTGTCAGCCTCTCAGGAGAGTTCCTTCCCTCCTCGGAGAGTTTGACTGGAAGGTGAATACATGTGAAGTCACAACCTACCAGCTCATACAGTCTCATCCTTGCCTTACGAATCAGCTGAGCTATGAGTTCTTGTGGCTTTGTGATGGTTTTGGATCTTTGGTGGGAGAGGAAGACCCACTCTATGATTAAGAGTGAATCTCTCTGCCCCTCGAACCACTGGAATATCAAACCGTGTAAGTGTGGTAGTTTTCCCAGAATTATGAATTTGAAAGGCAGTTCAGGCTTGTAGCGATGAGCCTGCCTCTCTGCTAGAGCTTTCTGTACCTTTTCAATTGCAGCTTTTGCCTCTGGGGTCAGTTCCCTGGGAGAAATCAGCTCTCTCTCCCCCTTCAATAAATTGAAAAGGGGCTCTAGGTCCTCATTAGTGAGGCCTAGCCAGGGCCTAACCCAATTCAAAGACCCACACAAGGAATGGAGATCTGCTAAGGTCTTTGGATTACAATTAATGTCCAATTTCTGAGTAACAATGGTCCTTGCAGTGATTTCCAGGCCCAGGTACTTCCAAGGTGGCATCCTTTGGACTTTATCCTCCTGCAATTGAAATCCAGCAGAGGTTAAAACCTTAACCACTAGGTCAAGCGTGTGTTGGAGTATAGAGTCATCGGGGGCACACACAAGCACGTCATCTACATAATGCAGGATGATAGCTTCCTTTCTCTGAGCACGCACTGGGGACAGCAATGAGGCCACGTACCACTGGCATATGAAGGGACTACACTTCATCCCTTGAGGGAGCACTTTCCAGTGGTAGCGATTCATTGGGGCTTCTCTGTTGATGGCAGGAACAGAGAAGGCAAACCGTGGAGCATCTGCTGGGTGTAAAGGGATTTGAAAGAAACAGTCCTTAATATCTAAAACTGCCAATTTCCAATTTTGAGGGAGCATCGTTGGAGAGGGCATCCCTGGTTGAAGTGATCCCATGTCTGCTATAATTTTGTTTATTTCCGGGAGATCATGTAACAATCTCCATTTGTCCTTCCCTGGTTTCTTAATTACAAATACCGGGGAATTCCAAGGACTTGTAGTTTCTTCTATGTGTCCTTTTGCCAATTGCTCTGCTACAAGTTCCTCCAGCGCCTTAAGTTTTTCTTTACTCATTGACCACTGAGCTGTCCAGATTGGAGAATCCTCTAACCATGTCAATTTGTGGGCAGGGCGCTCCTCAGTGGCCGCCTTTAAAAATCCTGAGGACTTTTGGGGATTACCATTTTCATTCCCCACTGAGACATGGTATCTCTTCCCCACAGTGGGTACTTATAGTCTGTAACAAATTTTGCCTGCCACGGGTTGCAATTCCCATTGTGATGGCCACATCCTTTTGGGTATGATCGTCACATCTGCCCCTGTGTCCAGCACCCCCTCCACATGGAGATGGTCTGAACCATGGGTCAGATTGCATGCCACAGAGGGTTTTTCCTCACCCACCACCTCTGCCCAATAGACTTCAGGTGATTTTCCTTCTGCTGTGATTTCCTTTGGAACAGGGATGGCCTGGGCAAGGATTTGCCCCTTGTTCAGGTAATAAGGTGGTTGTGAGCAGCGTGCTAAGAGAACGAAACCTGAGACATTTTCCTTCTTGGATAATGGAAGTAATTCCATCTCCAAGGGTGTGTGTGCTGTGTCCCCCATAACTAAATACTCACAGCGCAGTTCCAAATGCAACAGCGTCAGGTCCAGTGAAGTGATAGACAGATCCACTGTAATTGCTGTCCACTCTGTTGACATAAAACAAACACCTTTAGTGGTCTTAAGATTGAGACGACCAAAAGGCGTCCAACCCTTGCTAACTGAATATTTAACATTAACGCTATCATTAATCCCCACACCATTTGTCCCGTCCTCCCCCTTATTTTTAAAGAGAGAGGTTTTTTCCCGTGTGGAACCCGCAGTATTTATATCTTCGCGCGTGATGATATTTATGGCGGGTACGCGCTGTACACCTAGTTTTTTTGTTTGTTGGTCTTCTTCTGTTTCTGGTTGCGTGGGCAGTCCCTTGCATAGTGTCCTGTTTTCTTGCACTGGAAGCAGGTGATGTGCTGCAGCTGCTGTGGTGGTACCGGTTGCTTCCTTGGTCCTGGTGTCATCGCTGCTGCAGATCGTGAGTGTGCTGGTCCTGGATTCCTCTCTGGTGCACTGAACAGTTCTGCTTTTCTGGTGCAGGCTTCTATCATCTGTGCTAAGCTAGGTGGTGGGTCGAGGGGAAGACTAAGAATGACCCTGTGACATGATTCATTAGCGTTTTTCTGAGCCATCTCCTTTAATATCTCTGCCTGCACCTTTGGGTCCGAGACTTGTCTCTCCACCTGTGCACGGAGGCGATCCAGAAACTGCAAGAAACTTTCTGAAGGAAACTGTTTAATATTAACATAACTACCTGTAACTTCAGCAGTAGGTAATTGATGGAAAGCTTTTTCTGCTGCTAGAGAGATCTTATCCAAAACAAATTTAGTTAATAAACGTGCCTGTTTATCAGGGTTTTCAAATTGTCCCTCTCCTGTTAGGTGTTCCTGTGTAATATCATTATTATCCTCATCTTTTGCACTTTCTGGGCTTTGTTGTAGTTCCTGCAAAAGCACTCTTAAAGATCTTTTCCAAATACTTTCCCATAAATCAAATTCAGAAGCTGAAAGTAAACATCTGAATAAATCCTTAATATCATTAGGTACCATCTCATGAGAACTAAATGTTGCTCTTAAAAATCCTTTAAACATTTCACTGTGTCTGCCAAATTCTCTTTGAACCTTACAAATTTCCTTTTTATCTTGGTATATCAGTGGCTGATATGTTCTCCTGCCATTTCTCCTACCCATATAAATGACAGGAGCCACAGACGGAATCTGAGTTTCCAGATCGAGGGTTTTAGGGATAGGCACTACCCCTTCCTCTTCTCTGGGCTGTGTATTCTGTGCCTTTGCAGAGACAGTGTCCTGAGGTATGGGCAGAGCCGAGGCCCTTATCTCAGAGGGAGGTCCCGTAGAACCTGTAGAACCAGTACTCCCACACCCACCCCCACCCCCATCTGTGCTAGCCTGATAGCCTGGGGGAAATAATTGCGAAACCTGAATAGAGTGAGAATTGCCCTGAATACCCAGGGGCCAGGATGAGTTTGGGGAGGGGTTTGAGGGTGGTAGCAGGGGAGAAGGAGTATTATGGGAAGAAGAAGAGTTGAGAGCCATGTGGTTGGAGCCATTTTGGGGTCTGCTTTCAGCAGGAGACACGTGGCTGATAGCCTGAGTTAGAGAGACAGAGGAGTCAGATTTCTTAAGTGAAGAGGGAATATTACATGTAGAGGGACAGATACAAGAACTGGTTGACTCTGAAGCAGTTTGCTGTGGCTGGCTGTTATTTTCTGTTTGAAGTAAAAGTTTTCTAATTTGCAAAAATATTGGGATGAATATTAAGGCTTTTTTATCTCCATTTAACTCCAATCTCCAATTTCATTCCAAAATAAAACCAAATTCATATCTGCCAAATTAAGATCAGATCTTTCTACAGACAGCCACTTAGCAAAGCGTTCTAGTTTTCTGTTAGTAATATGCACATTTGCAATCTTTAAAAGTTCTCTAATTTGTGAAGCCACGCTCTTTTTCAAATTAGAATGCTGGGAGCCCATATTTCCACAGCAAGTTACTCTAATATCTCACTACAATGCACAGTTAAAACACAGTAAGGGAAGGCTGCTAGCTGCTGGCAAAACTGGCACCTCCCCCACAGAGACTGTCTGGCTGCAGCAAAAACGGCGCCTCTCTTTGAAATCAGCTGTCTGGCGTGATACTGTACACACGGCAGAAACTGTTTCAAGGCGGCCTTGCTACCCCCACCAGCGTCTCCGGCTGTTCACAGCTCCAAATCCCCAGGGCAGATGCTGTGCAGCCCAGCTCCCGGCACCTCGATGCTACAGAGAAAGCACCTCAAAATCCCCCTCCCCACGGAGGAAAATTTATACTTATCAATCTCTGCGAAGTACCGAGGAGCTGAAGAACTGTACTTTGTAATCTGTTCCGAAATCTGCTCACCCTTGGGCTGGATGAGTTGTAGATTCCCCCCCTGTAAGCTAGACCTGCTAGAAAGCAAGTTTCGCCCACAGGGCAGTTGACTTCCCGTCGGCTTCCTAACCCTTCTAAGGGTCACAGCCTCTCACGTGGGTTTTAATTTAAAAAGCCCCACGGACCGGGCGCCAACTGAAACAGCACTCTGGGAGCCTGGCCTTGTACCTCAAATACCCTGCAGGGCTGGCCTGGGGTGCTGTTTCATGTAGAACAGATGAGATATTAGAGGCTCTTATCCCAGGGTTGATATTCTGTTTTATTCTTAGGCTTCCATGTGGTCAGAGTGGGAGATGAGGATAAAGAGGAAGTTCCAGTGGAGGGCTCAGGTTTTTAAGGGTCAGGAAAGGGGAGGGGTCAGCCTTGGCTTCAGGCCAATCCCATCGCAGGGGTCAGTCCATTGGTCTTGCAGGGGTTATAGGGTTAAAGGGACATACCATTCTTAAAACAGTAGGGTATTGGGTTACAACATATGATGAAGATAGGTTTTCTAATGTTTGGTATCATCAATTTACTGACAATTCTACTAGAAAAAAATTAAACCATATCCTAGTTCATTGAATATTGTGGTAGAAATGTAGTTAGATTCCTGTAAAAAGAAAATAAACCAGACCTCATGAATATTTTTTATGTGTGGTTTTTTACTGCAGTTCTTAAAAGCTGAGAATTTTCTTTTTCTCTGATATTTAAAGTGTAGAGATTTTGGCATCAGCATTGTTTTGAAGAAGTGCTCAGCGAGAAAAGAAAAAATATTTAAATGTCTTTAGTAAGTCACTTCTACTATTTGCAGGCAAGAAAATAAGATTATGAAAGAAAATTATGTCAGTGTTTCATTAAAAACCCTTGATAACATATAATCATATGGTAGGAGATGATTGCATTGGAGTTAGATTGGGAAAGACCCTTAAGATCATTGAGTCCAACTGTAAACATCCCACTGACACAAACCATGTTTCTAAGTGGCATATCTATACTTTTAAATACTTCCTGGCAACTACTTCCCTGGGAAACCTGTTCCAGTGCCTTCCAACCTTTGCAGTGAAGAGAGGTTTTTTTCCTGATAAGGAATCTTAACCTCCTCTGGCATAATATAAGGCCATTTACTCTTGCTCTGTTGATTGTTACTCAGCAGAGACCAACCCACAGTTTGCTCCAACCCCTTTTCAGGTGTTTGTAGAGAGTGATAAGGTCCCCCTGAGCCTCCTTTACTTTGTGCCAAACACCCCCCTGTTACCTCAGTATCTCCCCATAAGGTTTGTTCTCTAGTATCTTCACTAATTTCATTGCCTTTCTCTGGACACACTGCAGCACCTCAATGTCTCTCCCATAGTGAAGGGCCCAGAACTGTACTCAACCCTCACCAGTGCTGAGTACAGGGGGACAATCACTGCCCTGGTCCGATTTGGGCACTGTGTCCCTGCTGCATGAGAAGCTCCATTTTTGTATATGCTAAACAAGTGACCTCTTTTAAATGTTAAATATCATATTAGATTTTTTAGAATTCACCAGTAAAACTACTTGCTTTCTCAGTGAAGAGATATCAACAGAAAATCTTTAATCTAACATAGATAATTATTCCCATGTATTATTGCAGCTTTCTCCAGCAAGAGTCATAGGATGGGGACAGAGAGAGATGAAATTGTCCTTAGGGGAACTGGTAAGGAAAAGAACAAGCAAACAAAAACCCCAGTACAACTCCTTTTGCATGTTATTTTTCCAGGAGAGAAAGAAAAAGAGAATCTTTGTATATAGAAAGATGTGTCCAGATAACAGCCCAATATTGGATTTTGGACTTTTTCCAATTAGATAGTATTGTGGGTTTGTTTGGCTTTTACCCAAATATGTGAGAAACCTAATAACACCCTTGTGATTTAAAGTTGGAAATAAAAAAGACTACCCAGCTTAATAGCAAAAATGTAACAAATGTGCCAAACATAAGTACCAGAACAACTGCTGTTGTATTGACCTACAAATTACAGTAATTTCACGATTATAAGCTGCACCATTTTGACTAAAATTTTGGTCCGAAACCAAAGTGCGGCTTATAATCAGGCGCGGCTTATATATGGACAAAGAATGAAAAGTTGTTGTTTTAGTTTGGAGGACAGGTGTCTGCTGAGAAAGGCAGGAACTTCTCTTTAAAATGGAGAATGTAAACACCCTCCCTCCAAATTAGTATAATTTTGAAATCAAGGGACTTTCAGGCAAAAATATGGATATTAGAAATACAGTACTACAAAGAAACAAACCCCAAACCCTGACAAAGTCAGAGTACAACCTGACACCCTGTCAGGCAGGGTGTTGGTAGCAGTTCGATTTAATGGTGGTTGCAGTCCTCTTGTAGTGACAGATGTGGTTCAGTTGATGCAGTGCTCCTGTAGAAGGTGCAGTTTCCCTCTGAAGGTCCAGTGGTGATGTGGAGAAATTTGGTTTTCCTCTGGAGTCCAGTGGAGAAAGGGGCTATCTTAGTGTCCTAAATCCTCTGTTTTTATCTTGGTAAGAAATGTTGGGCTCTTCCCCCTGGCTGGAGCAACTTCCAATGGGATGAAATAATTTTATCAGTCCCACAGTGGGACTCAATGGGCCATTAGCAGAAAATGACTCTCTGGAGGAAGGATGGGTTGTGAAAAGATAAAGAACAATGCCCTCCCTGGTTTCAATGGATGGCCTATTAGCAGAATATCTGCCATTGAGATAAGGATCACTGTCCCCACCCTCAACAGATGGTGATAGGATACCTTTTATCACACTCTGTATTGTAACATGCGGCTTATAATCAGGTGTGACTTATAAATGGACAAAGAACAAAAAGTTGCCGACACCTGGAAGTGAGGCTTATACTCAGTGCGGCTTATAATCGTGAAGTTACTGTTCTCTCCTTGTTTTAATTTGTAAGTCTAAACCAGTGTATATATATACACACAGAATACATATGTGCATATAATATATAGAGAACATGCAAATACATAAAAATACAGCTATAAGTAATATTAGTAACAGCTAAGAAATGCAAGTATGTTGAAGAGTTACTTTCATTTAGAATAGAACATCTGAAGTTATTTCTACACAATATTTACTACCTGTAAATAAAAACTGATGCAAACTATTGGAGGAACAAATTGTAACAGAAGGGGAATGTGAATCTCAGTTAATAGAAGCAAAGTAAAGTGAGACATGCTTTGGTCAACCTTGATTCTCCTCTTGAGTTCAGAAGATAATATGTTGTCCTATGAATGGGCAGGAGGAAAAAGGAAAAAGCCAACATTCTCATTTCTTTTGGCTACAACTGTGTGAAAGCTAGGAAAGGGGAAAGGAGAAATTGATTGTTTGCCTTTTTTTTTCTTCATAGTGTTTAAAGTGTTTTTTGAAAGCAAGTACTAACTGTGCTGCTGTTGTACCTTACCTGGTGAGTAAATTGAACGGTGACACTGCTAAAATGTGATGGCTTTGTCTGATTGCTAGTTAGAAAATCAGAGTAGAACCCTTCCTTGTCAAATGGAATATGGTACCTACTTGTTTGTTTTCCCTTCTTATCTTTAAATCCACTTCAGATATTTTAATGTTTTTCATAGTATATAGCTCTGGGTTTTGCAAAGATTTGGTGGTAGTGAGATGAAGAAACAGTTAAACAAATGCATAGTTCCTAAAGAGGTGATCTGAGGTGTACTTCATCTAACTTAATGTGCCTCACAGAAACTAGGAATTGGATTAATATTGCTTGTTCATGCTTGAAGCACAGAAAATTGCTCAAGGCAGATGGGGGAAAGCAAAAAAATTCTAAAAATAAAAATCCCAGTGCAAATAAGGATTTTCACAGTCCAATTTGGTTTCTCGTAAGATACAAGTCTCAAGGCACTGAAGCGAATAACTCACATGAAGAAAATTTAAAAGTTCTGCAGTATTAAATTTTCTAGGCAAAATCGCCCAAACAAACACTGATATATGGAATCAAGGATTGTATAATTATAAAATTTGTTTTCATTTGCAACTAATGCAATACTTGAAAATTTAAAATAGAATTGAGACATAGAAAATGGCCATATAATACCAATGACCTACATTCCAGTTGGCTAATTTTCATAATTTTATGATTCAACATGTCTATGAGAAAACAATATCTATCATTTTCAGAGCCATGGAACACACTCATGTTTGTGGCATTTTTCAGTTTAACAAGCAGTACTCTGTAGACACCTGAAGTGAATAAAATTCTGTCATTTTTTGTCTGGTGAAAAAATAAATCCCTAGTTACTGGAATCACACTATCAGTAATGCTTATTCTCTTGTCCCCATTAAATCAGGAGATCACAGTGAACTATGAGTATACTGAGCAACACAAAAATGTGCTTGCTATACGTTTTGCTGAAGTTAAATATCTTAAAATAATGTATAGTAAGTGTATTAGTATGCACTATTAGTGTATTCTAATAATAATACCCAAGTTGATAGCATATAATAATGTGTAAATAGCATAAAACAGTGTATAGTAATATTACTTACGGCTGAATTTTTAAATACTGTCTTGTATTAATTTTCTGGAATTTTTTATTCTTTCCTTGCTGTCTAAGGAAGCAAATAATCTAGTTTAACATTAGGTGTCCAGAGGCTGAGTATTTAAATCTGAAATGGTCACTTCCGATGACCTCAACACAAAAGCAGTTCTAAAGGGCAATTTATCTAACCTTGGTTTCTCATTTTAGAGTGAGCAAAAATTATCCTATGAAAATATCTTCCAAGCAATTGTTAAGAACATAAATTTTGAAGCCATATTTCAATACTAAATATGTTGATTGATTAACCTATGCCTTTTGATACTAGCAGTAAGATGCCAGCAGTTTTTCTGAAAGGTATGAAAACTGTGAAGTAAAATATCTGTTCTCAAATCTAAACGAAAACATATTTGTATACCTGTGCACAGATTGCCTTTTTTTGCATTTTTTGCCTATTTATGATTTTCATATAGTGAGAAAGGCATACATGTACGTAGGGAGAAAAATATACTTAGCCTCACTCATGGTTGGAAGCCCTGATCTGCAGATTCTAGAATTTCACCAGATACTTTCAAGGGGGAGTAAGCACAGAACATAGTGAGCACAACCAATTTGAGGTGCAGTAGTATAATATTGTCAATCATTACAGGTAAACAGCAGATGAGCCCAGTGACATAGCTTTTTGGTTTTTTAGCATTTTCCCTGTTCCTATCAAGTAGTTACCACTGTGTTCAGGCATGAGGGTAAGAGAGGAATTTCTCCCTTTTACCTACTCACGTAAAAAAGTCAAGGTATTTTGCATAGACGAAAAGATCAAACAGGATGAGCATGAATTATTAATAAAGAAAAAATACTTAAGAAAAAGGGAAACAGCATAAAAAACTAATCTTTGAGACAATTGATAAGATATGAGTCTTGTTACATTTTAATTGGGGCAAAATGAGGCAAAGGAAAACAAATCCATCATAACATTCTAAACTTTGATTGCCTAGAGAGAATGACTGAGGAATAACCTCATTTTAACAGCTAAGTATCACTATGGAAATAATTTTGTACATTTTCTGTTATTTGTCACCAGGGGATAATTATTTGGGTCAGATATAAGAAAGATCTGGATGTTTAAATCAGAAAGCCTAAAACAAATTTTCCTTCTTCAGCATCTTAAAACTAGACCTATGTATTAATAATATCCAGGGGTAGCTCTTCCCTTGGGAATGATGAGATCTGTTCCAAAAGAATTAAACAGTTCCTTTGATTTAAGCACCACAAACCCCCAGCATCTTCCTGTGACTTGTTTTCCTCACACTAAGTATGAACAGCATGCGTACATCACTAACCCCAGCTCCAAAACAAACTAGAATGGAAATGTTGAACTCTTTTGTAGAACCAGGGGAAAATAAGTTGCTGTCTTTGAAGACCTCAGGAATAGCAAGTACAATTTGCATGTGTTAATTTCTTAACCATGACTGTCTGTTTGACAACCTTTACAAAGTTTTTAATTCCAACTCAGATTGCAGATATTTAAAAAATGGCATATTTGTAAAGTGAGAAGAACTTGCACTGTACATGTGGACATTACCTAGCTAACATGAGGGTGAATTAAGAAAATACCGATTCTCACATAAAATTTTTTTTGTTGCCTATGAGAAGGCAGAAAAAAGGGTAATTCAAATAATTTTTGATTAGTAATTTCAGAACAACTCCATCACTTATCACATTCTAAAATCAGGGTGAAAAATAAGAAAAAAACTATATTAAATTTTACATTTCAGTTTTGTAATTCTAGATTTTGGAAGATTGAAGGCAATTTGAAGATAATTTTCTGTAAAGGAGTGCTAAAATTTTAAATACTTTGAATATTTTTCAATAAGAACTTCTTATCAATGATAAAAATCTTTTTTGAGGGTATCATGGACTTATTTCTTCACCACTCTAGTGCGCAAGAACGCTGATTTTCAAAATTTGTCTTCTTAAGCTTTCAACCCAATGAAGTCTAATTCCAGCTCTGTCATTGGCTGGTTTTGTTCTTTATTACTGTGCACAGGTCTACTGAACTTGTACCCCATTTGTGAAGTCTTTTTCCTCTTTGGATTCTCTGATTTCTATGAACACATGACCTCATTCTGAAGCTTTTCACTTGATCAGTCCATTTATGTGCACTCATGTGCACTTTTTCTTCTCATTTATAAATTCTTTCTCATTTTTACAAAGACTGTAACCACAGAGCCTTGCTTTAGTCAAGTCTGTTAATGGGTACTACAGGTAACAGCAGGCAGATTGCATGCAGGATGATTGCATCAGCCTTATCTCTTTAGGAAAATGGGATGAAAGTAGTTATTTTCATCCTCTACAGAATATCTCCCAGTAGATGGAAAACTGTTTAAACTGCAACTTAGATGCAACTTTTTTTTAATAATCCATGTTTAAAACAAGCAAACAAACAATAAAAAAACCTATCAAAAAAACCCCAAAAAACAAAAAAGCACAACCAAACCAAGTAAGTAGAAACTTCATGTGGTTCTCATTTTGGGTTCTGAAATATATTCTAGTTATATATAATTTATATTTCATGTTCTTTACTCAGATTTTAGAAACATGGAAAATTAAAATACAGAACCTACAGGAGCATACAGTTTAAGAGATTTCAGCTGAAATTCTCTGGGACAAGAATTCCTTTTATTTGCCTACCTTTTTAAGTATTGAAATGTTACTTATGGATTTGAAAATGGATTATGGATTGAAATGATACTTATGCATGGATAAGAGAGATTTCATTTTAGGAATTGTCTTCTAGTTCAAAAAATACAGTAGAATTTAAATTCTATAAGCAATGATCAGATCAATTGGGTTTTCTGAAAATCAAATCAATCAATTTTCTAAAAATTGGTGGTAAAACCTCTTATAATTTCACATGAAAAGTGCATGTAGATAAACTGTAGGAAAAAGCAACAGACATATTCTGAAAAAAAATAAACAAGACCTTTATTCTTTTAAATTCTTCCAAAATGTTAATAACTCAGGGTATTGGAAACTATATGTAGCATGAAAGAAGGCATGTTTTTCCAATTAAATTTACATATCCTTATGAATAGCATGACAGATGTCTGTTCAGCAATTTTCATTTTTTTAATTTCATGTGGGAGAAGGCAAAAATTTGCCAACCTTTAACATGGTTTTGCTTAAGTTGCCCTTTTGCTGCCTTAAATCAAGATAGGGTTTTGTAACACTGAAGGCAGCACAACCCACATGGTAGTTTTTCTAGAGACAGGTTTTAAAATCTTGTTTAAGAGATGTTTTTAAAATGCCAGCAAAGAGAAGACAAACACTATTTTCTAAGCCTATGTCTACTGGTCTTCCAACATACAGTACTGTAAAAGAACTGCAGTTTTCTTCCTCATTTTAGTAAAGAGACTGCTGAACAATGTTTATCTTAGTTTAAATGGTCAGTTTAATATATCCTTTCCTTCAATTTGGAAGCACAACAGAGAGATGGAAAGAAACCCTTTAATTTCTTCAGCGGGGAGGCATCCTTTTTTCTTGAGGCATGCTGTAGTCCTGTGTAAGAACATGTGAGGGATGGGTACTGCTTTTAGAATACTGCATTCTGTAGTGATGGAGGGATGTTCTGGATCAAATAACAAGCAAAGGACCTTAATACTCTCATAGTGAAAACGAGAAATGGGGCTTATATCTGTCTCTTCTAAAAGTAACACATCACACTTTTTGCTTTGCCAAAGAACCATAGACTTTTTTATCTCTAAGGTCTCATTCACAAAATGCAGCTTATTCCACCATCAAAGAATAAGTTTGCTATGCTGTCATTGATATGTGACTGTGCTTTAAATGAATAAAACATGGGAGCAGAAGTAATCTGTATGAACTTTAAAGTGTTTGCTTTTTCAGCTGTGTTTCTATTTTTATTTGACAAATATATGTTTATGAACCTTCTTGAGTCATGTTTTTAAAAAGATTTGCACATTTTATATTCAAAAATCAGTGACATTTGTACAGTTCTGAATGTACCTGAATTATGCTGAATGGATGATGGGATGCTTCCACTCAGCAGAGGTACCAAGTACCAATGTTTCTAACTGTTGGATATTTGCAGGTGAGGTCTCATCACAAAATGTATGGGTAACTTCCAGAGCTCTAAACTCCTCCAGTAGTGTAAAATCTATCATTGCATAATGTTTTCCTGAAATGTCCCAAGACTGTTTATCAAGGATTTGTGTTGTCAATATCTTAAATCAGGGATCTTCTCTGAAGTCATGCATCCCATGACTTCTTTGCTATTTTTCTTATCAAACTATGCAATTAAAAAAAATTACCTCTTCTCTAGACACCCTATCTATATCTATCACCTATATCTGTCTATATAATCTATATCTATATATATCTATATATCTAAATCTATATTCATATATCTATATCTATATATCTAGATATTTGGCTCTTGTAATGTCTTCATGAAATTTCATGTCTGCATGAAATTCACCTACTTTTTAAATATATTCTGGATAAAACCCACAATAATCAAATAAACAGCCCAGTAGATTTTAGCTTGAAATAATTTATTATAATATAGTGTATTTTTTATTTTTCTCAGAAGTCTTGGAAAATATAGGTAAGAATTGCAATTACTACCATAAGAAACAACAGAACAGCATATAAATAATTGAAGCTGAGATTATTAAGCAGCATTATCAGGATCTGTTTCTGTCTCTTCAATATTTGTTCTATGTATATGAGTAAATTTGGTTTTGGTGTTGTGGGGGTTTTTTCTGCCCCCTTTAACAATATCTCTCTTCACTATATATTGAGTGTTAAGATTCTGTAATTCCTAATTATATGAACTACAAAAACAACATTAAAAAAATTAACTCTTTTTTTGGAATTTGGATAAAGTGTTCATTCATTAAATAAGACTATAAAATACAAATTAACCTGCTTATTTAAGGGAATCACTGGCACAGTATCACATTCTCTCCTGGTTGCCTCTGAGCAAAGTTGCACACCCAATTCTATTTTTATTTTATTTTGTTCCTGGAATGTGTTCTGGCAGTGCCATTCAGTATGAAAACAGAAATCCCCTCTTTATTAATTTTTTCTTCCACTCCTGGACTATTCAGAATACAAATTATGCAAAATAACATCAATTAATAAGAAATTGTCTGCTTGGAGGAAACAAAAAAAACCTACATGCACATTCCATTGTTTTGAGTTTTCCTATTTCCATAGGGAAGTTATAACAGCTAAATCACAGCACATAAGGATAAATTAATCTATGAAGTATGTTCACAGTGTTGCTTTTCACATCCTTTTAGGTGATGTGAAAAATGGTACAAGTGGCCATTTGAAGGCAATATGGGAACAATTTTGCATAAATGATAGGCGTTCCTTAAAATATTTGTGTCACATAATCCTGTCTTGGCAAGATGTTGTTCAATCTCCATATTTATTAAACTGTCCATACAGAAGGAAACAAGAAGGTTTACTGTTGCAGGGCTTCACCTTTTTCATGATTATTTCATTTAAAAGAGAAAAAAAATTGTGTAGCAAACCTGAACGATGAGATCATTGTTGTGCTTGGGGGTCTAAGAGATGCAGAAAAACCCAAAGTGCTAAAAATTTTTTGAGATTACATAGTTAATTTTCTGTGGAACTGCAGAGGCGCAATAAATTTATCTTTTAAAATATCTGTCTTTTAAAACCGTGCTTATACAGTGAGTGACACCATTTTTAGTGGGTTTTTAGGGTGTGGTTTTTTCCCCCTAGAAAAACTTCTATTATTAACTTCTTATAGAGATACGAAACATTTAGACATTGTCATTTAACACAAAAATGACTGGTTTATAAAAATGGTTCTCAGGAGTGTTCTAAATTTTTACTTCAGCAAGACTGCTTATTCCACAGAGCATGAAAATCTTACATCCCCTTGTGTTATTTCTAGCTTTAGGAGTCTATATGGTAAACATCTGTTTTGAGTTAAATGTCTTAGAGCCTATCTCCTTAGAAAGTAGGAAAATTGTTTTTTTCCTTAGTTTTGATATTCATCAAGTGAAAGGGAGACAAATAATGTAATAGCAAAGGAAAAAAAATTACTACTGCAGCATTCCTACCTTTTCTCAGGAAATTGCGGTATCATCAAAGGCTTTTAAAAACATGTTAAAAACAAAACCAGAGAAAGGGAATTATGATATATGCAGATATATATATATATATATATAACTAATTGTTAGAACATACTGCACAAAACTGAAGTTTATTGATGAATTCTACCCTCAGTCATTCCTTCCAGAGTCTCTGGGATGGACTTCAAAGTTTTTACTTTGTATGAACACACTCCTAAGTATAAATTCCATAACTAGCTCTGGGAGAAAAGACTAGAGCTCAGGAACACTTTTGTGTTTATTTATGTATTTATTTTGTTGTTTATCTTTGCAATTCAAATGTTACTAACACAGAATGGTGGATGATTGAAATTATTTATTTGCATGACTTTTTTACTTATTCCTTATTGTCTCAGACTATATTAGTTTGTCAGGAGAAAATAGATACCTTCAGACTGTATTTATTTAAAGAAAAAACATATGGTACCTAATACCCAGCCAAAAGGAGAGAGCAATAAAAAATTATGTAACATAGTAACATTTATTCTCTGTTCTATTCTTCCCATGAGTGCAAAATATTTATTTTTCAAAAGACTTCCCTGGGAACTATGTGTAATCTTTAACGTAAAATTAGTATTGGAATCAAGTTATCATAAAAACGGGCATGTAAAATTTTTTAAGTATATATTTTGAATATAAGCAGACTCTACAAATGCACTTTTCTAGCATATAATTGTATATAAAGAGTATACTCTTTCATTGCACCTAATTTAGGAAGAATTCTTTGGTTTTATATCTAAATTTCTCTGTAAATTTAACTCAACACCAACAATGACAGCATTTCTGCAAGAATGAACAACTTGTATAGTGTCAGAAGGTCATCATTACCTCATTGAAATGATCAGGTGTGGTGCACAGGGACACTAATGAGCATTTTTCCTAACCAAAAAGAAGGTAATACTAATCTTTCTGAAAAAAAGGATCTTCAACGCATTCTCAGAAATTCTTTACCTCCACTGAAGGCATAATGTCCCTCTTTCAAAGTTAATTTAGAAGCAGTCAGGACATATGTATAACTCACTAGCCAAATTTCACTTTTAAAAATCAAAACCACTAAGTACGAAGCAGCAAAAGTGTTAAAATTCAGCATATTTCTTACAGATTTAAAATAGAACTAACTTACTCAAGCAGTTTAGGAAAGAGAAATGATAAATGGGATTCCTGCAAGGACAGTGACTGAAAAAAGAATCAGGTGTTGAAACATCAGTCTTGGTGTACTGGAGTTTTGTTCAAGCACTGCTATTTTTATTCTCGTTCTTTATCTGTAAAAATGTAGAATTTTTTTGACATACTATCTTTAAACTAAAGACTAAAATAATTTTTTATCAGTTTAACAGAGTAAAAATATATGACAATGCAGGAAAAAAAAATCTGTCCTGATCTTCAGGACCAAACTATTTAATTATTTCAAGAGGAAAACCATGGAACCTGATGAAGGTAGCTTGTAACAGTTGTATACGAATAGTTTCATTATCTGACTAGGTGGCAAATCCTGATTAGTGAGCATAAGGTAACTGATGAATGATAAATGATAGTTAAAATATGTTTTGTGTCCCTTCCATCCAAAATCTTGAACTGTGTGCCCAGTTTTTGGATATATATGATGCAGTTGTATTTAATGATCCAGAATCGTTATTATCTTAGTTCTTAGTTGCCTTGAAAGGGAAGAATATCATATTACAATCCCATAAAAATTTTTACAAAAAGAAAAAGCAAGCAATATCACTTCCCTAATGTTATTCTATTCAGGTAAGGATTTTGGTTGAGAATGTGGTTTATGTTCACCTATTCAAATCCTTCCAGAAAGAGAAAGGCTGCTTAAAAACACTGATCAGAGAACAGCAGCTGAGAATAGGGGTAGAGATCAAGAGTATTTGTGGAAACATTTCTAAGAATGGAGGGAACTGGGATGAAAGTTCTACTAGGATTTATGCTTTTTATTTTGGTCAAAACTGCATAGGTAAAATGAAAGGTTGATGAATGTGTCTCACATATGTACTGACAGCTCCTATTACACTTGTAAGGAGGTTGCTAATGCCTTATGTTTTATGACAACTGACAACAAAATGTGAAATAACTCTAAAAAAACATCATGTGAGTAATAATACAATATGCAAAGGGCTTATAACTTGCATAAGAAATCTCGTATCTGCTTCAACATGGTTTGCTTTGAATGGCAGTACCTTCATACGTTCAGTACATGACTACTACCTTTTCCTGATGATTTACTGCTTACTCAAAAATGTGTCCATTCCACCAGATTTGCTATGCAAACTACCCTTATAGTGGGAATATGTTTGTCTCATAATACAGATTCTTTTCAAAGCTTATTTGAAAGCCTTAACAGTTCCACTGACATCTTTCTGGCAATACTTTTTTGTAATGTTTTAAAGGGAGTACAGGAGACTTCTTCCATTTGCACTTTTAGTTCCTAGAGTATTTTTGTTTTCC
The DNA here is from genome assembly GCF_009819885.2 of Catharus ustulatus. Taxonomy (NCBI): domain Eukaryota; kingdom Metazoa; phylum Chordata; class Aves; order Passeriformes; family Turdidae; genus Catharus; species Catharus ustulatus. Next base: position 80,126,670 of record NC_046222.1, on the reverse strand, counting down.
AGGATATAATAAAGACCTGCTTGATAATTCAAAAACCTGATTGATTCTCATAATTACTTCAAGAATCGATTCTGTATTATTCTGGTTCTATTCGATTGTTAGGTAGTCATTCAGCATCTCAATATAGGGTGGTTAATCCTGGGAACAGAGCAGTTCCCGACTCATTGTACATAAGTAGAGGGAACACATATATGAAGGGAATACCACATGCAATGAAATTACATTTATGTTTTTAAAAAATAGATATAATGATAAGATCTTAATTTACTACAGCTGTACTGAGGGGGAACTGAAAGCATTTTGTACTTGAAAAACCTCTGAGTTTTCCCTAAAATTTCAGGACTACTGCGGTGAAGCTACTGACATTTTCTACGTGTACCAAGTGTTTATTTAGAGCATAACTGAATTGACTCGATTCAATGCCGTTAGATGCCTCAGTCTCCCATCTGTTGTTCAGCTGCGTCCCCAAGACCTCACCAGACTCTTGTAGGTTTTGTTTTATATCTTTTAGATCTTCCCTGATTATCGCAGATGCTGCAGGGTACTTCAGATATCACTGGGCCTTTAGGTATATACTGGGTGCTCCTGTTGTTTTTCACTTTTGGAAATAGCCCAGAAAAGGTATTCCAAATTTTGTTAGAATAAAAGTGATCTGAAAAAAGTGATTAATAATTGAAGATTTTTATATGAATTTCTGGAACTAATATAGGGATTTTGTCCAAGATGATTAGATATGAGGTGAAGAGTTGAAACACAAGAAAATGCATTAGAATATCATAGTGTTCAACAATATATAGTTGTTAATAAAAAAGTATTTCATGAAAGTATGTTAAAAATATGTCACATTCACACATAAAAGCATGCTTCTTTTTTAAACATGGAAGGATTCTGCTGGGGATCTTCAACTTGGTTATTAAGCACATGAATCACCTGAGCAATCTGAGTTTTCAATTTAATGTGCACTTATGGCTTGAGTGAGGCAGAGATAAAGACTTTTTTTTAAAATATCTGACTTATCTATTTAATTATAAAAAAAAAAAAAATCTAAATTTTAACTTTAGAGACACCTTATTCCATATCTGTGACATTTTCCTCTCCTCTTCCCCTCTCTCTACCTGTAACTAAACCAGATTCTTGAAGTGTACATAAGTTTGTCTTCCTGTGTAAAATGTTTCCAAGCAGAATAAAACAATTTCATATAAGTAGTAAGAGAAAACTTAATGTAAATATAAACATAAGAAACTTATTCCCACTTTGCATGTTCATGTATTTCTGTTCTCTCCTTATTTCCTGTGAAAAAAGAAAGTAAAGGTAATGAACAATGGTGTAGATGATGCAGATTCTAAACAAGAGATAAATCTACTTTCTGTACCACAAGAAAAGCTAGAAAAAAAAGTTTATTTCGATTTTAAACACAAAGTGTAATCCCTCTGAAAAAAATGATTCTACAATTAATTTATTATGTGTAGTTATTTTTATGTTCCCATTTTTTAATGAAAAAACCCCTTTAAATTAGGAGCATTGAACACAATTTTGAGAGTCCTTAAGGTAACTTAAGGAGATATGAAAACCATGAGATCATCTAAAAATCTCTTATCCAGCCTAAAAGCAGCCACAACCATCGGCTCCAGAATCCAGGTAGAAAGAATTTTTTGTTTGTTTGTTTGTTTGTTTAAAATTCCAATAGCCCATTTCACAGTTGATCACCACAACCACCACTACTACTACTATTTAATTATGCTCTATTGTAAGTTCACTGCAAGCTAAAGCAGCCTACAGCAGCTTCATGTTCCAACACTAAACTTCTGTATCAGTGGTATTTCCACGTTTCCTTTCTTCTATATTCTTTTTAATGATCCTTTTAGTACATTAAAAAAAAAGGTACATATTTTCTCTTGAAAAGAAGAAGTTAGTGTGATACAGCAACAAATACAAGTATGATTTGCTTTGGTCATTCCTATAGGTTACAGGCAATCTTGATGTAAGCTGCTTTTTATTAGAACATTTCCTTAGAAAAAACTTAAGAGAATACTGATTTAGCTAGTTATTTACACTTTGGGGTTTGTCTGCTTACTTATTTGTTCATTTATTTATTTACTATGTTTTGATTTCTGTCATCATTGGAAAATTGTTATTATAGTTAAACTAAGTTTCCTGTGTTTCTTTTACATGGAGATAGAACTGTTTTATTTAAGATAAACTGAACCGAATGTAAAATTATAAGACAACTTCCTGATGATGGAATTTCTAATTAGCTAATGAAATAATATGTAAAGCAGGGGAAACAGTAATATGCAAACAGAGACCACTGATAGAGTGAAATACCCATCAAAGCAAATTCTCTCCTGGAAAAGGATTCTGCCATTTGAAACTTGTAGCGCTGTGCCTAGCATTTTAGAACTACTTGCATTTAGACTTGTAATCAACATCAAAATACTAACAAGAAATGAAAATGATCTCCTGACAGCTGGTATATACTGAGAAAAGACTTTTTTGACAATGTTGATACTATTCATAAAGTATTTAGAGAGATCAGTATACTCACAGACAAGATGCTGTGATCAAAATTAAAGAGGAATGCCAGGGAAGGAGACTTGAAAGTTGTGGTACCCAGTAACTATATATACAACTTTTCTGCCCTCACTGAAGACTCTGTGGTAAGTTCTTTTAATGTGAAGCCCTGATAAAACACCCTGTGGCTAGTCCTGCTCCCTAAATACCCTGCAGAGCTAGCCTGAGGTGCTATCATGTAGAACAGGATAAGATATATAGAGGCTCTTCCCAGGGTTTTCCTCAGTTTATTTCTTCATGGCTCCGGAAGGGAAAAAGAGGAAAGAAAGAGGAAGATCCTCAAGGTCTGGGGCTTTTTCTAAGGTCAGGAAAGGGGAGGGAAATCTTGGCTTCTTGCCAATCCCATTGTAGAGAGTCAGTCCATAGGTTTTACAGGGGTTACAGGGACATACCATTCTTAAAGCATCTGGGTACAGGGTTACAACAAAGTCCCACCAGTATGCATCTCAAATATTTTCACAAATACAATTTTCTCAATCAATAATGCTACTATAAAGTCATAATTCTGTAGAAAAAGACATACACCAAGATGAAAAAAAAATTAAAAAATTATAAGAGTGTAGAAGAGCCTAGAAAACTGATTATTAATAATTTCACTTCTTAGTAATTTATATGAACAATACCTAGCAGGACTTGAAATAATCCCTAGGGCTAAATAGCCAGTAATTTAATAACTGCTTGGAAGCAACTAACTTTATGAAGGGGCTTTTTTTTCTAAAGAAATTGTATGACTTAATATGTAGTAACGTTGCTTCAGTAACGTATATTGTTATATAGGGTAGCACCTATGAAAACTGTAGAATCATGTCACTTTCATACGTATTTGAGTATCATCCTTTCATAATGCAGTGCTTTTTCTCTTAATTTCAGTTACTCTAATTAAATTTAAAGAACAGTATTTTTGTAGAATCTCATGCACTGTTTGCCTCAGAATCCAGCTCAAGTAGAAGGACAATCACAATATATCATAAAATGTGCAGATTTTGCCTACATTTAATTTACGTCTCATATTTATACTCCTACTGTATTCTGGTAAAACAACTATATATGACACCAGTGGATATTCACTGAACCTTAGAATGTAACTACTTTGTTAAGATCATCTCCTCTGTGCATTTTCTTTTAAAAGCTGACATACTCAACTTCTATTGAAAAGTGACCTCTGTCAGAGACTCAGAGGGAGGAATGACATCCAGAAAGAGCCATCTTTTATACAATTTTCCACTTCCTATTGTAATATATTATACTTCTAAAAGCATAGCTGAAATAAGCCCAAATATATTTCTGACAAAGGCAAGGCAAAAAGAAGACTTAAAACTGGCATAGCATGTACTTCCACCAAGATTCTGTACTTGAAGATTTGAAATGTGAGAGAAGTCTGCTATTGGTAAAAGCCAATAAAAAAGAGAAAAAAAAGAAAAGATCAAAAAAGAAAGGACTGAAGTGCTTAAGTTCTGTGCATGTGTATTATTTTACCATGCTGATAACATCGCTCTTGTTACTAAGAGTGAAAATATTATTTTCAGAAAATCTAAGGGAAAAAATCCCTTAACAGAAAAAAACACTATAGTATATTTAAATCACTTTTCTCCTCTTGATTTTTTTTAAACAAAGGACTAATTTAGAAGTCAAAGAGCAGCATGTAGTACAAACATTATTTTATACCATTATTTAAATATCACTATTGAAATAGTGGCTGCAAAGCATTATTTTACTTGCTCTATATTTCTGATTTGAAGTGTTAAACAATTACAGATTTGTCAAAACTTTCAAGTAAGACTTCTCTATCTGATTTGTATAAACAAATATGGAGTACTTTTAGGGTCTGTTTAATCTACTGAGCTTGTCTTCTTTTACTGCTTGAGTTGCGAGACTACATTTTTTACTGTTGCTTACAGCCTTACAAGGCTCACATGTAAGCTTAGCTCCAAATAGCACATTTTTTCACACAATCATCATCTAATTTTATCTTTTTTAAAACAAAATAGTAAGCAATGTGCCAAAGTAGTTCAAAAAGTGAACTAAAATTACAATCTATTCCATGATCAGATTTACTCAAAATTTGTAGCAGCCTCAGTTTCATACTTCAAAGATAATATTCAAGATGAGTGACAGAAATATTTTTACATAATTGCCCGTGATAATGGCAAAAATTCTGCTCATTCGGAAGTAAATTACACACTGGAATGATGTTTCCCTTATCTGTGTGGTTTGATATTGTGGGAATCTAAGAAATCCTGAAGTCTGGTTTAACATTCATCAATGAGGAAAAAAAGAGAAAAAAGCCATACTATGTTTTGCTTTATACCATTGAACTGGAAAATGTGTCAGTAATCATGCTTACTGAAGGAGAACATGCCAGTTTTTAAAAAAGGGTTAAAGTCCGGGTTCATTCAAATTAATTTTGAAAACTTACCTGTACTTTGCACCTTTCCTTCAGCTATTAATGAAGTCAAAGGAGGGAAACATACACCATTATAAGATGACTTTGGGAATGCTTATCTCTTTCCAATGAACTCAATATGAGTCTTGGTCAATCATTGCCTAATTGATAAATCACTTAAATTCCTGAATTCATGTGAAGGAACCTGGGGATTTAGATCTGTAACTTAATTATACTGTTAATTTTTCTGTATTTTTAAAGACATTTTCTGTTTCAGTGCTGAAAGGTACAATGAGTGACGAGATAAATTATGCTCAGCTTTTCCGGGATTAATTTTCCCCATTTCTATTTATCTGCATAAAGCAGATTATTAGCGTCATTAAGGGGCTTTGGAGAAAAAAAACCAAAAACAACAAAACTCTATGCAAATGCAGTGTATATGATACAAATATGATTATTTAATATTATTTTCCTGAGATTAGTGAGGAATTCTGTATATATTTAGTTACAGAGGATGGGAAACACACAATATGTACCATTGTTTAATTTATGAGACAGAAATGACAACATAGGAAACAAAAAACAGCAAAAGTTTCCCTATTATTTTCTTGATCTTGTCATCCTCAGTTTCATTCACTGCCCCTTGTTCTAGTTCTAAAGATACAATGAAATAGTTATTACTAGTTTTTCCACTCTCCAGTATGAATAATATAGATTTCTATAATCTAGAAATTACTTCCATGTTTATCAGCTCAGTTTATAGCTGACATGAGGCTGAAGGTGCTGGTTTGTAAAATGAAACATTATGCGATATCCCTGACAAACTTGTAAGCTTTTCTTTTCATTTTTCAGCAGGACTGAGGCAAATTTCCTAGTATTGAAAGATATCCCCATGATTTTCATCAATTTTTCTCTGTCTTTCTGAGTTCCTTCAGAACTGGCCTTATGATCTGCCTATGCACATCCATTCTGGATAGCATCTTCTGTGTTTCTTTCATAAATAATTACAAGGTCTTTGAAGATTACTGAAACTGCATTATGTTTGCTAGTAAAAATGAAGTGGAATGCATTATCAAGTTCAACACTATGCATTTTCATTTGATTTTCCACATAAAGTAGAATATGGATAACATCAAATTGAATCTATTAAAGCATAGTATACATAACACTTAAGTAATGCATATTTCACATCTAATGCCATATAATCAACAACATTCGCCATCTACTCTGCTTGGACTTTCATTAAATGTGTTTCAGGACATCATTATATGTCTTTCAGCAATAACTGTTCACAGCAATACTCCATCTGGAAGTGGGAGACAGCAGTAAAGCTTCTATGCTATAACACTTCCAAATGATGTGATGAGTTGTTAATTTTATGGTTAAACAGAAGTGAAGCAAGTTCCCATGGGAATGTTTTTTAAAAAAAGAGGCATTATTTTCAGCAAGCCTTCCAACTGTAAACATCTCTAACTCTTTATTGAGTTATTCTGCTATTTTATAAAATGTTCTCCTGGTAAAGACTCTATAGTATTCCCCTGTAGTAGTGAATTCAGGATTTGGGACCATTATGGATGTCACTATACTCTGATACCTAATAACTGCTGAATTTAGAGAGAAATTTTGTTCTGATCTTTTCTAGTACTATTTTTTTTTCACATGAGGGTTAGGAGAGATGGGAAAATATACAGTAATTTCATGAATACAAGCCACACTGTATTGACCAAAATTTTGCTCCCATACCGTGAAAGCGGCTAATATTCAGGTGCAGCCAATATGTGAATAATTTTCTGACAATTTCAACCCTGGGAGTGCAAACCAAGTCAGTGCAAACTGCAAAGTCGAGCTCCTGCCAGTAAAGCCCGGCATTTACGCGGTTGTTACAAACTGGTTACTTTGTTGCGCGGCGGGTGGAGCTGCTCTGTGCAGGCAGCACAGGGGATGGGGAAGGCGGGGCAGCTCTCTCCTGCTTAGCCCTGCAGCTCGGGGGAAGCAGGGGCTCTCTCCTGCTTGGCCCCGCGGCTCGGGGGGCTCCCGTCCCCACGTGCCGCTGCCGCAGGAGCAGGCAGGCTCCATCCCCGGCTCCCATGGCCGCGGCAGGTGCCGGTGGGCTCTGTGCCCCCCCTGCCACCGAGCGGCAGCGCCGAGCTGGGCCACCCAGCCCTGTCGGCAACCCCAAGTCCTCACAGCCCAAGCCGAGCCAGTAAACCCCACCCTGCCACAGTTCCTTTACTATTTGGCAACTTTGTTGCACACGGGTCCTCGCTGCGAACACAGAGCGGCTTATACTCGGGTGCGGCTTATTTATGGACAAAAAACAAAATGTTTGCCAACACCTGGCCTTGCGGCTTATACTCAGTGCGGCTTGTATTCGTGAATTTACTGTATTTGAAGATAAGATAGACATTCTTATCCTAGCACTGCTGATTTCTTGTTTTAGATTAAAATTAAAAAAAAAAAAGAAAAAAAAATCTAATATTAATTCAAATAGTACAGACTGCAAAATGGGTCCACTCAATAAAAAATTTCAGTGGGTATTCTTGTTATTAAAGATTTCAGAAATTCATGTCGCAAACCACTGTTAAGTCAGATAGGTAAACGCTTCAGGTGACCCATCTACAGGACCCCATTATCACTGAGAGGACCGTGGTAGATAGATTTAGGCAGTATTATTTTATACAATGTTACAAGCAGCAGTCATATATCTTATATTGCCAGTCAAAGTATTTCAACAGAAATTGAACTTTTTCACCTTTTCTGGCTGCTTTTGAGTGGTAGAGTCATAGTACCAAATGGTGAGAATTCTCTCCTATATTCTATAAAATAAAAGAGAAAAGAAAGCCCTACATACCAGATTGCTTAGTTTAAGGGGAGATGAGACCAAATAACTAATTTCCTCTAGTCCCCATAGTTATATTAGTGATATGAAAATGTTTCTCTCTTTAAAGACCTTAATAGTTTTACAGTCTACAGATGTTATTTTGACAGTTGTATATACATCTTATGAACTATGTGAGAGTACCCATATGTCATCTATACATGCATCTATAAGAAATCATCTCAATTTCCTGAAATACTAAAATCTCAAGAAGCCTGCAAATTTTATAAGAGATACAGCAGCTATAAAACCATTTCAACTTTAAAAATCACTCCATTGAAACAAGCATATATATTTCTGTGGCCAGACACACATACATATATAAATATCTCCTATACTTTTTTATCTTTTAAATTTACTGTAAAATAGACAGACTACATATGTGTTTTGCAGATAAAACAATGAATTCCATAAATTCATAATTTTTTATTGTGAACCATGTACTTCTGTTGAAAAAGGGTTTCTTTGTACTTACGTAAAATTAAAATTAAAAATTAAAAATTAAATTTTAAATTAAAATTAGTTTATTTTCATAACTGGCTACAGAGATATCCTAGAGATTCCTGACGAGGCAGCAACACTAAAATATAACACAAAAGTAACATTCAAGTTATCTTTTAGAAATTTTGGAGACATTTATTTTATTCTATTAGATTTTATCAGTATTAGGGAATTTTTCAAAAAAATCAGTCAAAGATTTTGAGAATAAATGTAATATTAAAAATCAAAGCATTACCATAATTTGAGGCAAAAATATATATATTTAGAACCTTTAAATTTCCACATAAAATTTCCAAAAATAAGAAAATACACTAACTAAGCAAGTAATAGCAAATCCTGCAGATGAAGCAAAATAAATTTCTCTGTGTCATCAGGAGCTCTATGTTTGGCCTTCTAAAACTGTAGGAATTCATACAAAATATATGCCAACCATCAATTTCTTGCAAAGCATGAACTCAAATTTCCTTTCCTTGGTGTGTGTTTTTAAAGACAATCCACTGGTCAGAGGCTTGTTGGAGAATGAATATTGACACCTGCTCAATACTCTTCATTGCCTTACAGTTTTTATGGGCTGAAGAGTGTTCTAAACATCCAGTGCATTTTTAAAAACATTAAAATAATAACAATGGAATGACATTGTTCAATTTTCTTCAATTCATTGCAATAAAGAGAAATCTTCCAAGATTCCCTGAAGAGCAGGAGGAAATGAGGTTTTCCAGAGCTTTTTCAATTGAGCAAGAATGTTTACATCCCATTTCCTCATCCCATGTATAAGTACACCTACACTCACAGATGAACAAACTTTATCAAGTGCTGACCTATACAAGCACTGACTATTTAGCTGGTATCCTGAAACTTAAATGGTACCTCATTTGGCCAAATACTTTTAAACTGAAAATGCCAACATATGTGCTAAGAGAAACTTCAGTTCACATGTGATTCTTCAAAATTAACAGTACTTTGTAAGCGCAGATTGAAAGGCATAAGGCTAAAGGTGAGCAAGCAAAAGGGGATTACTGGAAGAGATGTAGAAGCCTAAGTAAATCGTTTAGCAAAGGAATGTCTTACCAGAGAGGAACTCTCTTATGAATTTCCCTGGATAACATGCGTGCAACTTTTATAACTAGAAAAATAAAGTTTTCACTATTCATTTACTTGTCTTAAGATAATAAAGTGAAATATGAATGAAAAATTTCAGTTCACTGTGTTCAGTCATATGTATCCGTGTGTGCCTGTGTATGTTAACATATGTTTGGATTTATGTGCTTTAAATTCTGAAAAAATAGATATGAAAATATAATTAGATTTTCCTTGTTCAGTTATATATAGCAGATACAACATTTACTTTAAGGTCTATGCTATGCACATTTTATATATTAATTGTGCAGTCTTATCCAAAGAGTCATTAATACATTACACTATATATTTTACATTCAATTTGATAGCTCCCACATTTTCAAAACAATTATTTAGAGCATTTTTATTGGGAAGTAGGTTTGTAATTATTGGCTAAATTAAACAACTACAAGATGATTTATAATTATGCTAAAATAGCTATTATAAATATTAACATACTATAATGAGCATTTTTACAGGAAAAAATCCAAATCAATCTTTTTTAGCTGAGGTAAAGATTATTTTCTCAGCAGGATCAAAACTACCATACTGGTATATCCTTTTTCTTGATTTTATTAGGAAAATCATATTTCAAGGACACAGTAAATGTCTATTCATACATGACTGAGATTTTAAAATCACAACAGTCAAGGAATGTCTAAATTGTTTTCTCATTGAAATTGCATTATCAATTTTATCAATTTAAAGTATAATGTTATTCAAGAGACCTTACTTAAATATTCACCTCAAGAATATAACTGAGGCAATGATTTATCAGCTTTCTGGGTAGAATTTTTGCTGCCACTTTATTCCTCAAACTCACCTTTCACCACAAACAAGTTGAGAAGTTTTATATCGTCTCTTGTAAACCAAGATTATGAGATATTTTAGCAAAATCCAAGGAACATAAGAATTAATGCAGAAGCAGACTCCCTTTCATACCTGGGAGTAAATTTATTCTACAAGTTTGTAACAAAAGTTTCTGTTTCATAGTTCTGATAAATGCTATAGTTAAAATTTGAAAATATATATATGTGCTACCTCCTTAATTTGGTAATGTTCTTTTACATAATCAAATATTTATATATAGTACACAATAGTATGGCTCTTACAGCTAAGATTGACTCAAACAGAGTATTCAAAGCATCCAACAAAATAATTTTTGAGAGCAACTAAAAAAATATTGAGCTGACATCAGAATAGGATTGCTGTGTATTAAATCCTCTATTAAACATTTCAAAGAGCAGTCATCTAACTTTCATCTAACCTCTACACAATGCAGAAGCCACAACAGAAGGTGTACCAAATACTAAGTGATGCTCTGTCAGTTGTAGAAGGTGGTAAACCTGTGACAGATCTGCTAAGAATAAGTCTGTCTGCATGGTTGGATGCTGAACGAAATTTGGGTCCTTCAATCAAAGAAAATTAATCAGAAAGCAAAGACTGTTACAACCATCTTAACCTGAAGTTTCCTTAGGCTTACTCCTGTGCAGTAATGAACAACTAAATTCCTACATCTATACTCCCCTTTCCATACCCAGGCTACATCTACTGTCTCCCATGAGTTATTCCCAAGAGATTCTTTACATGGAACACTTCAGCAGATCTCACCCTGAGTAACAAACTTTTATACAACATTAAATCCAAGGAAATCATGTTCTGATATTTGATTGATCCAAAGAATTTCTCCTTGAGGGCCATCAAAACCAGTTGTTTGGCTTCTCTGTCAGAAAAGTTGCTATTGCCTTCTTTCAAAGGGGTGAGATAAAAACAACTTATGTGCCTGACTGTCATAAATCATATTTAATTCTTTTCCCAGCAGGATCAACACCTGCTCACAGTGTGAGTCTTTCAGAAAAACACAGTTGTCTTGTTTTAGTGGCAAACAAAGATGATGAGCTTGGAAGTGAGTCAATAAAGGAGCCTGTAAACACTTGCATTTTTGGAAGAGAGCAGAAAAGCTGACCTTTCTTTAGGGTGCCATGGTGTGGGTGGTGGAAAATAAAGTTTTCTCTTAAAATTATTTTTAGGAAAAAAAATTATCAGAAAACCTTCCATAATATTAATATTTAATAATTTTGCAGTTTTACTTATCTAGAACTTGTAGAGCTAAGCAGACACAAAGTACTTTTACGACAAAAATAGTTGAATTGTGAAGGACTGGAGTTTTTTATTCAAATCCTCCTGTTTACATTTGCACTCTGTATTTTATACTATTGTAAGGATTCTGTTTACAAAGAAATTTTATTTTTACTTTTATTTATGTTAACATGTGTCTTCTATAATGTTGCTACAAAAACTAGTTGATATTGTTCAACAATTTTATGTTGTCTAGTTAAAATTCCAATATATTCTGCATATTCTTCTCTTTATAGTCTTTTTGTTTGTTTGTTTGTTTGTTATGTTTTGTTTTTTGGTAGAAATATAACACTACATGGCCATGGACACTGAATCAGTAATAAATGATTTTTAAAATTGTCTGAACTAAGTTAATATGGTTTCATTTCATGGTGTAACATTTTATTATAGGAGATATAGCTTGGACTCCCACCACATTATTTGGGTGCCTGAATTTGAAAGGTTTGGTGTTCCTTAGTTCAAAAGGAATTAATTCTGTCTTGAAATTCCCTGTTCATTGACAGGTCTAACTTTAAAAGCCTCTAGACTGTCCACTTTTACAATAACAAAGTTCATGAACTTTCAAATTTCCAATATGAAAGTACTTAAGTCATAATGTTCTCAGGCTAGCATGAAAACTGGCTTGCACCAAAGCATAGACATTACCTACTCACCATGAATTCTCTTACTTTATATCTCTCCTAAGGCATCTGAATCCTTAAAATGTAGCTAAGCTATTTAAAATGCTTCAGAAGCAGCACAATGTCTGTTTGTCTTTCAGGATATAATTGAGATTATGCCAGGTTATAAGCAGGTTTAACTGGAAACACACAGAGGAAAAAAAAAGCTATCTATGTAAAATAATATTTTAGACTTTAAAAAATAGCTGTAAATCAGCTGCTAGTCAAAAATTCATTCTCTCATGAAAACTAAAAAAAAAAAAAAAAAAAAAAAAAAACCCCAAAAAACCCCCGAAACATGAAAACTCAATGTTATGGAGCAAAACAGAAAAAATTAATTGAAATCAACAAACTTTCTTTGAAGTCTTTCATATATATATATATATATATAAATTAACTTTTGGAGTATCTACAGTGTGGGTCATATTTCACATTCATGATGTGAGTTATTTGAGCTGGATGGTTTTTTTTCTTCTTACTATGAAACTGTACAGAATGAATACCTGAATCTCTTTCACTGATTGTAAATGGCCATAGGATGCTGAAGAAATGTGTGTATTCACAAGAGGCCCATAGATCAGCTCCACTCAGTGTATAAAAAAAAAAGTTTCTTTTCAAAAACATGTCTTTTGTAACCTCATCTACTCCCACCTGGTGCTTCTAACAGACCTACAATCCTTTTTATGCTTTATCATCCAGTTGAAGGATTTAGCTTTTCTCAGAGGAATACAGTTGACTGGTTTCCTACTTCTTTCCTCTCCTTAACAAATCTCCTCAGAGGGTTAAAAAAATCTTCCTTAAAACACAGTTACCACTATGATCAAATTGTTCTGTAAAGTCATGGTAACTTTAAATGCAGGTGCTCAAGATTTTCCCTTGCAAATTTCATAATAAGTACATCTAAGACACTGGTTTTCAAAGGTTTAGCTAAAATACCTACAATTATTGCTGCTAGAATAAAACTACTTAAGAAATCTGAATGAACAGAAAGATATAAAAACATTAGAAGATACATCCTTATGTTGGTAAATCCAATGTTAACCACTGACAAATGACAAGTGTGTTTTAACAATAGGTACAACTATTGTCACCACTCAGAGAGCAGCCTCGCAGAGTTTGCAATAGAAAATGTTGGTGGCACCATGAGTGAAAACACGTATTAATGAGAAAAATATTACATTAAAGCAAAGAAGTACCTTTTTCCTGATAACAGGTTAAGGAATCACCATATTACAGGTTAAAGCCATAGCTAACATGGGCACCTGGCAAACAAAGGTCATCGACAGTTACAATTCTGGACTGCAGCCTACTGCAAAGGATCTTTAAAGCCTTTAGTCACTATGTCCTGAGGGTTAGCTTAGTTGTAAAATCAAATTTGGGATCAAGATAGAATTTTCATATCTTCAAAAACTCCTGGACAATTTTTCTGTTTTCTCTTCCGTGAGGCACAGCTCGCTCCCAAGGATGTCATGTCAGATCACAAACTTTCTGCTTTGGCAAACTTCAGGCCTCATTTTTGAGTCATCTGTTCTGTGGAGAATACTGGCTTGTGTTTTGACTCATTTGTACTTTGGACATTTAGATTGTTGCAGGCCATTGGAAGCATTCTGCAGCTAGTGTTAAGTAGGGTCAGCAATTCTGCAGACTTCTGCTGCAAGACCTTTTTGTATTGGTCTGTCACTGAGACAGGTTGGTTTCAGTGCTGATGTCTACACTGGAAAATAGAGAAAAAAACATCAACCACAGACTCTCACACCTATTCAGTTCGTGGCTAGTTGAAAGTTAACTAATTTAGGATAATAATATTGTTCAGGTATTGTTATGATGTGCAGCTTATGTTTATCTGAAAAAAGTGGACTACCTACATTAAATAGTGTCTGCTAATTAGCCATTGCGTCATCTATATTGACTTTAGAGAAAACAACTAAAGAGTATTTCTGTTACTATTCACAATACTAAAAACTGAATTCTTTTTTAATCTTATAAGTGAAAAAAAGAAAAAAAATTGAAACTTGTTGGAGAATTTGGATTTTAGCCCATGGAAGAAATTTGAAAAAATTATGTAGGGATATTAGAACGATATTTTCCTTTATTGGAATGGAGACATTTAATGTAAGAAATAGTTAATCAGGAAAGAAAGATGAGAATGAAATATTTTACTTGGAGGAAATTCTCTCATAGATGAAGCAACAAATGGGCAATACAGATAGAACTGACATTAACTTTGGGATTAAAGTAATGTGATCCACCAAAACAAAATTAATTATGACTAGAAGTCATTGGTAAGATACAAGTGGCAAAGTATAGAAAGAGAATTGATCAGAATAATTACTGTCCACTACTATGGTTATATATTTTATAATTACTATGTTTCTGTTCATAATTTTTTTTTGTGAAGATGAAATATGATATGATGGTGGAAAGAGTAAAAACACGTAGCTAAGGGCAAAAATGTGTGAGTGAGATTATGGAGAAGACATATATTTTGGGAGATGTTATATTATCATAAGGATCATGAGAACAAGGGCTTTGTGCATGGAACAGAAAAAGAAATAAAATTAACTGGATGAACAATGACCTTGCTGAAAAAGATCTAGGGATTACAGTAGATAGCAGGGTGAATATGAGTTGAAAAGACATCCTCAATACCAATAAAGCAAACTGCATATGGGGAGGACACAGTGGTGCAGATGATAGGATATAATCTACTTTTTCATTCCTCAAGATAAGTAGAAAGCAATATACTCAAACAACTAATTTTCATTCAAGGATCTTTCTGCTCTTGTTCTTTTAACCAACATCAGTTATCTTTTCTCACCACCTGTCTCAATTTGGAATTGACAAATATTTCTTAGACTGTTTCAACAGCATAGTTTTAAGATCACGTCAATCCTGTTACAACCACTTCTCTTATGTTAATATGCTTATGCTATATTAGCATACATTATGCTAATATATCTAATACTCTGATGATAATATGAAGTTTCATCTTTCTTTCTGATTTGAAGGGAGAAAAAAAGCCAACAAACAAACCAAACAGGTGGTCAGTAATAAGTAGCTGTTGTTTCCATCAGTTCAGCAAACTAGAAGCCTGAGCCAGCAAGTCTCATTCTACAGTGACACCAAGGAAATAAGAGTTTATCCAGTAATGAAAAGGTGTGGGACTGAAATTTTTCCAAATGAGTTATAAATTCTTTACCAGTAACTTCCCACAGTCAGATTCTTGACAGCAGCTTGGCAAACAGCTGTTGTGATGAGTCAGTGACTTGTGGGAATGAGAGCCTTGATGTCAAGTCACTGAAATACAGCTCACGAGGGTCTTAAAAGTCCTTTTGCAACAGAACCACACAAGAAACTCCATGCGAGGTTCTCTCCCCTTTTTATGCAGCATCTTCCTGTTCAGTTCCTCTGATAATTGCCCATAACTTACAACTGACCCCAATTTGTTTGTGGCCTTTAATGCATCCTTTTAAGCATACCGTAACAAATGAGTGAGTAGGAAAAAGGAAGGTAGCATGACAACTCCTGTTCACACCGAGTAATTTCAAAGGCTTTATTTTTTTTTTAAAGAAAGATGTAAGCCATGGCAGGACTATTAATTACTGGGTCTCTTGCCTAATTTGTTTGACTGAAGCCAAGTAACAACATTTTTGTCTTGCCAGGAGTTTTGATGGATGAGTATCATGTAAACAAATGATTCATTGGTCTCACTTTGTAGAGAGAGAATGAGACTGTCAGACTACTTTATAGGTAATGGGAAGACAGAGACCCTTATGGAGCAAATTAACCCCTTTTCCCTCCAGGGTATACACTTAAATGAATCAGACATTTCTTAAAAAATCTGTCTTTGAAACAATATAAAAAGCTTATTGTGATTACTTCAGATATAGCTGAAATATAGGTGTTAGAGCTTTATATGCTATGTAATACTGATTTGATTGTCCTTTTAGAGATTTAAGAGAATGGAGAGAATATTGCAATAAATGAAATTTTATACATTTTGGACAGATGTCCATTGTCCTTGTGTCATTAAGCCCATGATAGGATTGAAAAAGGAACCTCTTAAACAGGCATATATATTTGTCTATAAATTACTGCGACATTTGAAGGTAGAATATTAGCTGAGCTCACTACATTTTTTGACACTGAAGTCTTATAAGGGTTTCAGTCTGTAGAGAGAGCTACAGCAGTTTCTGTGAGGCAAAAGAAATTAGGTAAGAAATTCAGTCCTGACTTTAACAATACTAAAATATTTCTGAGGTGTGTAGCACCACTCAGATAAACAGTACAGATTTGTAGAGAAGTTATATGAAAAAAAAATCTTCCAAAATGGCAAAATATATTGAGGTTATTAAAATAATATTGGTGAGAGAAAAGAATGGAATTAGGGAGTTACTTTACATTATTTCAGTTGTAAAAACAATTTAGTCCAGGGAAGAGATATAGAATAAAATAATTTGTGGCAAAACAATCTTTCACATACCTAAATGCCAGCATAGCAGTTTTGCACCCATGAAACTCTGAGGTAAGACCTTTATATCTTGGCACCCAATTTGTAGATTTCAATCATTTACTGAAAATACCAAGAGAAGGAAATACAAATGCAGAACTGGTAACTGTTGAATGGGATGTTACCATGAAAATGAGGCAGCATTAACTCATGAAGAGAGAAATTACCTATTGAGATGGCAGTCCTCTGCAGACATTTGGGATTAAAAGAGAATAGTTTCTCTGTTTTGGGTGAGATGGTCATTTTATTTACATAGATGTAAATCCATGGAAGTACCACTAAAATAAATTAGGTAATATTATTAATACTGGAAGCAGTATATTTTACTGTTTTTCTCTGGAAAGAAACATAACAGATGAAAATTAATTGTGTAAAGCACGATACTTTTATAGATCAAAAAAAGTAATCACAACAGCAGCACTGTAAGGAAATTAATAGACTGGTGAAAACCAAAGCTTCTAAACGACATAGAATTTAAATGCCTTCTCAAATAAATTTTCTCCCCTTACTTTTTATTTTGCAGGGACCTCAGGTACAAGAACTTATCCCTCACTTCCTCAGTAATGTTTCGTGCCATTTTTTCTATCATTCATGTTTTGTTCTTTTTTGATCTGTTTACTTAAGAGAACATGAGCATTTTTTCTCGAAAACAAAAGTGGCTGTTCTTCCAATTCTTGCAGGATAGGCAAAAACCTAAGAGGAGAGTCATTAAGCAGGCTACAATATCAACACATGTGTAATTTATTTGCTTTATCTTAGCAATAATTTAGGAGGTATTAATGACTGTTCAAGAACTCAATGTAGATTATGGTTTTGAAATTCAGACTTGCACTAGAGAAGGAGTTGCAATGTATCTATATCACACAAATTACAAGATTTTTTTAAAGTCGCTGCTTTTCAGGGATTCAAATCTTAAAACCTTGTGATTGCAGTAGGCCATAATTCCTTTATAAGTAAGCTACCAGGTTTGAATGAGAATGCATATATAAAAAACATGACATATTGATTAAAAAAATAGGAGTATGAAACAGCAATATCCTTCAATATTTTAAATCTCATGACTGTTCTTTCTTTAATATCAGAATTAAAAGTTAGATTAAAATATTTAGGCTTTAAAGCTTTCTTTTGGGACTGTTGATAAAAAAAATATCATTTTTGTCATAATTCAGAGCAATTTCTTTCAGAGGATTGGAATGCATGAAGAACAAAATACAAAGAGAGACTCTATATTGAATATTGTCACTGTGTATCTATTTAGAACTCACAGTACTATCACTTGAGATGAAGAACTTCACCATCAGCAATACAATACTGCCATGACTAAAAGCAGTAATGGACATCCCACCAAACAACAGAGTGTTCCTCTTCCTTATGTTATTTATGAATTTTTATTATTAATTATAATAAATACATAATTAATAATAAATAATTATGTTTCAATTTGTTTGCTTTATCTATAGTCTCTAAAAACTCTTTGGATATGTGGCTATATAGTCCAACTATCCAGGAGGCTTAGGAAATGCAGGAAATGGCTTTAAACCCATCCCCTGGACAAATGTATCCCTCTCTTTGCTTGAATAGTATAGAGCTTCTACATTCATTGGAAATTACTGAGTGTGGTATTTTGTCATTGAAATATATTTCAGTTTGTCATCAGATTTTAGCTATGCCTTCCTTGGTTTGAGAAATCTTTTCAAAATAATAGTTTTACATATTGTTAAAATACATTAAAATTACATAGATGTTGGTTCAAGAAATAGCTTTTGGGATGTGTTTTATAAAGTCTTAACTCCTGTGGTTTTATTTATTCAAAATTAGAATTTACTCTGTAAGTACAATCCTAGCATAAGCTATTGTCTTTACAAGTATAGTATTGAAAATTTGGTTTAGGTCCTTTCTGTAAGTGCAATAGGTATAGAACATCTTAGGAATTAAAGGAAAAAAACATTCTTCAAAGATGATATAATGGAAAGTTACTCTGGTCTAGCCTATTATCCTTTCCACTTGGAAATAGTTAGTTTAAGGTCAAATTTCATATACTTCCAGCAGGGGATGCAATCACACCTTTTTTATTCAAACAGCTTTGATGGAATTAAAAAACCCCACTAATTTCAACTTGTCCCACCCATGCTTCTGGTGTATGGAGTTCCTGACATGAGTCCATAGAATCATGCAGTACAAAAGGACATGGAGCCTTCATCCTGTTAGTTTCTTCACTTTGCTACAGATAACCTACCTGCCTCCCATGTTTACACATGTCTTTGAGGAGAAGCTGTTCAATGATCTTATGAAGCACAGGGGTAAGGCTGATTTAGTCTGCCATCTTAAATACTTAAAATGTATTTAAAGCATAATTTTGGCATCATATAGTATTATTTATGTAATCTGGGTGAAATCTATTCTGTTTAAGACTCAGAACTTTTTTTATTATTATTTCTCTGCATGAATATTTAAATCCTACTTTTTTTTCTCTTTTTCAAAGTAAAAGTGGCATTGTCTTTCATTCATTGCCTCTTCCTGACTTCTATTTCTCCTTTCTGCAGACTGGTTATTTTCCAGTTCTCCTTCATGTCTTGAGAGAAACATTAAGTTTATGAAAATTCATTCTTATCTCCCTTGGTTAATCTATTTTATATAAAAGTTACCGTCTGTCCCAGCTTCCCATATAATTTTTGTCAGTGGGGCATTGGAGTGTAGTGTCTATTATTCCACTCTCCACACTATTTATAGAAACACATTATGGCACCTTCTGCCCCCCCATATCTGACATGCACAGTGATATAAACGTGCTTCATGACCATGTTTCAGCTGCTCCTTCTGATACCAGAGGCTGCTTCTATCAGCACTTCCTCTTGCAGACTAAGTGATCAGCCAGCAGACTAAAGGATTTTGTATTAAACCAGTGATGTGATAAATGGGTTTGGCCTCAAAAAGACCTATTCATCTCATTCACTTACTGGAATTTGAAGATCAGTTCATAAGCTGTAATTCCAGACCAATTATTTTAAAAGAACATTAGAACAAGCGTAAGTATTCTCTTCATGAAAAGTGATATGAAAGTGTTCATGGGGAAAAGATTCTCATTTCGACATGAAAGAATAAAGAATACATGGTAAATATAACTGATCTCTGCTGGCAGTAATTTCCATTGCCTAGAAATACAGCAGGACCAGGTGATTTGTAACATCAGCCATCAATATAGAGGAAGTGCAATCTGAGCCAGTCAACAAATACTCATCATGACACTAGAACGCTTATGAAAATGTAATAACATTATATATAAACATAATTTTCACATTTCAGTTATGTTAACCAGTCTTTAAATTAACTATATGATGCATTGAGACTTGGTCATACCTTGGGCAGGTACTATTCCCCTGTGGCAGTATGCAGAATTTTTATGTTCAAGAGGAGGCTACATTTCACAAAGAAAAAAATTTTAACAACATCTGTAGCTATCACTTATGAGAAGATAACTGTGTGAAAAGAAAGTGGAAAGTTTTTCTTTAGTCCATTGGGTATGTTGCTCTTGCAGTTTTAACTCCTGCAGTGCATTTTGTAGTCATCCAAATTCAGTTGGTTACATGAGGATTTACAAGGAAATTATTTTGTTTTGGAAGATTGGGAAGGAAGTTAGCAACAGACAATAGTAAGTTTGCTTTTTTTTTTCCCCCCCAGCATAATCTAATTTAAGAAAGCAACCCTTTCACTTTGCAGGGCTGAAAAATACAGGCAATGTGTTGAAAAATGAGATCTGGCAGGACATTCACTATTATATTAAACCTGCTAACTAGCAGAAACCTTTAGCCTAGCAATTAAGTTGAAATATGACAAAAGCATAGATCACTGTTTGCACTTAACTCATAGTGGACAAGTTATTATCTACCATTTCAATTCCAGTATAATAAAAATTATTCATCTTATAATAAATGATCAATGAAACCTAAATTTAAAAAGTAATGAAACAAAATGTAAGAAAAACGCAATAGCTTGAGCAGATAAATTGAAAGAAGCATCCAGTATCTCTCTTATAAATCAACCACTATTACCTGCATCTGACTCAATGCTATTCACTTAATAGTTGTTTTTGAAAAGCAATTTAATGAAAGAATTATTTTATGACCTGTTCATTAACTATTTTTTAGTTACACATTGTGAATGTGATTATTTCATAGTAGTTATAATCAACCACATGCAAAAGAACAATAAAAATAATAATAATCTTGGGGGAATATGTTGGGGTACTCAATTGATTTGTATCCATATATCTGGAGGGCAATGATAAATTCTTAAACTACATTATTTCATCCTTCCCACTGCAATATTCATTTAACATGAGAATAAATCATAACCAGATATAACCAAACAGATATAACCAAAAGTGGTTTAGGAGCACCAAGACCTGGCTGTTCTGTAAGGAAAGGGGTAGGGGTTGCCAGACCCTCTGGCAGGGCAGAGGAATCCCCAAGGCAGTCCACCACCTTGAGAAAGCTGTCAGTATTTTTCAGCAGTATTTTTCTTATCCTCAGTAACTTTTCCCTTCTAACCAGGACAACTTTACAGCAGCTCCCCGCAAAAGTCAAGTGAGAAAGTGGGGACCAGATCTGGCATCAACAGAGATGTGGCTGGACAAGGGCAAGGACATAGCTCTGGGATGAGGGACAGAGACACAGATGAAGCAAAAGGAAGCAGGACCTCCCCAATGAATTTTCCTCCATTCCTTTCTCACAAAGTGTTCTGAGCCAAGATTGCACCACTGAGCTGCATCCTTCCACTGGCATGGAGCACAGGCAGCTCCAAGGAGGCAGGGAGTGTACACCAGGTCCAACCCTACACAAACATTTATTTTTCAGCTTGTGAAAAACAGTTCTGCTTTCTATTGAAAAAATAATTTGAAACCAAAACCCTAAGAAATCATTAAAAATCAAATAATGCAGCCAAACTGGGTTTTATAGAGAGTTTCATCTCTGAAACACTACTGGCAATCCAAAGAACTCAAAAACAAATAAGCTTCAGGCTTCATATTAAACTGCATTTCAGGTACAGGCTATTACAAAATGAACAAATAAGCAGTCTGAAATTCCATCTACTATAATTTCATGTACAAATAATAGAGGACGGATTTTATTATCATCTGTATTTTATAAGTATATATTACTTATAATAAAATCTTACTCATCTATGAATACAAATAGTAAAAAGTAAATAATATCAAAATTACACATTTCAGCACGGATTGAGAATCGCTGTTTTTTTAGCTCCAGGTAATGCTAGTGGCATTACAGGGTAAAATAATCTGGGAAGATGCAGACTAAGAAGAAAATTTAAAGGGATGCCTGAGGAAGCAAGATTGGAATTTTGCTACAAAGCAATTACTCTACATGGTAAATTTTAATGGGTCAAACATGATATATTAACTGAATTCTGAATATTGTCACACCGTAAATATGATATGAGAAGACACAGATGCAATGCTTTGGGTAAAGAAGAATCTTCCAATGTCACAAGGGAAGATGTTATTTAGAGGCAGAGAAATGTACTTATACATATAAATGTGATAAGATAAGCAACTTTTTAATATATTTAGAATATGAATTTTTTATGTCATCTAACAAACATCTACAAAATTGTAAGATTTTCTTACTGTCCATAATTAAGAAAATCAAAATGCTTGCTATAATAAGACATTAAGAATAGGAAGAGCTATAAAGAAAAAGTAATCAGAGTTCAAAGACTAGAAGAACAGAACTAGGTGGTGGTTCTGAACAGTTCATTTTCTGTGATGTTCCAATTAAAAATGGTAATGAAGTATTTTCTGCATTTCTATATAATTATTATACATTTAATCAAAGAAAAAATTGAATTTACACGAGAACTGTAGTTATGCAAAATGAGGGACTTTTGAACCACAGGTGGCAGAAAAAACCTCTAAAAGGAAAGTGGGTTTCTTTAAAGGTCATCTGAAAAAAATTTGATTGTTCCAAGAAAAAATTATGTAAAATGTGCCAATACATTGAAAAGCAATTGTGTTATATTCAGTCATTAAACTGATTTTAAATAAGCCCTCTTGGTACCAAATAATTGTAAATCTTAATAAGGTCTTAGATATTATATAGATACTGTAACTTCCACAATGCCTCAGAACATGGTAATTTCCCATTAACACTCCTTAATAAAATTTTTCCATTAATTTACATTTTATATGCTAGCTGATGCAAATAATAAAAGCTATCGCACGTTACCTACATATATGGATCTTGGTATATCTCAATGATTCATGGAGGGAACTTAATTTTTACAGATTTTCTTGACACGGAAGTGCTCAGTGATTTCCAAGAATACAATTTTCTACTTTTTTTTTTTGTGAACAGAACAGTAGGGTTGGCTGGATAAATGGCTAAACATCTGTTCAGTGTAGATTTTTTTTTACCTAACACATTCTGAGGATGTCTTTGCTGTTTTCTCAGCCTTGTCACACCGTTACCTATATGCATCCCCTGGATGATTTACACACACAGCTACATTCTTCAGTTCTTCTTCTCTTTCCTAAAAGGAGAGGCTCCATATTGTATCAGAAACACTTCTTTTGATGCCAAAATGTTTGTCCTACATTTCTGGATAAGAAATGCAATCCCACTTAATAAATTAGGTCCTCATCATTTAACAATATTCCAATCATCCTAAGTACTACTGCTTCCTTATTTATTGTTTGGCAGAAATTTATTAACTTTTAAGCCCTTATTTTACTAAAAATCACTGGTGAAAATACTAAAGAAAGCTGTTGAGGAACCTCTTCCTGAACAAATAGTCTTGTGGTCCCCTTTCATCATTATCAACTGTATCTTTACTTTTTAGCAATTACTTTTTTTGTTTTATAGATCTCTATTTTCCCCAGCTTTCCTTGTAATGTGGCAGTGTACTGAAGTCTTTATTGATGTCTAAGAAGATTGGACCAAGAATATTTTACTATTGTGAAAAAAATCAATTATCCTGTCTAAGAATGAAGCAGTTAAATTGGACATGATCTATCTTTGTTAAATGTGTGTTGTATTTAATCCAGTCTCATCTAACTGACTTAATTTTTGGCCAAGTATATTGCTCTAACTAGTTATAGCACTTTTTAATGAATTCACAGTTTCATTAATTGGAGTTAAATGATATCCTATGTGAAGTTGTGGAAAACTAAAATTGAAAAAAGGAGCAAATAAACCTGCACTGATAGAAAAATAAGAAAAATACATAATAAGCCATAAGGGAAAAATTGTCAATGTATCCTGAAACTTGTCTACAATTTCATTTTATCATCAACAGTTTCATTCTTTTAAGACAAGGATTTAACATAAATCATTAGATCAGCCTGCTTTCCAGATAACAGAGTGATAGTCTGAGCTGAAGTGATAAGGAAGAGATTACAGTAATTTCACGATCATAAGGCGCACCGAACTATAAGGCGCACTTTTTTTTGGTAGCGAGGCTCCGCCCCCAGCTCCCCCTGCGCGGTTGCTGGCCGAGACCCCACCTCAACCCGGCAGCCATTGGCCCCCGGGCCCACCTGTACACGGCAGGGGCGGTGCTGCGGACCCCTAGGCCTGCCTCCAGCCGGCTGCTATGGCACTGCTGGCTCCCCTCACGGCTCACAGCTCACACTTCCGGTTTGGCAAATTTCACAACTTTGTAGATAATATAAGGTGCACTGGACTGTAAGGCGCACTTCCATGTTCAAGGGAAAATTTTAGTCAAAAGGGTGTGCCTTATAGTCGTGAAATTACTGTATATTAAAAGGGCAGCTATTTAAACCAAATGTGAAACTCATCACTGAATACTTCCCTTTTGTGTACATGTATAAAGGGACACAATAGTCTGAATTTAAGGGAATGGCTTTGCCCTAATCTTCAATAATATCCAGTATTCACTACAAATACCCCAAATAGAAATGCAGTCCAGACCAAAAGCTGCTGTTATTCAGGATATAGGGAGCTCCTAAAATTGTGCAAGTTTACTGGGAAACTTTTGGACTTTTTACTGAAATCTTTATTTTAAAATAAACGCTTTGTTCGTTTCTTTTGTAAAAATCTACAAAATTATAATAGAATGGATGGACCCAACACTGTACATGTACTTCAGAATTTCATACCTAAAAACTGAATATCATGCAGAATTATTGATAGGTGTATTCCTATACACCTGTAAATTAAACATGTATTTTCAGGACAACATAAAATTCAGCTTAAATAAGTCCTTTCTTTCCTTAAAATTGTGCTATGTGTAAGTACAACAAAACACAGAACTACCATTACATCAATTTTACTGTAATGGTTGTGATTTCAAAGCATGCTAGTTTTTATTTTGTTATATTTCCCAGTCTGCAGTTTATTAGTCTTTTTAATGCATTTCAAGAATGGTGCAAGTTGAATGATGCTGTCCTGATTTAGGGCAGGACATCCTTAGACAAAAAGGAAAGGTGGCCAGTCCACCAGTCCTCTGGAAGTTTCCCTTCTCTAAAAATGGTCACATCTTTCACTTGCAGCAATTTCACGACTATAAGGCGCACCCTTTTGACTAAAATTTTGGTCCGAACCCGGAAATGTGCCTTGTATTCTGGTGCGCCTTATATAATGTACAAAGTTGTGAAATTTGCAAACCCGGAAGTGCGAGCTACAAGCTGAGTTGGGAACTGTGGGAGCCGTGGCTGCCGGGCGGGGGGATGCCAGGACGCGGCGCAGATGCTGGTCATGGGGAAACGGTGACAAGCGACACAGCCATGGGGAAGGGGCGACAAGCGCCGCCACTGCCGCGGGAAAGCGGCGAGAAGCACTGCCGCCGCTGGCCGGGGTGAAGCCAGGGTGCAGCATGGTGGGAACCGGGAGCCATGAGCCGTGCCAGCTGGCGCTGGGGGCTGCATTTAAGGGCTACACCGATCTTCAAAAAATGTTTGCAAATCGAGCACTTGCCAGTAATTTGTTACTTTGTTGCGCACCGCGCTGCTCCTCGCTGCAAAAAAAAAGTGCACCTTATAGTCCGGTGCGCCTTATATGATCTACAAAGTTGTGAAATTTGCCGACTCCCGGGGGGGTGCGCTTTATATTCCAGTGCACCTTATGGTCGTGAAATTACTGTACTTTAAAATCACTCTTGAGAATCCAAAAGTATATTCCAAGTAGAGTTTTTAAAATAATTATTGTTTTCTTTATTCTGCATGTGATTTATATAAGTTAGAATGAGGATAATTTGCAGTTGCATTGCTCTTAATTAACTATTACAGAGGGAGGGAGATTCAGTTGGGGATTATAAATCGAGCTAGTTTCTCTGTAGCCATTAGCAGCCTACATTAAGTCTTATCTGTGAAACAGCTAAATTCTCCTCACCAGCTGGGGCAGTTCTGTAATTGGTTCAATGCATTGTAGGCACTTTTCACAGGTTTCCAAACAGCATCCAGGGTAAAACAATACCCAGGGCAAAAATAAGACATATTGATCTTATACAAAAATTTTAAAATACTTTGTCTATACACACAAAATATTTTATGTATAAGAATATGCTAATTTATCCCAGGAAATAAATTTATTCTGTGGGTAATTTTTTAAGCTTCAATTTGCCAATTATTGCAGCAGTTCCTCTTTTTTTCTCATTTTACCTTGATTTAACTATGCAATTGCTGAACTGGAAATTTCCAGCTCCTTCTAGCTGATCTGCTGTCACCTAAGAGTTTGCCAGCAATTGAATTACTCTAATAATAAAACTTCATTACAACTGAGCAATGAAGCACAATCAAAGAGTAAGGAATACCACAGAGCACATTCAATTTTCTAATACATTCAGCATAGTTTCTCATCAGTGAAACATGTAGCTCAGTTTCTGACTAAGGAAGGAAGCTGTCTGATTTGCTACTCTTGCTCTGGATCATGATAGCAATATCACACTTTCATATACACTAAATTATGTATATTTTTATTTATTGCTAACAGTTTGGCTTTCAGGTATTACAAAACCCATTATTTTTCATATATACTAAATTGTGCATATTTTTATTTTTGATAACATTTTGTTTGCTTTTCGAATATCCTTATTAACATCTTTGAAATAAGGAATGATTTAGAACAAAATGAAATCAATACTTTAGGAACTTTAGCTGTTAGTCATGTGATTCTGGTTTACTGCACTTCATTCCTAATCTAATCAGTTTGAAGGAATGTGTTACCCATGTCATTATACAGCTTTTATTAAGTAGGATAAACATTATTCCAAAAATAATCTATGGAAAAGTAGGTAAAGCATATGTTTCTAGGAGTGAACAAAAAACTTACCTTCGAGAATACTGGGAGTAAGGGATTTTTAAAGCTCTGTTTTACTAGGATATATTTGATTGATAATATTTAGAAAACATTTATCACATTAAATTTATTTTACACGATCTCATTACTTGATCAGAGTAGGAAAAAAATTTATATGATGTTTTCTGTGTTATATTTTAGAACTTTTAGAACTATGTTACAACTATGTACTCAGTTAATTGTAATGTTAACAGTGACATAATTGTAACAGATATTCTTGATTTCTCTTAAGCTGACTGCAGCTGAATAACTGAATAAATAATTTCTTCCTCAGTAGTTGAAAACAATAAATCTAGTTTAAAGGAAAGACAGTCTTGAATATCTATGTTAGCATATTTTACATATAAATCAATATAATATAAAAATATTATTTAAATATTTATTATTGAAGTATATTTGTAATAATAATCTGATTGTTCATCAAATCCAGTTATATTCAGAGGGGTTTTTATATTATATACTTATCACTTTGTTTTCATTTTATTTCTATTTGGTTTCCACCTAGTTTCTGTTCTTTTAATTCTGGCATTGTTACCTAAGTTTATCGCCCATTTCTAGTTCTATCTTTATATCTATATTAACAATTTTTATTAACTGATACATATGGCATGATTTGGCATATGAAAAGTTGGATAATATTGCAACAGTAGGAATTTGCAAGTTGGAACAATACAATTTTCACCATGATTTTTTAAAATGTTGTAGCTCAGTTAGTATCATTAAACAGGTGATACCTCTCACAGCTGCAGCAAAAGTTTGGCATAAAGAAAAGAACTCTTTTTTTCCTAGTTTGTTTCAAAAGCTGCAGTCAACCAGAGGGTTATAAGGGAAGCACTTTCAAATTCAGCAAATAAGAATGCAAATTATACTCAGGGGAAAGTAATGCGTTGTAGTTCTCTATTTACAGATGGTGTATTTAGTGCGTAAACCCAATTTTTTGAACTAGAGACTGTTTGAGATTTAAATATCAGGTGAAAGAGTTACCCACTAGGCTACAAAAATCAAGTGTAGGAAACCCAATTCCACTTCTAATAAAAATAATAATAATGGTAAGAACATGGACCTGAAAGGTGATCAACAACGTTGCAGAGTAGGCAATCCTAGTACCTCAGAGAAGCGTGCAGAAAATCTCACAGTCTAGCAACCAGCACTGTATGGATGGGGCTACCAATGCTGACTCACTCAACCTTAGTCCCAGCCTCATTTCTTTCTTAGTCAAAAAAATTCTTTTAAATCAATAGTGAATTTTACCATCAGCAATGGGATACCAATTTCTCAGACCAAACTTAACTCTTAGTATAGTCCTGTGAGCATTAGGGAGAGGGATTTGAAATTGCAGCAGGACATTGCCCTCAACATGGACTTAGCAGCAAGGGATGCCCTTGGGGCAGGCATTGCTCAGGTTTGATGATAAATCCCAAATCCTAAAGTGTGAGTGTGTGGGGATGACACTTGGCAAAATATTTAGGCAATAAATTAAGAATAGGATAAGAAATAAAAACTCTGTGGTTCCCTAACAGGAGGCATTGTTTCTGTGGACTCATTTCTTTTTATGCTGTTTTTTCATGGAAAAAATTTATAGAAACTGAAGGAAGAGAAGGGTAATCTGGAAAAAACCCAAATAATTGAACTGTTCCCACTGAGAGCCAGAGGTCTTGGGTGGGGATGCATAGTCCTCTTCCTCCTCCAATAGTGATGAGGGGGTTTTTATTGCCTCCCCAGGTATAAGCAGCTTAATCACAGTTACTAAAGAAGAGCAAGGAGAGGAGGAGGCAAATAAGTCTATGTCTGAGGCTGTCCAAGGTATGGAGTCTAGCACCTTCCAAGGATCCTGAGTGTCTACAATGATACCTCAGCCTCTGCTCCTGTACCCTGCTGGCATTACATAATCTGGGAAGAAGTGTGTAAAGCCCCCAAAAAACTCACTTGATGAGACTTCTAACAGGGTGTCACGATCCGCACAACCTGAGTGGTGGTCGTGATGGTTCATTCGACCGCAGGGTGCAAAGGACAACAGCAAGAGACTAAGGTTTTGTTCAGCAGCAAGCAGTAAAGTAATTTATTAAGGGCCAACGATTCAGTTTTGGGGTAATGGTGAGAAGGAGAGAGACAAAAAGATGATGAAGTAGGGAGGGGGAGAGAGACTGAGAGAGACAGAGAAAGAGACAGAGGGATGGAGACAGAGGGACAGAGAGACAGAGAGAGAGACAGAGAGAAAGAGAGAGAATAGGGGGTAATAGCTACCAACAGATGGGATGTCCTCAGATCATCCGGCGATGCCATCCATCCGAGGGGAGAAAGAAGTCTCAAAGGTCTCTTCGGAAAGTAATAATTTTATAGTCCATTTCAAGATAAGGGGCTGCTGGCCAAAAGGCGGGGAGATTTATGGACTATTGTGTTCAGTGGACCATGGCTTCAAGAATCAGGTGCAGAAAGTACGGTTGTTCTAGCCCCGAGCCTGCCCAAGTCCATTGTACTGTGACAGTACAGCACACACACCTCTACACAGTCCCTTGGCAAACATCCACCTTGGCCAGACCAGAACTCCTGCCCAGAGTGAGAGGGGGGGTCCAGGGGTCTGAAGGGTCTCAGGGTCTCAGTCTCTGACGATGATTGTGAGGCAGATCAGGCAATCTTCGGACCAACCCTTACATAGGGCATATGGTTGTGTACACGCTCTGAGTAAGTGGCACATGATTAATACCAACAAGATATTCTCCAGAGGTCAAAACAAGAAAGG
Organism: Catharus ustulatus; assembly: GCF_009819885.2. Classification (NCBI taxonomy): domain Eukaryota; kingdom Metazoa; phylum Chordata; class Aves; order Passeriformes; family Turdidae; genus Catharus; species Catharus ustulatus. The sequence continues at coordinate 80,096,842 of NC_046222.1, read as the reverse complement.
CTTTACTGGCAACTTTAGAAAATCAGACAGCTTTGGCAAATTCACTCAACATACAACACTTTTCAAAGCATTAACTTAACACGCTTTAACCCCATTAGATTTTAAGTTACTCAATAATTCCAAGTAATTCAAAGAAGAAAGAGAAAAACAGAAAAGATATAGCAAAGGACACATATAACTACCACATCCTGGGTTCCAGTAGCATTCAGCTGATAGAAATCCCCAGAGGGGAGAAGGTTAAAGTATATGCTTACTCATACTCAGCTTTAAATACCCCTGGGCCTTCCTGGTCCCTTCCCCCAGGTGGGATTTCTGGTCATTTGGCCACTCAGGAACTGGGTTAGGGGCCCCCAGGGCACTTGCGGAGCTTTGCCTCTGGAGGGACAAGAATTGGCAGCCACTCCCAGGCTGGGATACAGGCTCTAGGATGCGGGGTGTGGAGCAGGGCACTTCCTCACCACTTGCCCTACCTGACCCTTGCACCACACACATACTCCAAAATGTCTCAAGACATCAATGTTTCCAGTCTCTCATTGAGCACAAACTGCAAAGAGAGGAAGGAGTGATCATGCGGTCTCTGAAATGCTGGGAGGTGAGAGCTGTAGGCATAGAAGGAGATCTGAGGTGTGGTCTCAAGGGGTAAACACCGTAACACAAACCAATCTCCTTTAGAGCATTGTGGCATGGCATCTGAAAAAACAAATGGGCAGTGGTGGTTGATGACAAAATAGTAAGACCTGAATAAAATTGCCAGCACTGTTCTAGATGTACTTCAGCAGCAGCATGGATGGGAATTAAAGCATGATACGATGGACAAAGGAAATTCCAGATCCATTCCCACAAAGTCGGAATGTAGACACAGCTTGCTTTCACCTGGTAGGAAGGAACCCAGCACAGTGGAAAAAAATTAAGCCACTTTCTGCAAAGAGAAGGACAGGAGCTCCCAGTAAATGTTCATTAGAACTTTGTTCTCATCTATATCCAAATACTAGTCCATTTCTAATGTCAGAGGAAAACAATTTTGAAAACAATTTTTCATTGCTAGAGTGATCAAGGAAAAGGTGAAGCAAAGTTCACAGAATAAAATAAATGCCTAAAGAATAGATCATATGAAAGATGAGAAATTATGTGGCAGAATTTGAGAAGCTGAGTAGTTTAGGAGTGTAGAATTCACTCCAGTTTCATATATTTCCCTTGTTATATAGCTTTTGAAAATGAACCTAATGGAAGTATTACCAAAAGTCATCCAAATTACAGCTAGGCAAATTAGGTTCTGAGGATTAAGTTATCTATTCAGTATAAGCCCATTTTTAATTTATGAAAACTGTAAACATTGGTTTTTTCCAAACATATATTTGGGTTTGCTTTATGGTTGGTCATCACAGCCATATTGTATAAATTTTTTCTCTTTCAGGTTAGAAAAATAATACATGAACAAAAAATGTACCACACAAAAAGAAATGTCAAATAAAAGACTTCTATTTGCCCCAACATACCCAAGAAAGCAAAAGCTTTTTCAGGAAATTTTCACAACTTCTTTTCTGGTCTGTTCATATGAGTTATGGTAGATCTTATGGACAAGAATAGTGCCTTTGGAAAGTTCAAATGGTATATAGGAAAAACAGGAAAAACAGAAGCTCAAAGTATTCCCTACTGTCCCACTTGACCACTGATTATTTTGGAAAGAAATTGTTTTTTAGGAAATGTAATGTTTTAAATGGTGAAGGGAGCAGTTTCCTTTGAATGAAGTTATTTACAGGGCCCTGGATATATCATATCAGATATGCTAACACCAACATTCAGAGAATATCAAGATTCTCAACCCGTGGAACTGGACAGATGGGAGCAAACCTGACTCCAAGAGCTGTAAAACCATCTCAGTTTTATCTTAATATGATCCTAAGCAAAGCTCTATAGTAGGGTAGTGCATAGCTGGCTTCCCCTCTATATCTTTGTCCAAAGATGCCCCATATTGGAAACTGTATGCATATAAAACTTTATGTTTTTCAGAGTTTGATTTCTTTCCCCCTCTTGGAAATCCTGTGTATTACATTTCACCTTCATAGACAGCTTTTTAAAAACTATAATACATACGTAGATGTATATATTTAAATATAAATACCTTTAATATAAGAGACAATTCTAAAATTTTGTTGTAGTACTTGCTTAAAAAATGACATAAAACCAAGTTTTAGGTAGAAAGTCTGTGTGGATTACTGACTTTCTTTTTACAACATAACTGAGAACTTTTTCACTCTTTAGACCATGGAGGTATACTGAATATTCATTAGACTATGATATATGCAAGGACATTTAGAATATTTCCTCCCCTAGAGACAGTATCTAGATTAGAAACTCTAGCATGTTTTAGCAATTCCCCTCAAATTTACATTTTGTACCTATTGAGAGACTCATTTATCAATTCAAGCAAAACTGTTTGCTGCAGTCACTAGCTTTTCATATTTCTGCTCCAATGTGAAACAAAAGAGCTGAAATTAAAATAATTTACAGCATTTTACTTTTGAAAAGTAACTGTGTTTTTGAGGTTTTTTTCTCTGCACACTAATAACAGACAATGTTGCTCCACAGAAAAACTAAATTAATTTTGTATAGGGTGTATCAATCAACACATGGCATTCCTATTATTTACTACATTTCAAATGTTTAAGAAGTCAGTTCTGATGAATTCTGAAATATTTTAGAAAAAAATTACAGTAATTTCACGAGTACAAGCTGCAGCAATTTGACAAAAATTTTGGTGGAAACCCGGAAGTGCGGCTAATAGTTGGGGGTGGCTAATATGTGAATAATTTTCTGACATTTACAACCCCAGACGTGCCAGCCAGAGTGCCGAGCCAAGTACCTGCCAGTAAAAGCCGGCATTCCGCGATTGTTACAGTGTTACCGTGTTGCCCTGGCTCCCTGCAGGTAGCACGGGGGGCGGGGAGAGAGGCGGGAGAGCTCTCTTCTTCCCTCCTCTGCCGCAACCCTGGGGAGGAGGGGGGGGGGGGGGCGCACTGCCATTGCCGCGGCCCGGGGAGGGGGGGGGAAGTGCGCGCAGCCATTGCTGTGGCCCGGGGAGGCGGGTGGAAGCGCGCGCCACCATTGCCGCGTCTCGGGGAGGAGGCGGGGTGCTTTGTCCGTGCCTGCTGCCACTGCCGTAGGAGCGGGGGAAGCTCCGTCCCTGCCTGCCACCGCGGGGCAGCGCCGACCCGGGGTGACCGAGCCCAGTGGCAGCGGCGGCCGGCCCCGAGCGGCAGCGCCGGGCTGGGCCACCTGGCCCCATCAGTGGCCCCTAGCGGGCCGAGCCTGCACAACCTTAGCTCAACCAGTAAACCCCGCCCTCCCGCGGTTCTGTTACTAATTGTACGCGGGTCCTCGCTGCGAACGACAGAGCGGCTTATATTCGGGTGCAGCTTATCTATGGACAAAAACCGAAATATTTGCCAATACCCAGAGATGCGGCTTATACTCAGTGCAGCTTGTATTCGTGAATTTACTGTATTAAATATATGGAAGGCATATAGATAGTGGATAAAATGTGACGTTTACTAGGGTTTTTTGGATAGGTTAAGAGTAATTCATTCCCTGTCATTGCAAAACAACATTAGCTCTAAAGAGAAACTAATTGTTTTTCCATGCCTAAAATTATCTAATCTATTTTGTAAATATTTAATTTCAACTAAATTTATTAAAAATAACTTTGGAGAAAATGTTACATTGGAGAAAATACTCTAAAAGTGAGGAAAATCAGTAAAATTAAATTTGTCATCTCTCTGCCACCATCTGTTAATGAAGTGGATAAACTCAGAGATAATCTGTTAATAAGGGAGAAAATAAAAATAAATTCTATTTGTATTAAATATATTTTTCCTGCTTTTAAATTAATATATCCATGAACAATAACAATTGTGTTTTGTACTTATTTGTTTATGATGGGTTAGTTTTGATAAAAATCTGAGCTTCTACTCAGCCACCCGTTCATTCTCATCCTTCAGAGGATTGGGGTAGAAAATAGTGATTATACGAGTGGCAAAGCAAAGGTGGATGTAAAGACAAGGAGATTGCTACTAATTATTATCTTTGGGAAAAAAAACAAAACAAAACAATTTGGGCAAAACAAACCTAATTTATTGTCTATTAAATATTTAATCACTGTTTCAAGTAGAAGTAGGCCAAAAAAATCAGCACTAAATCAACACCTCTCTTCCTCATTCCTTCAGGATCAGATTCACTCCCTCACTCCCAAATGTAACAACTATACTGCAGTGTCTACACAACTCTTGAGAGAAATCTTAAGACTGGAAGGGTGAATATGCCCAATGTGTCACCTTTAGTTAGAACAGATATTTCTGAGATGTGAAAGTTCAGACTTAACTGTGTCTCTGGGATGTCCTATTACTGCCTCTTGACTAATGTTCAAATGCTTGACAGTTGGGGTTTTCAGTTTGGTTTTGTTTATGGTTTGTTTGTTTGTTTGTTTGTTTGTTTTTAAAATTTTGTTGTTGTTGGGTTTTTTGTTTGTTTGGGTTTTTTTTTTGTTTTGGTTTGTTGGTTTTTTAAATTTGTTTAGGTTGGTTTTTTTTGTTTGTTGTTTTTTTTTTTTTTTTTTTTTTTTTTTTAATGAAAAGACTTTAAAAGAAACCTAGGCAACATTTCTGGTAACTACCCTGATAATTGTCTACTGATCTCAGATGTCTAAAGCAGGAAAGATGTTGCCTCTAAATTGCTAAAGGCAACTCAAAGAGGAAAAGAGGGCAGTTCCATTCAATATTAGTATGGTGCTTAAGTTCTGGCAGTTAGCAGATGAAATGTCTTAGTAAATCTAAAGCCTGTCTCTAATTTTAATTCTACCCTCACTGAAGTGAATTATAAACCTCATAGGACTCCCTAGTGTGTTCAAGCAAACTTATGAATGTTTCATTCCAAGTATTTGTGTTTCTCATTTTCCTGTGTCAATTTTGATTTGTTTCCAAGACTTATCTTGCTTTGTTGTGATGGTTGATTGTTGGAACAATACTATTTCCTCTTGCTAGATTTATTTTATTTTCTGTCTGATTTTATTTATTTATTTATGCTCTGTTAGTGTCACTGATATTCAAGGACTCCACACAATGCTTCATGATGTTTCATAACTTGTGCAATCTCACCAGTGGCTTTTCTAACTGGTCAATAAAATATTCTTTCTGACCAGCACACAACAAAACCTAACATGTCTAAACCTCAAGGAAAGACTATATCTAGTGGGTTTAAAAAAGACTTTTGAGATGTTTCAGACTTGTACAATTTAGATTTTTGACAACCATTGCTTTATCTTTTATGCTGTATCAAAAACATCTCATGCAGTCATACAATAAAGAATTAAAAATTATCACACATTAAAAATGTCAATATCTTATGCCTGGTATTTTCTTGCATGTGATGATACTGAATATTGAGAGGTGGAAAACACAATTCTTGTGATAGACCTTAGTACAACATTACATTCTTTTCACATGTAAAAATGAGAAAATACTTCTTTTTACTACACTTTCAAGATGCAATTCCTGGTTTTTCTCTGGGGTTTCTTGGGACTATACACTATTAAATGGGGTTTTTTCCTCTACCAAGATGTCACTGATAACAACAGAATACTTTTTTCAATACGTAATATTTTCTATTTATAAATGTCTTAAGGGGGCAAACCAAAGTGAAATTTTTGGAAAGCTCCCTATTAGCATCAGGATGTTTGTATTACAAGACTGTCATTTGACCAAAACAGAAACTAAAAGGCTTCTCCCAAAAGCTCCATTGTTTAACTTGCTAAACATGGATTTGAAAGTGGGAGCTATATGACTGTTCCTTTTCACTGATTTTAAAATAACTCATATATCTAAAAGTACTGATGCATTTGAGAATCAAAATAGCCAAATCAATATTTTAATAAAATTATTTAGATAACTCTAGAAATTCATGTAAAAAAATAATTGGACCCTAATTAAAAATATATATAAAAAGAAGATTATAAGTTAAAAATAAACAAAATGTACTTCACTCACTGACCTATGAGGGAAATCTGATAATAAGAATATATACATGTAAAGAAATTATATTCCTACTCTTTTATTAATCAATTTATTAGCAGCTAAATGCCCTAAACACAAAAATGCAAATTTTTATTGAGTGTCTCAGTGTATGCAGTGGGTACTTAACTGCCATGGTGAAAGTCAAGAAGCATTATTTTAAGATAATCTTATTTATAGTCACAAATGAACAAACCGCATAGATTAAAAATGTCATAAGAAAAAAATGCCAAGCTGATAAGTTAATCAAAGGAGAAATGAGGTCACCTGAACTCTTGTTCTATTGAAGTAAATAAATGCATAACAAATATAGAAGCTGTCCATCCCATCCTTTTTATGAGCTGGAGGTGAAAGAAGACAGATGCACACTCCTTCTGCTCAGAGCACGCAAGAAAGATTGGATAATGCTGTCTTTCTCATTGAGAAGTTGGATGAAAAGAAAAAATTTCCTTCTGAACAGATCAGATTAGGTCCTGTGACCACTAAATTTGAGGATGTTTTCAGATGGAAGACTTCCCATTTGGATTGCCTACATTTCTTTCTCAATATAGCTCATTCTTAGTAATTTCTATATTTTGTCAGCAGAGCAATAACACGTCTTGATACCAAAGTTACTAAGAATTCTTGGCACAAAAATTCCAAGATTTTACCTTAAAATGGGCCTTTAATAAAACTACAGTAATTTCACGAATACAAGCCGCACTGTTTTGACCAAAATTTTGCTCCCATACCGGGAATGCGGCTAATATTCAGGTGCGGCCAATATGTGAATAATTTTCTGACATTTTCAACCCTGGGAGTGCAAACCAAGTCAGTGCAAACTGCAAAGTCGAGCTCCTGCCAGTAAAACCCTGCATTTACGCGGTTGTTACAAATTGGTTACTCTGTTGCGGGGCGGGTGGAGCTGCTCTGTGCAGGCAGCACAGGGGGTGGGGAAGGCGGGGAAAGCGGGGCAGCTCTCTCCTGCTGGCCCCGCAGCTCGGAGGAGGCAGGGGCCGCTCTCTCCTGCTGGCCCTGCAGCTCGGAGGAGGCAGGGGCAGCTCTCTCCGCTTGGTCCTGTGGCTCAGGGGGCTCCCGTCTCCGCGTGCCGCCGCCGCAGGAGCAGGTAGGCTACATCCCCGGCTCCCATCACCGCCGCAGGTGCCGGTGGGCTCTGTGCCCCCCCTGCTGCTGCGGGGCAACGCCGGGCCGGGGTGACCGAGCCCAGTGGTGGCGGCGACCGGCCTCGAGCATCCTTGCCGAGCGGCAGTGCCAAGCTGGGCCATCCAACCCTGTCGGCAACCCTGAGCCCTCATGGCCCGAGCCGAGCCAGTAAATCCTGCCCTGCCACGGTTCTGTTACTATTTGGCAACTTTGTTGCACGTGGGTCCTCGCTGCGAACGACAGAGTGGCTTATACTCAGGTGCGGCTTATTTATGGACAAAAAACAAAATGTTTGCCAACATCCGGCGATGCGGCTTATGCTCAGTGCGACTTGTATTCGTGAATTTACTGTAAGCACTTTTTAAAAGTTTAAGGCTCTCTTCTCCATCTCTTGTTCTTTTCCTGCCTTCCATGACTGCAAAAGCAATGCATTTTGTGGTGACCAACATGGACTAGCTGAGGATCCAGTCCCTCCAGATCACTGCAGGATGCCTAGAAGGTAAATGTAAATGTAGCCTGGGAGACCACACAATTATTTTACATCCCAGTAGCAGAGAAATTAAAGAGAGATGTATGAAGACTTTGCATATTAGACTTTGGTCTATACGACAGATATTTGTGAATGCAGAATCTCATTCTACTAGATCAGAATCCAATGGAGCACTTTAGGTTTCTTCCAACCTGAAAATCCAATGCAGATGTTACAGGAGATAAAGAAAATGCTTCTGTCTTACTAGATCTTTTATAGAAAATTGTTCTACGAAAGTGAATTAAAAATATCAAAGCCTGCTGTTTTTTAATGCTGATTAAGAAAATCTTTTCTCATTTATGAAGTTGTACCCCAGCATGGAATGTGTGAACACTAAAGTTTCCAGATTTTGAAGTGAACTTAGTTCTAAATCTGTTATGCTGAACAAGAAAAAGACCTGGACTTTCCTATGAGATTTCATGAAACTGAGTCTTTCTTATCAGTAAGGCTGAAAATATATTTAGAAGAGCTTGCTCTTGTATTGTGGATTTTAAATAATCCATTCCACTCTAGATTAGATTGTAAATTACTGATCTGTTACCCTCCAAGCTCTTATTGTGGATGACATATATTATTAAAAAACATTCAGGCTTTTATTTAGCTTCCACCAGTGTAGGATACTTTATCTCTTAATAAAATTACTGTTACGAGCAATCTACAGAATATTGTTGAGGATACACTGGTCCTGACATTAGGGCAGAGTATCAATAGAGATGTAACACACGCAAAAATTCAAAACATGTAAATGCTTATGTGGCTGCTATTCAAAGACTGATTAAGCATCGGATAGAAAATAGTTGGGTTGGGGTAATTTTGGTGTTTTGTTTTGAGTTTTCATGTTTGCTTGATTTGTTTTTTGGTTTTTTTTTCTGTTTGTTGTGGGGTTTTTGGTTGTGTTTTTTTTGGTTTTAGGTTTTTTTTGTGTGTGTGGGAGGGTGTGTATTTGATTGACAACAAGTGAAATAAGATTACCTCATACCAGGAACTTCAAAATTGATTAAAATGAAACATAAATTTTAAAAGTATGTATTTTACTAGTTTAGTTTGATCCTATTAATACTTTTTTAGTTTGATCCCATTAATACTTTTACTGAAATCACCTTCACCTGGAGATTAAGTGAGGAATTTGACATAGAAATAACACAATCATGACCTAACTGTATCTATGTATAATTCTTTATAATTGTAGTCCATCTTCAATAAATGCAACTCTGGTCATTTTATACATTCTCTTCATTAAATGAATTATAGAATTTATACTAAGACTTTACTTAAATTATAACTGAAGTCTAAATTTTTTCATTTGGGCAAACAAGACAGCAACATCATTTGAAAAAACAGAAACTGCTGAGGATTTATATAATGAAAAAATAATATTGCTTGTAAGATAGTTAAGATTTGGAGCAGGAAGATAGCCATGAGAAGATTAAAAAAATAAAGATATTACTCTGCATCTTCTTTGTTGAATTTTGAAGTAATGGTTGTGTGCATTTCAAATGTTTAATTTGAATAAAATAAATAAGAATACAGGTTTGGCATATTTTGCTATTCAATTTATTTATTATTTGTTTATTTGTTATAAAGATTAAAATGTTCTATTTTACCTCTAATTGTAATGGTATAGATGGTCAGTAGAATTTTTATTCCCATCTGGGAAACTGTCTAAAGACTATTCCTATATCTGTGTTTATGTGTATGAATGTGTAATTATATCTATATATGTATTATACCTAATTTTTTCGAAGTACCTGTCACCGCATGGAAGCAGTAACTGCTATCAACTTGCTCTAGAAATAATGGCTGCCTGAATTCACCACGAAAAATCTAATATGAAGGTATTGTTTCTTTAAAAGTGTGTATTCTTAATAAAAGCTTTGTAATGCTAAATTGCAAGGTCACTTGAAAGATCCAAAAGGGGATTATACTCACCATTTTGATCAATGTAAGTTTGCAACTCAGAATTAAGCTAGTGTGGTTTGTAAGGTTTAATTAACTACAATGCAAGGCCACTGGAAAGGTTAATTAAGATCTACTACCTATGACTGTGAGGAAACACTTTATGGTAAGTATTTCAAGAGGTTTAGTTCCCAATAAGAGCAATAATAGGCTCTTTCTATTTCATAGTTTGATATTAATAAAAAAAAAAAAGAGAGCTTTTTCTGATTTACTTGAAAGCCTGATAATCATAAATTCTACAGCAACGCAAGGAAGATAAGACCATATTATTTGTAGTGTTTCAGATGGAATTCTCTATATAATTTTCAAGGCATTTGCCCTACATCAACTAGGCATTGGTTGAGCCTTTGAATGATTTTTATAGTGATTAAAATAGGCTGGTGAAACAAGACCAAAATAGATTCCTTGGCACTCCACCAGCAGGGAACAAAAGAGTATGTCAAATGTACAGCTTTTCATGTTTGAACAAATTCATCTCAAAGGTGACTTCTTTCACAAAGAAAACAATAACTAATCATCTAATTATGATGATAGCTAGCCTTCTGAATTGCCAGGAAATATGTAATTTTATCTAAAAATTATTTCTCCAAAATTTACATAAAGTTTAGAAAGGTAATAAAAGAATATTTGCATCATTTACTGACATACTACTGACTATATGTAAGATCTATGCTCTGAGTCACTTGCAAGCATTCATTTGGGGATAATCAATACAGTATTAAATTTATTTTAAAATTTTTTACTTTATGAATTATATCCATTTTGTTGAAAGATAGTGTTACAGGATAAGATGCTGATGATATATTACTCCAATGTTTGACTTCTTTTTTGAAAACATTTAAAAATACTTCATGAGAGTGTCAACCCATTTTGTACAATTTAGACTTCTACATAAACATCTACATAAACATAAGTTTCTACAGTTTATGAATTTATGGCTAAATTGACTAGATGTTTTCCAAAACCAGTACCCCTAAGTCAGCATTTGAACAGTGGAATTCATTTGCTTTATTTGAACAGTCTAACTAACAGGATGAGATGACTGTGTCCCAATACTGCCTAATTATTGAGAATAAAAATAAAGAGATCTCTGTATTTGATCTAACAAGTGGTACTGCATGTTTCCCTTAATCTCATGTTTTTATTATTTGTCAGTTTTGACATGTTGAATTCAAGTTGAGAAGCCAAGATTTTTCTAAAAACCAGTCTGAAAACATATAGGAACTCTCTTTCCACATTTCTATACCAGGAAATATTCAGGAAACAATGAGAGGGGTAAAACCCTGGAACAAGTTGCCCAAAGAGATGGTAGATGTTCATGTCTAAAAACATTCAAGGTCTGATTAAACTGTGCTCTGAGCAACATGATCTAGTTGAAGATGTCCCAGTTTGTTGTAGGGATCTTGGATTATGTTACCTTTAAATGTGCCATCCAGGTCAAACCCTTCTATGATTCCCTGATCATACAGGAAAATGGCAGCTCTGTATGGTTCCATTTATAAGCGTCTATCAGAAGGACTTCTTATCAAGAGTATAAGAGTAGATAGAGCAATGAAGAAATAAAATATATTTGCAAGTAAGACAAATTTTGGTACTATTTAAAAAATATTTTGTCCCTGTATTGCTGCCAATCTACCTTAATTCCCTTGGCAATGTGTTACCTGTCATTCTGTGAGGCTGCTGTCACCCTATGATTCCTTCTTCCGCTTCTGTTGCTACTATGTTTGTTTGTACAGAATCCCTGTCACATTGTCAGGCTGATGAGATTTTTGAGCATGGTCTTTTCTGCTTCAGGATGAGAATGAAAGAAATCAATGTGAAAGACTGTGTGGGACTGAGGTAAAAAATAACACTATCATAAAGCTGCCTATTTTTTCCTAATTATTCACATAGCCTGGATTTTCTTTCCTTCTGCCTGTGAAAACAAGTGCAGAGAGCCTTCAACATAATGCATACCCTTTCTTTCAAGATAAAGCCAAGATAAATCTGTGGTTGAGAATCTCATAAAAATTTCTTGTCTCAGGCTATCTATGAAATTATGCATAAGGCTGAACCTAGCCTTATAATTGGAGCTAATCCAATGCTATTCATTACATTTTAATTTAATCTAGCCATTTTCATATTCCTATATTTTATACTCCCTACTGAAAGAAATAAAAATATCATAAAAATTTTGAATACATATTGCTAAAAATTGTAACTTATTACTAGAGCATAAACTACAGTAATTTCATGATTACAAGCTGCACTGACTATAAACCGCATCTCCAGGTGTTGGTAAACATTTTGTTCTTTGTCCATAAATAAGCCGCACCTGATTATAAGCAGCTCTGTTGTTCACAACGAGGACCCACGTGCAACAAAGTTGCCAAATAGTAACAGAACCGCGGTATGGCGGGATTTACTGGCTCGGCTCGGGCTGTGCAGTCTGGGCCCGTTCGGGGCTGCCGACGGGGCCAGGTGGCCCAGCTCAGTGGGGCTGCTCGGCCGGGCCACTCGAGGCCGGCCGCTGCTGCCGCTGGGCTCGCTCACCCCGACCTGGCGCTACCCCGTGGTGGCAGGCAGAGACGGAGCGTGCCGGCACCCGCAGCGGCAGCGGTGGTGGGCGGAGGCGGAGCCTGCCTGCTCCTGCCATGGCAGGTGGGGGCAGGAGCCCCCCACTTACCCCACAGGCCGCGGGGATGGCAGCACGGAGTCCCCGCCTCTCCCCTGCCTGAAGTAGGGAGCTCCCCTGCCTCCCTCCCCCACCCCACGCTGCTGGTGCTGAGCTGGCCCCACCTGCCGTGCAACACAGCAACCAATTTGTAACAATCATGAAATCCTGGGGTTTACTGGCAGGTGCTCGGCTCAGCACCCTGGCTGGCATTTCCGGGCTTGTAAATGTCAGAAAATTATTCACATATTAGCCGCTCCTGAGCGTAAGCCGCATTTCCAGTGTGGGAGCAAAACTTTAGTCAAAATGGTGCGGCTTGTATTCGTGAAATTACTGTATATACACTAGATGAAAGCTTGGGTTTTTTTCTCTATATAATAAAAAGTAGAGTAGATCAGCATTCTAAGGCAAGTTGAAGAGTTAACGCTGGCACTTCTAGACATGGCAGACTGAGAGTAATAAAGCAGAGAAAAAATTATTTTCCATGATTTTAAATTCATTAATTTCTTCATACAACAGAGGAAAAAACTATATTAAAACAATGAAAATCAAAACCTAAAACAAATAATCTTCTGAATCCTTAAAGAGAACTGGTGTCTACTTTTAACAAATTCCATCACAATTTTTGTAGGTGAAATGTATTCCTTAAAAAGTTTTCACTTTTCTCTGAAAACTGATATGATATTAAAAACTACCTGTTGTTACCTAATGATAACTTGTATTAAGTAGTTACATCACATTTTACATATCCAAATGATTCTGTTACGGTTTATTAAAATTCATAGTAACCTTACAGTTCTTTTCTCCCTGTGTGTTTTCTAGTTTGGTTCTCTAATTACTCACTGTCTTTACTTCAAAGCACTTGTTAAAAAGGAGCTGAGGTGGTAACAGTTGCCAGTTTTAGGGCAAGTCACTTAGCATAAATATTCAGCATAAGCTGTACATTTCAGTTTGATACTTCTACAAGGAATCTTTGGTCAGAGGAAGACCACATAACGAGAGAGCCAATCTTTTACAGAATAATTCTTTGGCACTCTTTCTGTAACATGAGGGAATTGGTACTAGTGTAGTAAATGCAGCTTGTGAAATCCTCCAGAGAAAGCTAATGCCAAAGCTGTTTTTGTTTGTTAAAGACCTGAAAATAACATTTTAACAAAGTAAATAGCTAGCTTTGGTGATATAATTATTACGTGCATGATCATTATGGCTACACCTTGATGTAACATGAATTCAGGGTGCAAAGCCTGACAGCTACTGTGAGAATTATGATGTTCTTTCATTTCAAGTTTCAGCTTTACGTGACAAATATATGAACATGTGGGATGATTCTCTCTACTGTTGTCATAGAATTCAGATCTCTTTCTTGCTATTTTCTTTCTGAATGAATGAATTTTTGATAAGATTTTAAAAGAATTTCAACATCTTCCAGTATGAAAGGTTCTAAAGAAATTCATACCACCATTACTTGAGATTGGGGCATAGCTTGCAATAGCTTTCAGCAAAGACAGTTCACATTCTGTTTTGAAAAAATGCCAGAGGAGTGTGTAATAATGTTATTAATTCAGTAATTTCCAGATTTTTACCACCATCTCATGTTCTTTATTCATCGAAAACTCTCTTAGTAAAGGTTCTGAAAGTAATATCAGCACAATGTTTTTATTTGCAGGAGTCTTTCCCTTCATAAAAGAATTCTTGGCCATGACAAATGAACCTAGAATTAATGAGAAACAAAGACGCATTCTGCCTTTGGTACTCACTCAACACTTGCAGAAAAGAGGTACATCTCCATTGTAATTTTCTGGATTTTTTTTCTCTCATTCTCTTTCACTGTTTTAAGGTTGCAAGTAGGAAATACAAAAGTTTAGATTCATGTCACATTTTAACTGGCAAAATATTTAACTTAAATGTTTTTTCTTAAAGATATGTTATTGGACTTTGTCTAAGGAACCGAAAAAAAAAAAAGTATTTTACCTTGCATTTCTTATTCAGAAACCCTCTTTTTCTTTGAATACTATAAAGAAACCCCTGAATTTAATCATCAGTTACAACCTTAGCAATGTCATGTGAAGGTTTGATTGATTGAAGTTTTCCTTTACTCTGACGAATTAAATAAGAATTCTGTCCTTAAAACATAAGATATACAATCACTCTAAGGGACAGATCTTTTACAAAAAGATGCGTGGTCATCTTATCTTGTTTTATAACTATGTCCTCACTGTAACACTTTAAGCTGCTATTTGTAGGTGTAAATATTAGAATAAATTACAGAAGATTTGGCAAAATAACTGGGAAATAAAGTAATGGGATTGGGTATAGAAAAGAAGAGAAAAATTATGAATAATGCTGTTATACAAAAAATTTAACCTCAGACTTGCCCTGACTTGACTTCTAAGAGAAAAAAAAAAAAAAAAAAGATTAAAATTTGGTACATTTCCTGGCTAAAAAAAAAAAAAAAAAAAAAAAAAAATCAGGCGAAGAGGAGACTGAGTTATCAGGAAATTTGAATTATAAAACAGGAAGAGCAGAACGACAAGTGAAAAGGGAGAGCTATATTATTTTTGAGTAATTGAGCAGAGAATTATTTTTTTTACCCTGAAGATATACTGGCCTTAATTGGTTCTCACTGACTACTTGACAAGTGGAAAAAGGAAATATATGAGGATCTGGGATGTCAAGTATTGTATGCCTTGTTCTTGTTATGTTATAGAAATAATGGCTTTTGCCTTATCTTTAAATGCATGTGCTTTTATCCTAGCTCTTGCAAAGGATATTTCTATTTAAATGGTGTTTCTATTTCAAGATAAATGGTATTATATCTTCCACATTTATGATTTGAACAATAAGGGGAAATACAGGATCAATTCTATGATTTCGAACTGATATTTTTCAATCTGCAACCTAAATGAAATGAAATTTATTCCACCTCACAACAGAGAAAACTGGTAGGTTTGTAGAGTGCTTAAGAGTGTCCTCTTGTTTAGTTATTGTAATAATTCCACATGAGTGACCTTTTTCAAGATGAACTTTCCATGGTGAAAAATTAAATAAATTTGAATATAACAGAGTAGCTTTCTTTGCATTTGTCCTGTTGCTTATATTTCACAGAATCACAGAATATGCTGAGTTGGATGGCAAGGTCACCAAAATGATTATCAAGTCCAACTCCTGGCTCTGCACACTGGGTACCAGAGAGAGGAGATCTATGCTCACCCCTTCTCTTCCCCTCATGAGGAAGCTGCAGAATGCAATGAGGACTCCCCTGTCTCCTCCAAGCTGAACACAAGTGATGACAGCTGATCCTCATATGGTATCCCCTCAAGGCACTTAACCATCTTTATTTCCCTCTTTTGAACACTCTCTACCTTTAGATCTTTCTTATGTTGTGGCGCTCCCACCTGCACACAGCACTCGAGGTGAGGATGCCCTGAGACAATCCCCTCCCTTGCCTGGCTGTGATGCTGCGCCTGATGCACCCCAAGACATGTTTGGCCCTGCTGGCTGCCAGGGCACTGCTGCCTCACATTCAACTCATCAGTGACTAGGACCCTTACCACCTATTCACTAGAGCACATCTCAGCTCACCAGGGCTGGCCCATCCCAGATGCAGGATTTGGTACTTCCCTTGGTGAACTTCATATGGTTGGTGATTACCCAACCCTGTAATTTTTTGAAGTCTCTCCACAAGGTATCCCTGAAACACTTTTTTAAGTTTGCTAACTCAAAATGCGTATTACTTAAATGTATTAGCAATGGTTGTGATGATTTTTTATGGTACTTTAATGAAGTTTATACTTTCTCATTTTAATCTCTGAAGTATAACTTACCTATCAGAGGCCTATTGAAGGCTGGCACTTTATTGAACCTGCATGCATGCTGAAAGCATTGCTGCTATTGCTACGGGCATTAAATGTTCTTATGCGATAATTCTGCTTATCCCAGGAATCCATGAACATTTTTATATGGTGAACTTCAAAAAACTGTATACAGTTAGTTCATGATATAGCTATTGAAAAACTTTTAATGGAAAAAACCATGGAAATATCTCATCCTTTTATCATTTTGTAAAAAAGATATCCTGCTATATCTGTACATTGAGGAGACAGCAGAAAAATCTAATACTCCAGGCAGCAGAACCAGCATTCAGTCTCAAACTATAGCTCTTTGAGACATGTGTTATCTTACTGCGGAACAGGGAAATTTTTTCCTTTGGATTTTGAAAGACTTAATGGAATTGAATAACTATATATAAGCTATGGTAGGACTGTTGATGTCTTAACATTAAAAAGGCCAAGCAGAAGGTTTTGCTGGAAAGACTACAAATAGCTAAATCAATTTATCCATCTTCCTAGTTGTTCGTGACTTACTGGAATCACACAGGGAGACGCAAACAGAAGGATTTTAGGAAGAAGGTTTCTGAAAGTGATGCTCACTGTGGAGAGAAATTTATGGGCTGGATTCACAGGTTATAATTGGACAATCAATGTTTGAATAAATAGAAACAATCACTTGGATGATGAATATCCAAAACTTTTTCTGGACTCATAAAACTCATCAGTCCCACCAAATCAGCGACTGAACTGTTCAAGTTGTAACCATAAGACAGTACTCAAAAGGAAAACAGTACATAAGGTTGTTTCAATGAAGAAAGAGAAGGAAGACATCTAATATGATGGAAATATTTTTTCATGGAAAATAGCCTGTCATTTTCTACAGTGCTCTGACATAACTAGAAAAATGTGACTATTGTCATGTGGGACACTGATGATTATAATTACAAAATTACCATTCCTATATTGTCACTACATAAAAGTTCAAATATTCAAACAGAGTCTACAGACACAGATTAGATTTAAAAAAAACCCAACAAAATCTTTTGCACTACCACTGCAAGTGACAAATTAGATTTCTAACCTTCTCTTATTATTTTATATTTATTTTCCTTAATTTCCTAGGAATGAGGAGAGGTAAAGGTTTGTAACTATGATCTGACATTATCTTAAACATACTAAAATGGAAAAACTCAGAAATATGCACCTCCTCAATGCTTTTCCATCTTTCTTACTGCATGTTCTCTGTCTAAAGAGGAAGGTCAAGGAATACAATTTCCTAAATTTTACAGCATAGTACTGAACACAATGACATACAATTTAAAAACATCAAATTTTGGGCCATAATTTTAGCCCCAGCTTGCTTCTTATTTTGTAATAACTACTTTTTTTTTTTTTTTTTTTTTTTAATCCAGGCATGAAACAGATACAATAAGTGCCCTGCAACATTCTAGGCTTATTTCAAACTTGCCAAGGACTTCTCAAACTCTTTCTTATCTCAGACATCCTGGGCTTCTTAAAAGCCATACAATTATGAATATCAGATTGCAACTAAATCGTCTGAACTTAGTTTTAATATGTAATAGTAATTAGGCTTTTTTTCTTAAATGTAACAATATTCGTGGGACTTGTTTCACAGCATGCCACACTCTGGTATATTGCTTCTTAAAAGTAATCAAAAGCTTGCATATACTCATGTTTCTTTTTCAGTCTTTCCACAGGCATAGGAAAAGTGTACCATCACAGCTGGGTATTTTATGTATCCCCTAAGTCACTGACTTCCCACTAAACCTTAACACAAGTCAATAAACAATTGAAAACTGAACACAAAATAAATACCCAACACTCTTGTCTATGGGTGAATGCTCACCTGGAGTAGTATTGATTACATTATTCATTCTGATGTTTCTACATGAGGTATCACTAAAAGCACTAGTGGAAACAGAAGAATTAAGTCACATTTCTTACACTGATTAATTAAACACACCTAAAGGATTATCCATCAGGAAACAATATGGTAGTAATGTCAGGGGAAAGCTGCAATCCTCATAATCATTTTGCCAACTTGACATTGTGGAATATACGTGGCAAGTTTGTATTCAGAATGCAGAACACATACTGTTGATGTCATTTCTCCTGTGCAACATCTTACAGGGTTCTATTCCCTCTTGAGATTTCCCGATCTGTGTTTTAACATTTAAAGTAACAAATCATGTGGTTTTACCTGTCAATAATTAATACAATTCTACATATAATCAAATAATTATATAATCGATAGCTGTTTTTTCAGAAATAAAGTAGGTTTTATGTGGTTTTGTTTTGTTTTTAAATTTACTAACCTAAAGCAACAAAATGGAAGAGAAGATTGGAGAAGTTCACAGGACACAGTTCTTGCCTAAAGCAATAGTTACCTTTTTTACTGTCTTCTGTTCATGTAAAGTTTCTCTTCTAAAAAGCTTCAATTTTCATTGGCTGCTAATCTGAACACTCCCCAACAGCTTTCCAGTTCCCTGGTAAATTAGCCACCATGTCCTGGGCTAACTGCCAGCACAGTACAGCCATCTCAGAATAGAAAAATATTGCATTTTGCCACTACAAATACACAAAGTAGACAATTTCTTCCTGTCATTATTACACATTTTGGGGAGAGCAAGCCAACCTCTCATAAAAACCCACAATTATAGTAAATTTTTGTTTTTGTAAACCCTGTTCAAGATGACAATTAAATTCCATTTTTATGTTCATTCTAACAAATATGATGTCCCCAAGAAGAAAGAAAACTGAAGGTCTCTGGAGATGGAGGCCAGACAGGCCAGACTTCACATTGCTGAAGTCTGTTGTTTAATTTAGTTTAGCTTTATTTATGTGCCTGCGATGGAATGTAGTGGGTTTTCATGACTAAAATATTTACTTCACACATTCAAAAACTATTCCAGTGAAACAGAAAATTCTTTATCAATTTAACCTCATTTAAGTCAAAATAAAGCCTAGGACCAAGCTAATGCAATAAATTTTACAGCATTTGGGGACAGCTAGTTGGGATTTTGAATTTAAAGAAAAATTATGCAATACTTTTAGGAAAAAATGTTGGTACCTCCATAATTTTTATGCAATTCATGACACCAGGATAACGCATTTCATTGGAAATTAAACAGGGGTTTTTAATTTCAAGTACTCCGATGACCAGGAAGAAAATTCATAAATTTTTCATTCATTTTTAAATACAAAGATACATATTACCAAGGAAATAAAAACATTGACTGTGACTGAAAGTAACAGAACAATATAAAAAAGCATACAATTTCTGTTGATCTGTACAGTTCAAGAATGATATTTCAGTGCCAGGAAAAGATAAGTGTTAGGCACTGGCATAATTAAAACTGATAAGATGATCACTACACCCCATTGCACTCATTGTTTTGTTTGAGAAGATAATAATTCCTACTCTTTAATTAAAAGTTACTAAATGTGTAGAGATAGTCAATTCCTCCAAGAGGTAGATTATTTTCTCCTTCATATGCTGTGTGTCACTTTTCTTCACAATTTTGACAACAGTTTTTAAAATCTTTCCTTAGCATGTAACTTACTGGAAGAAAACTACAGGCTGTGAGGATCTGAGAGGGATATATTCATCAAATGGATAAAGATGATGATATAACAAAAAAGAATTGTTTGATTTGATTAGCATTGATTGCTACATATTTAACCAAATGCAAGAAAAGAAACATGATAATCAGAAGAATGGTCTCTGAAATCACTCTACTTGAATAGCAGAGATCTTTGTCTGCCCAACGTTAAATGTACTTGATGCCTTCCCAAAGAAAAAATGGACCTGTTTTGACCTTATTGCTCTTTCGAAATCCATAACTACAGCCACCATCACTTGCACAGTATTTCTGAGTGCTTGAAGTAGTTCATAACAAAAGCTCTCTATTTCAAATGTTATTGCATGAAGAATAGATTAAAATTAGGAAGATTTAGCCTAGAAAATAAATTCTGGCGATTCAAAATTCACAGTGTATTCCATTATTTTGATCATATATCTTATTTGACTATTTTTACAAAATTAAGTGGACAACAGCTGTATCTGAAGTAAGGTATATATACTATGATCATACCTTGAGTTTATTTGAGAGAAATATGTTGAGAATTTTTAGTGTGCAAGATATTGCACTTAGGAGTGTTTGATTTCCCTTATATCTGGGCTGTCTAAAGTCAAAAAAAGAAAAAGAAAAAGCCCTGTTTAAATTTTTTTTTTTGCATATTTTAATGTGTAGCCTGAAGTAAAAAAGTAAAATTCAGGAAATTATGCACTCTTCACTGAAGAGTATGTAACAACCAGTGCAGAAAGGAAAGATAATTTCATAGCTCCTTGAAGAGAAATATACTGCATCAGATACCAAAAAGGTAAATACTTACGCTACTTCCCAGCATAAAAACCTAGACCTTTACACAGCAGTAGAAATACAACTTCTTCATCGAAAGATCTATTTTTCCCAATCAGAGGAGAAAAAAGAAGGGAGATGCCAGGATGGGACAGATCAATTATGCTAAGCTCTGGAGGAGAATATTGACTACAAAAATCAAGAATTCCAGCCTAAGAGAAGCAGAAAAAAAATAAGCAATTGCATAAGAAAAAGAAGGCACTTTTTATTTGCCTTACTTGTATTCACATTGCTTTTGTGTGGGATCAGTGGAGTAATGGTCCAGACAGGTCAGCAGAGACAGATGTTTTCTCCCATGACTGTCAGTAACACTGCAGATTCCCAAGCATGCAATGAAGAACCAGAATACAGAATCAAACTTCAAGGGTCACAGAGGGGTTTTGCTTCCAGTCAGATCACAGTGGGCTTGACCTCTCATAAGGTCAAAGAAATCCTT
The DNA here is from genome assembly GCF_009819885.2 of Catharus ustulatus. Taxonomy (NCBI): domain Eukaryota; kingdom Metazoa; phylum Chordata; class Aves; order Passeriformes; family Turdidae; genus Catharus; species Catharus ustulatus. The sequence goes on along the minus strand of NC_046222.1, from coordinate 80,075,791 downwards.
AAGAAATAATAAATGGTGATCCTGCATCCTTCATATAACCCAGAGGTGGCATAGTTAGGAATCTAACTTCCATTCTCTGCTCCACTGAAGGGAAACATACAAGGGTGTCCAAGTGTTTGGGTTTCAAAAGATTCTGGGAAAATTTTGTTTGAGTGGCATTTGTTCAGTCTGGGACTAGAGAATTAGAATTAGCTGAGAATAAAACTGTGTTGGCACAATACCAGTCACATGTCTTTTTAATGAAACAAACCATGAAAACCTTTACAGCTGTCTTGTTTGAGTTTGAAAAACAAAGGAGAATAGTAGATACTCCATGTAACACTGAGCTGCTGTATGATTTTTTAAAAGCTTCCATCACATGAGTGTAATGTTTACAAGATGAATTGTTGTGACAGTGCATTTCAAACTAATTCTGTTCTATGGAAAATGTAATTACACTTTTTTCTCTTTTTTCCAGTATTAGCTTTCATATGAAAGAAAAGTGGGGAAAAAAAATCAGTGTTAGAAACCATTGCAATAAGACCATATTAAAAAACCTAATAGCTGTACCGCCTATGGTATTTCATGCTTGCAAAGCAGTGAGTGGCAAACGAAGGGAAATCCTGATCCACAGCTCATTCACGACAATGGAAATGTTCCCACAGACTTCATTTTTGTTTGATGCGAAACCTTTTAAATAAGATAGCTATCAGATTTCTGTCTGTATAAATACTGAAAATAAAGTTACTTTTATACTCATTGCTACTCTCATAAAATAGAGTTCTCATTTGCTGGCTTTCAAAATTTACTTTGTATTTGGTACCATCCATACTTGGGACCCCATTGTTCTGTACACTACTAAACAGCTTCTATGTTGTGCTGTCATTGCTGAATTTGGTGACAGGGCATACAGCCCACAAAGTGTAAATAAAAAACCTGTGTATATAAACTTAACTTTAAGTAGTTGCAGAGTGGACGTTTTTCTAAGAAAGAAAAGAAAATGCTCTGTACAGAGTAGTTTTCATTAAATCCATACACATTCCTTATTCCAAACGAAACTCTATATAAGCTATATTTCATCTGTTGCTATTTTGGGAGTGTTCTAGCAAATTTCTTGTTCTGGTACAGATTACTGCTGAATACACACTTTCCAAATTTTGTATTTGAACAGAACATCAAAAGAATCTTAACTACTGGATACATTGCAATAACATTTTAAACTGTACAGAAAGCATTTAAGTATAAGGTAAAAATTGTAGTGGTGCATAATTCAATGCCATAAATCAAATTGCTGTGAGCTACACATACTTCCTGTTGGATTTCTTTGCTGCAGCACCTCTAACAAAATACGTATGTCATGAAGTGAAAGGAAAGGGTTAAAATTATCTCAGCAACATCTTACACTTTATCACTTTCTTTTCAGTTCTTAATATATTCTTGAAAACTATTTCTAGGGGAGAGTTCAGATAACAGAAGGCTGAACAGATGGTCTTTTCCAACTTTATGGTTCCAGAAAAAGCAAGGGCCCTCATTGCTGCTGACATCTGAAGTTGATGCAAGGAGATGCCTACCATGTCAGACAAAAAATGTAACAGCTAGTCAGACCCATGATCAGGCAGCTTGGCGCTTGCTGACAGCAGTTTTTCCATGTGTTGGAATCAGAAGAAATTATAAACCTAAACCATATGATTGCTTAAAAATCTGTTCATTTACTTTCCTTTTTCTCTCATTAATTTTTCTATAAAAAAATGAATAAACCCACCAAAAGTGTGATTTGGTTTATCAGAGAAAAAGAGAGAAACATATTAAAACCTGAAATTTGATATCAAGTAATTCATATTCATAGATCTGAGTTTGCAATAGAAGTGCTGTACAGAAGGTATTTCCTTAATAATCCAAGTTAAAGTTCTGTCACTTGCATTCCTTAAAACAAACTGAGTGTAAAACCATACCATATCATCAAGAATGTTTTAAATAATGCCTTAATAACTAGTATCTAAGAGGCAGTACTACATTTCTGCCTTTTAAAGAAAATTATTTTATTTTATGGTAAAACAAGGGATCCTACCATCTTAAGCAGCTACAACTTGACACAATATCATATTAGCACAGGTGTGACAATATTATTTCCTCTCTTTCTCAACAAAATAAAATAAAGATTTTACTAGTACCACATGACAACTAGAATGTCACCTTATCTACATTCCTACTAACTTCTTATTCTCAGAAACTGCTAAAAAAGTGATAGCTTCTCTCTCATTCAAGGCACTAACATAAATTAGATCATAAATTAGATTATCGTGGACAGACAGCCAAATGCAGAGATGCCACCAGAGAGATGGTAGCAACTATTCATATTTCCATACATTTTTAACCAAAGTGTTCTGCATTCTTATTCACATGGATTCTTATTAACAACTATTGACTCATATCTCCTAAGTCTAGGAAAGTGGCTCAATCAATTGACCACTGGTAATGAGAAGAGAGTACATCTTTTGCTACTCTTCAAGCAAACAAACCTAGAAAGCTCCTAATAGGAATACAAGGTAACTGTTCAAGGATTTGATTCAATGGATTGTAGCATGTTGAGAAAAAAGATACTTTATTTCTATTTATTAATTTAGTTAGTTAGTTAGTTAGTTAATTAGTTAGTTAGTTAGTTAGTTAGTTATGTCCCCATCCTCCCAAAATACATATTTAGTCAAAAAAACTGTACCTGAAACAGCAGTTCTTTTCCCTTGGAAAAGTTTGTGCATTTGGAAGAACAAATCTCATCTAAGAGTCTGTCCTTCTTTTCTCAGTTTGCTAGACTTTTATTGAAGGGTGAAGTCAGAAGCTAATCCTCCTCCTTAACAAACTTTCAACTATTTCTTTTTAATTGTAGTTACAACTCTAGGAAGTTCTAACACTACCTTGATTTGTCTTCTTCTAATCTTTGCACTTGGTCTAAAACTTACATACATAAACAAATGTTAATTTCTTCATGGGAACATATTTTTCTTTTTTATTATTTAAAACCTCACAGACGTGATGATTAGACAATTCTGGAAAGTTCTCTGGGAAATATATTTAAAACAGGAGCTTCATCCATATAAGGACAGAAATCAGATAGTCCCTGTCCTCTGTGCTATAATGTTAACAATTCCTACCATAGGTTTATGGAAGGCTGGAGCTTGTTGCTGTCGAATTTAAAGATTATTCTTGAATATAATTGCTGAAATTTCTAGAAACTTGCTTCTTTCATTTCTAGATTTATTCCCTCTGTATGTTTGTCTGAAGACAAACTGGAGGGCTTTTATTGTGACAGTGTGATTCCCCTTCCTCTGAAAAATGCACTGTATTATTAAGTACAGCACTTCATTAATTGTTCTGTTCCTTTATCTTGTCTGAACTACAGATAAGTAAATATTGATTCATTTCCCTTGTATAAATATTTTATATTGTTGAATTCATGTAAAACATGGGCATATTATTTTTAAAGTCTTAGCATTCTAATGCAGAAAACCCTTTCCTTTGCAGTTTGGTTGCTTTCCTAATTCTTATATTTTATACAAAATATTATATTAGTGTTTATTAATTACAATTCACAAATTATTATAATTTCAAGTGAGTTTTTATCTTGAGTTTTAACTGAAAAAATTGAACATTTCATAAGATAGTCATCAACTAGGAAAAGATAAGAATAGTAATCACTTTCAAGAAATAAAAGTATTCTATAAACTATAATTAAGTAGTTTTTGTAACATCCATGATGTGCTAGTGTTATGATAATTTAGGATGTTTTTGCAGTATATTAAGCCAGGATGAACATTTCAAGAAGAAACATTTTCACTTTTGTGTGTAATGCCAGTAGACACATAGACAAAATTTTAGCAAAGTTGGATAAATCAGCATACCCAGAAACTATGTGACATGCTTGTAGACTGAAGAAATCAGTGGCATATGGGAGTAAATCTGATGAAAATATTTCTGGTCATATGCTTCAGTAAACCATCTCAGTGAGCCAGATTAAAAATATCGGCTAATGGTGCAGCTAACTGACATTGATTTACAAGTACATATTTATGGCATACTGAAGGGTAGCTCAGTGCTCTGGTACAGAGATAGATTGGGTTAATATTTTTTTCCACTTTTGCCTACTATGTTAAACTAAGCAAGTTATTTTGAGGACTTCTTGTGATGATTTTGAAAATAGTTTTGAGTACCACATCCTGAGTTCTGATCATATTAGTATTCTAAAACCTTTTCTTAATTGTCTTTTGCTATTAGATATGTGCTGAAAACAAGGATAACATGAAGAACAGAAAAAAACAACACTTTTTTTTTCTTTGACTTCTTGTTTTTGGGGAATTATGGTTACTTTTTTTCATTAGAAAATTATCTTCATAAATTTGAATTCTTTGCTAAAAAATATTTAGTGAAGTTATGCTACTCCATAATTTATTAATCAAATTATGCTACACCAGAAAAGGCTGACAAATTGGTTCCCTCCGAAATCAGGGATGCTGCTTATGTCAAGGAGATGTGTGTTCACCATCTTTTCACCTTGGCAAGAAATAGATTCCAGACCTGTGTTTTACTAAATTTATCATGAAATGCTCTATTTAATATTCCTCAAAAACAGGACTTGGCTTTGATCAAAGGAGCTGAATGTTTTTCTGTATTAGTTTCATCTAGATGCATCTTATTGCCAAGACAGCTAAAAACTCCTAATAAAAAAGTAAAAAGCGTAATTTAACCAGAGAAGGTCAGCAATTAGCTAACAGTGGGAAACAAAAGATTACAAGTTAAATAATTTTAAAATGCATCCCAGGATATACTCAGTTGTAGGTATTGTTCCTGGTACTTTAATAGTTTTTGATTTAAAATTTTTAATGTTCCGTTTGACACTAGTGGATAGGGTTGAACAAATATTGTTTGGAGAATTTCCTGTGTTCTGAATGACTCAATAATAACTCAAGAGGGATCTCTCTTACCTTGATTATAGGTGTTTATTAAACATAAAATTACAGTTTATAGCTCTATCAGGAATTTTATATTTTTGAAAGTGATTTCGTATTCCAACTTTGCAAATAACCAGTCATTAATCCATGAATTGTTGTGCTATTAATGATTCTTATTTTCTACTCTAAACCATTTATTTTCTATTTCTGAGATACTTTTCAATTTCATCTTGGACATGTATATGTTGTTTAAGCAGATAAATGTTGGCAAAATATCAACATTGCAATAAAGATTAGTCTTTAACAGATAAACAAATTCTTCACCAACAGCTTTGTCTAAGCCATGTGAACTCACTCTCAGCGAACAGTAGTCTTCCCTGGGATTCCTATATCACCTGTGGTCCCTGTGATTATCAAGGCATGGATCTTGCTAGCAAAGTTCCTGAAGACATGTGAAAGCAAATATACCATAAATTTCTGATTCATCTGACTTTTTCAGGAGTCACATTCAGCCACTCATCACAGTTTAGCATCATCTGCAAACTTGGTGAGTCATCATTCAGACCCTTAACAAAGATAATTCAGGCAGTTATATACATCAATGAGATCTCCCTCCTCCAAGCCTTCTCTTCTCTGTGTTAAGCAGTACCAACACCCTCAGCCTTCAATAAATCATCTCTGTGAATCTGGGTGCGACCTCACCAATTCAGAGCAGAAGGCCTCATAGACCAAATTAGTGTGCTAGTGTCTTGGATTTGAAAGTGAAGTGCTAACAGTTAGTCAAGTCTGATGAAATGGTCACTAATCAACTCCAAACCCACCTCAGGCTCAACCAACAATTCAAGCACTGCCTACAGTAAAAGTCAGTTACATTTTCTAGTTACCTCCAATTTGACCTTTTAGTCTATGTAAGCACCATTCCCTGGGTGTCCAAGCATTCCTAGATGTGCCATTTGGAAGACAAAAAGCATCTTGTGTTCGTTTGAGAAACTGACCTTGACTCTACTTAAGACACATAGATTGTACTGAGCACTGATGTTGATGGATTCAGCACTATGAGAGCAGCAGCCAATTTTTCTGTAATAGGGTAGTGATTTGAACTGAATCCAGACCTTGGTCTGTTCATTTGAGTTTATGAATCTTCTATTTCTGGTTCTGTGGAAACTAAAATTCACTAACTGACATAAAGTCAACTCTGTAAATCAAGAGTTCAGAATATTTTAAAAGCGGTAGCATGAGTAAAATATGAGTAAAAGCCATTTGTCATGAATGAAGAAGAATAGAAAACAACATCAGCTTTTTGGACCAAATATTTAGTTTGCATATAGGAAAACAAAAACGAAAAAAATATATATCTTTATATTTGGTGATACATGATCTGTTATTGATTGATTTAAATATAACTGGAGTGAGACTGCATTTTGTGTAACCACTAAGAGAAATTTGACATCTAATCTTTGATGCCATTTTTCCTGTCATATTTTAGAATGAGAGCTCTTTAAAGTATCATCCAAGAAAACCCTAACTACAGGAATACTGCTACTCTTGTAAAATTACCCAAGAAACTGGGATGAAACTTGAAAATGAAATGGAACTGGAATTGTCTGAAGCAGTTAGAGACCTTGGATGTCATATAGTTTTTGACCTGTAATTATGCATTATTTCACTTGTTCAATTTTCTGCAAAGTCTCAGACAGTAATGGAAAATTTTATCTATTATTTAGGTATTATTTTGTCTCCTTTGGAACACAGGGAAGGACAGTTTCTTTTAGAATATTCTATAGGTCCCTTAAAAAATTAGAGAATTTAGATTAAATTAGAATTTATTAAATTCTAGAACATCTCATCTCATTGATGATATTCATCATTCTCTGAAAAAAGGATGAAGCATTTACTGAGTTTCTGGTTTGAAATAACTGTTTAACAGATATGATAGGAAAATATGTTAGCTCTTAACAATTAAAAATTTGACAAATACTTGACAAATGAAAACATAATTGAATAATATATATCTGTAGAGGAAAGATATGAGTTAAGTTCCCATTTTAAGTGTTTAGCTCCCGTAAGTTTTATAAACCTATGGCAAACTAATAGCATATTACCATCAGAGAAAAATAATTATAAATTTTATTAACTAAGAACTAGACATTTATCCTAGCCACCCAGATATTTGCAAAGGAACTGAAAATGAAATGTATCTTAAAAATGCAGGAAGTTATCACAAAGAGTTTTTCGAGTATTTATGATGACCAAAACCTGTCTTCTTCAACATCAATATAATTATGATAATTTCTTAGAGTAGTAAATAGCAAAAATAGATTTTTCTCTTTTAAAATTTTTCCAGTTTTTATAAACAGTTAGGAATCCTGAATTTCAGTATTTCATTCATGATTTTTGCTAGAATTTTTTCTTTACAAATAAGTTAGCAATATTACTAAGTACAGTAACATTTGTATAATCTAGAATGTTCCCTGTACTCTATTGGAAAGTCAAAAACTGCAAGTATTTAATGATATGGTTTCTATTACAAGGGTGGGTGTTTGTTTTGTTTTTTCCTTTTTTCTAAACAAATTATAGAGTAAGGTTTTTCCCTTTTTTCTTTGTTACTCGTTTGTTTTTAGATATACAACTCTCCACAATGAATGAATAAGGAAAAAATAGGCTGAGCGTTTCCCATGAAAAAATCAACAATCCAAAAATAACAAAAATCTTTAAGATAGTAATATTTAATGAATCGGGATTTTAAACCCATCTAGAAAATATTTATCTAGAGCAAGTCTGACAAACAAGTACATTGGGAAAACGATGTCATAAATGTATTCAAAATCACCGTTCTCTCTTTGTACTAATTATGTCAGAAATTTTCTTACGATGATTTTAAATATACTGCACAAAATATTCAAACACAGTTTTTGTTTGTTTTAGTCTCTAATTTTATGAAGTCAAGAAAAATCCTCAAACAGGCACCAAATCCCCTTTAATCAACACTTCTTTTTTGTGTAGTCTTACAAGTGATGCGTCACTGTCACTGCACTTTTCAGCTCTTCTCCCAGCTGAAAGCAATGCACTGACTGAAAATCCAATTGTGTTCAGAATATTTATTCTATTGCCACAGTTACACTATGGATATAACCTTCATAAGTGTTGATAGTGAGAACCACTATACACTTAATTTCTTTTACTACAATATGTTGCTTAAACTTCTTCAAAACTGGAATTATATTATGGAATGCTACATGCAGCTCCTGAGACCACAATGCAAGCAAGGCTGTTGGAATGAGTCCAGAAGAGGGCCACAAATTTGATCACAGGTTGGAAGCCCCTCTACTATGGTTCCTAAAAGGTACTTCCAATACCTAAAAGGGACTTAAAAGAAGGCTGGAGAGGGACTTTTTACAAGAGTATGTGGTGAAACAAGGAGTAATGACCCCTAAACTGGAAGAGGGTTGTTTAGATTAGATATGAGGAAGAAATTCATTAGGGTGACAGTGGAGAGGCACTGGAACAAGTTGCCCAGAGAAGTTGTGCATGTCCCATCCCTAGAGGTGTTCAAGACCAGACTGAATGGGGTTTTGTGTAACTTGGTCTAATGTAAGTCTCCCCATCCATGGTAGAGGCATTGGAACTGGATGATCTTTAGAGTGTTTTCCCACGCAAACCCTTCTCTGAATTGATGAGTCTGTGATAATCAATTTGTTCATGAGAAAGCACAGTACATTCATAATTGTAACACTAGGTCTTTCCATGGAAAACTCAAAAGATTACATTTACATTCTTATCTAATGACAAAGGAAAGAAACTGGTAAAATTAAAATTTACAGTCATATTCTATATCTAAGCAGAAGAGAATCTAATAAGTGCATAAAGTTTATGATTTCCATTAATCTTCAAAAACCAGTCAATTCAGCTGTAGCACAGTTTAACATTTATAGGAAGTCTGATCACCTTCAAAAGTTAAAACCTGGCAAAAGACAAATTTCACTTGCAAAAGATTGTACTTAAAATTTCAATGACCTTAATGAAAACTGAAGAACTGAAGTGACAAAAATGTTTTTGAAGATGATTTATTGCTGCCATTTGATCCAGACCTTGCATTAATGGTTTTGTTGTGATTTGCAGTTTCTGCTTTGTAACAATATAGACTGTTACATCCAATGCATGCTAAACATCTGCAACATTACAAAAATCCTCTCACAATATAAAGATATGAGAAAACAAATGTTGTAAGTTGTAAAGCACAGAGGAAGAAGAAAATGTCACACATTTAAAAAAGATTTATTTCTTATTTAAGACTAAATTCCAGATAGTACATATGCTGTTCTTCTTTGATATTCTACAAGAGATCTGTGTTTCTGAGATGGAGAGTTATTTTTTCTAGAAACAGAGGTACCCTTCACTAGACCTGGTTGCTCAAGGCCTTATCCAACCTGACCTTGAACACTGACAGTGTTGGGGAATCCACAACTTCCCTGGGCAATATCACAACACCCTCACATCAAAGAATTTATTCCTGTTATTCTAAAAAATGGCCCCTCTTTCAATTTGTACCCATTACCCCTTGTACTATCGCTACAGACAATCCCTTCCTTATTGCAACCCGTAAGACTTTTGCTGTATTTTTTCTCTTACCCTGTTTATGAAGAGAGAGCAAAAAGGTAGTTGGGGGGCAAATGGCAGCCAACCAAGTTCAATCCACTATAGATACTTGACCACATTATACAAAACTTCAAGTATCAAAGCAGATGAATCCCAAATCTTTAGACATTGAAAGACCTAGTACAATCTTGGTATTAAGTAATGGAAAAAATCTAACTTTTGAGACCAGCTTGATTAACATTCAAATCCATTTCAATCTACCCTAATACTTTAAAGTATTCAATATTTTCCTTTCTGTAGGGTTTTGTCAATTATAAAACAAATAAAAAAGGCCTGCAGTATCACACGTTGTAATGTCATATTGGACTAACCAAATTAGATCATCTCTCAAGAAATAAGTTAATGTCCAATAGTGTTAAGATTACCTGTTGTTTAGTAGTGTACAGTGTTTGCAATAGGATTTTCTCCTTATATTGATAAAACATAAAAATAAACAACTGTGAAATAGTAAATTTAACTACAAAATAGTTATAGTCAAGAATACACTTCTTCCTCCACCAGAAAAATGTGTGTTGATCTACTTTTCCACTGGTATTGAAAAAAACAAACCTGAAATTTTTAGTGGCCTGGAGGTTGAACACTCATGTTAAGTACATGCGATAAAAGCTGACTTGAAATATGGTAATTTCCCTATAAATATTTGAATGTCAATAAGATTGAATTCTATAAAACTTTTAAATTTCCTCCTACTCATAATGGTTTTTATTCTTATTTTTTTAAATAAAAAACTACTGAGTTTTAGGATTTCTTTGCCCAGCCTAGAATACTGAAAAAATATTCACTCTTGAAAAATGTTGGTAGCTCTGCCTTTGATTCCCCAAAGGATTTATTTTGCATAATTTGTTGAAAGCTAAACTTAATCAAAACTTTCCTAATTTTCTCTACATGGGTAATAAAAAAAAAAATCTGGTTTATTCTCTGAAAAGCCATTAAATTTAAAAAAATCTATGATGCCAGTTCAAGCTCTTTATTTCAACATGACTTTCATGTGGTTCACCGGTTTCTTTTGGCAACTAATTGTAAATTAGAATGAATGTCACCACCTATGTGTTAATGCGGGAAAGTTGGGGTTTTTTGGTTTCTAAATATGCTGTTTTAGTTTCTTGACATATATCTGATTCCTATATATCAGTTAAAAGCCTGATTCACAATTAATAAAATTAGGAAAAAATTTCTTTTTAACTTAATTCCCACTAGAAATGAGAATGTATGATTGAAATGTTCTCTTGATTTTAATTATTTAACAGCTTTGTTCTAATGGAACACTGACATCACAGTTTGTGTTGGAAAGGTTGTTTCGAAAGAAGGTTATTTAGAATATTTCCACAGAAATTTTTAAAAATTTTTGTTTGGTTGAATTTTTTGTTTTGTTATTTTTTAATGTGATCATATATTCCTACTCAGGTTGAAAATTTTATAGCATTCAATAAGAGAGAAAAAAATATTCTTTTAATACTAAGTTATATTCAGACAACACATGTTTTGGTTATCAATCATCTTCCTCCTACATTCAAAATTGAGTTTAAAGTATTTAAAAGGAAGAAAAGTACTGGATATATTTTCTTTAGATATCATGAAACTTAGATAATTGAATTAACATTTATAAGGACCTTTGCCTTGAACTATACAAAAGATAAATTAGAAAAAAAATGCCAAAGCCTATTTTCAATAGTTATAGCTAGATACATACTGACTCTTCAGTTGTCTATTTCTCTAGATATTTATTATGTATCCTATATATGTAATAAACACATATAAATAAATGTGATCAAAACAGTAATATTGATTTTACTCACAATACTAAAAACATTAAACTTAGAGCAAATATTGAAAGTTTATCAAGGAAAAAGAAACTGCTTATAAAAAATGACAAGCATCTAGAAATTTGTTACTGAAATTAGAGCTGGTTTTGTCATTAATAACAGTTGACATGGAAAAAAATGTACTAAATAAATTGAGAGAACAAGGTGATTTTAATAGAAAGGCATTGTGGACAAGGTATGATAATTTGACTGAAAAATGCCAAAACCACACAAAAATTTTCAGAAGAACAGGGAAGAAATGAACTTTTCATTCCTGCTACAAAGAAATATTAAATATAAAGAAATAAAGAGCATTTAAGTAATATACTTCTAGTTATTTTTTTAAAGTAGTGATCTCAAGGTGTCAAATGAATTAAATGTGGTTACAGCATTTTCATAACTAGAGATCATTAAAATGAATTTTGATTAATATGTGTGATGTGAGAAAAAAAAATCAGATATTTGTTTCCAAACATGCTTTCTGGTGTTCTAACAGTTACTTGTATTCCTAATAACTTTAGTTTTTTTGGTGAAGAATACCGTAGCTGTTTTACACTAGGTTCTAAGGACAAAGGGCTCCATCACTGAGGCAAAAACTACATCTAATACAATGTAAGAATCCATTTACTCCTCACAGCTGCCCTCCTGTAACAAATTCAAGGACAAGTTCAGACTAGTACCACAAATAATAGTGCAAATGTAATAAATTAGAAATGCCTGAAATATATGCACAATGTTTTGGAGAAGCATGCAGGAAAGAAAAAAAATGAGCAGGTTGAGGCAGTGATTGGATTCACTTTGCCTTATTATATGCCCCTAGACTTTTCGAAGAAAAGAAATGTGATATCATATCAAGACTAAGAAGGTAAGAGGCAATTTCCTCTTCAAAGAAGCTGTGGAGCATATACACTCATACACAGACAATGATGGTATTGGGGAAGAGAAAAATGAAATTACATTAAATGAGAATGATAAATGAAATTAAGAAATACCATACCAGTAAGTCCTATGAGAATGGATTTTGTGAGATGAAAATCAGCTGGGATAGTAAGGCCTGGCTTGCTTACTCAATCTGGTCCTCATATGACAGAGAAAGGATCAGTCAATTCTCTGAACCAAAGCGATTCCAAAGGTTACTACATGTCCAGTGATTAGTTTTGGAATCAGATCTGTAGCTTTTTCCCTTTTCTCCTTAGAAAATATACTTGCATGGTCTCACAGCTGATTGCTTTTGCATTTGATGTAAAGTGGCACTGCCACAAAAGGTTTGGAGAGCATTTTGGAACGGTAAGTTCTCACAGAATCACCATGTCAGGTATCTGTCTTCTGTTGCAGTGACACAGATTAACCCATGGTGCTTTGGATTACTGGATTTTATTTAAGAAGTACCAATATTAGAGCTTTTAGTCTACTTGATTATTTCACTTACTTACCTACGTTGCCAAAAGGGAGTCCAAAATCATAAAGTGGTGCTTTTAGAAGAGTTGGGTGTCTCTGAATAGAATCTAAATCATTCAGACTCAGACTCAGAAATAGCATTACATTGTATTGTTCAAATACAGCTCAAATTAATGAAAAAAAAAACCAGAATGGAATAATTTTAAATCCAGACTCAATGGCACAATTCAGCTCCAGGTTGTGGGTATCTAAATACAGGAGCATATAAGTGAGAATTTCATGAGAGAAGTTTTTCAAATTCACCTTCATAATTTCATTTTTGTCAGTGGAAATCTAGAGCTCTATAAAGTTACTGAAAATCAGGCAATTGCCCCAGAATATCTGAGACAAGAACACCAGGCTATGAAAATGACACAGAATATATAAGATGAAAATTGTCATCTTTTGCTACTGCTCAGGGCCAGAGGGAATATCTTACAGAAACTGAAAATACATTAGATATCTATCTCTCTGCAAATAAATACCACTCTAAGAGCAAAATGCAGGCTTCTTCACTTGATATCTGGTATCTTTTGAGATGCCTTGGACTAGCAAAAACATGACACATATTTCCAGAATAACAGCTGGAGTTTTTACATACTTGGAAGCGTTAAACTTGCTCTTATTCATACCTGTGTGTACACAGGAGCCTCGCCCAAGATGTGTACAGTAATTTCACGAATACAAGCCGCAGCAAGAAGACTAAAATTTTGGTGGAAACCCGAAAATGCGGCCAATATTCCGGTGCGGCTAATCTATGGACAAAAATGTGATGTCTGCCCTTACCTAGTATCATGCTGGTCCAGTCCCGAGCCAAAACAGTCTGAAATCCATGGTTTCCCATTGTTCCGACGATGAACCAATCAGAGAACAGCTTATTGCCTGCCTGTGGATGGTGGCGTTACTGAGGGGCGGGGGTTGTTATCGGGGTGAGTTACCTCGGCAGTTCGATAAAAGTGTGTGATATTTCTCTGTACTTTTTAAAGTGTTTTCAGTCTTGTGCGGCTACGGGGCTGGCTGGGCTCGCAGGGAGAGGGCTGGGGGAGCCTCTCTCCCCGCAGGGAGAGGGATGAAGCGGGCAATCGGCTCGCAGGGAGAGGGCTGGGGGAGCTGCTCAGCCCACAGGGAGAGGGCTACAACGGCCGCTCCCCCCGCAGTCGCAACGGCTACAACGGGGCCGCTGCCCCTGCGGGGCTGCGAGGGCCAGAGCGGCGCTCCCCCCGCGGGCCGCGGGGGCTAAAATGGGGCCGCTCCCCCCGCGGACTGCGAGGGCCAGAGCGGCACTCCCCCCGCGGGCCGCGGGGGCTAAAACGGGGCCGCTCCCCCTGCGGGCTGCGAGGGCCAGAGCGGCGCTCCCCCCGCAGGCCGCGGGGGCTAAAACGGGGCCGCTTCCCCCGCGGGCCGCAAGGGCTACAACGGCCGCTCCTGTGCCAGCACGGAGCACGGAGATGTGGCTCCGCTCGGAGCTCAGCTGCCTGCCTGCGTGGCTGAGCGGCTGTTTAAAGGCAACGCGGATCCATTGGGAATGCTCGCAAAATGACCACACTATTGTTCCTGTCTTTTTCGGCTTGTAAATAAAGGGTGTGTCTTTTTTCACTTGGAAACAATGTTTCCGAGGTCGGCAGTAAGCCAGTAAGCCCCAGCGATCCCGCGATTGTGTTACTAAATGACGATTTTGTGAAAGTTCGCTGCGAACTAAAGTGCGGCTAATATTCCGGGTGCGGCTTATCTATTAACAAAGGCAACAATGTTGCCAACACACCAGCAGTGCGGCTTATATTCCGTGCGGCTTGTATTCGTGAATTTACTGTAATTCACAGGTTCGGGTATCTTTTATCTCTCAGCACATTCAAGCATGGATCTTTCACGGATCTTAATGTGTAAGTTATTTTCAGTTATAGCATAGCACATACGTATTTAACCAGGGCAAAATAATTTAAGCCTGTTTGGCCCATAAATTACCATTTAAAAGAAGCATTATTGTATAGCTTAGCAATTAAATTATTTACTGTGATGATTTTGGCTGGGAAATAGGGTTTTTTTTCATAGTAGCTGCTCTAGAGTTGTGTTTGGATTTGTGCTGGAAACAGAGTTGATAATGGTGAGACAGTTTGATTGTTGCTGAGCAGTGCTTCTACAGAGTCAAGGTCTTCTTCACCCCTCACTGCACCTCACCAGTGAACAGGCAGTGCTCAACAAAAGTCAGGAGGGTACACAGCCAGGATAGCCGACCCCAACTGATCAGAGGAGCATTCCATACTGTATGGTGTCATGCTGTCTATAAGATAGGGTGAAGAAGAAAGAGGGAATGTTCATAGTGATGACATTTATCGTGCCAATTAACCATTATACATTATGGAGCCCTGCTCTCCTAGGTATGCCTGAACACTTGCCTGCCCATGGGAAGAATTTAATTAATTCATTTTTTTGCTTTGCTTTAGTGTGCAGCTTTTGTTTTAATGATTAAAGTGTCTGTATCTTAACCCATGCATTTTCTCACTTTTATTTTTCCAATCACCTTTCCCATTCCACCAGGGTAGTAAATGAGTATCTTGATGGTGCTTAGTTGCACTGCCACTGATAAAGGCTCAGTTTTTAAATCTGAAATGTGGTTTCACATTCTAAGATATAGTGTTGGATCTGTTTAAGGCCAGATGTTCATCTTAAGATGATCACTTAACAGTGTAGTCAATGTAGCTATTTACAAAATAAGATTCTACTGAATAAATTACTAATAAAATCCAGTCCAAGGTTTCAGTGAATAATAAAATCTTTCCTGACAACAACAGCAATCAGGCAATGGGCTAAAAAAGCTTCCCTGCAACTCCATTCATTTTCAATTTACCAATATCAGCTTATTTTTGCATAAACATAATACAAACAAACTTGAGAATTCTCTTTGTCTGTGTTGTAAATATACTGGTCTATTTTGTCTCCTGTAAAATCAGAAATAATTACATTACTGCAATCAAAGGCTAAAAATTATCTTTCTGAGTTAAAGTATGAAAATTCTGAAAGACTGCAGAAAAACCATGCTTTTATTATTTCATGGTTATAGTCTGAAGTTTTTGGTGCCTGTGATAACATATTTTCAGAGATCGCAACAAAAGTGACATTCTGTAGCTAAACTGTTCAATTCAGCGGTAACATCAGACAGCCTTACCTAAGGATAGGGCTTAAATGTTTTCATAAGAAGGAATTATGCAAAGATTTTGGTGGAAATTTCTGTAACAGTTCTGAAGGAATTAGTAATGATCACTATTTCATGGTGAATATCAAATGTATTGGCAATGATGGGACATTTAAAATGAAATAGACACAAAAAGTATTCTGAATTAATTAATTATGAATTAATATATCATCAATTTTAATAACATGATCTTAGTTCATTGGGTGTTAGCATGGGTTCAATATGCCCACTTCTGGTGGAGATGAAATATAAGTATCAACAACATCCTTAATGTCACTGTCCTGTTTTGTTTACAGCAAACAAAGGACACTAAGTATTTTAAAAAATGGCTATTTCAATATATCAGCTGGTTTCTTGGTAAGTAAAATAGAATGCTGTTTGTCTTTAGCCACAAATCCAACAAAATGAAATGAAGTAAAACAAAATAGAAAAAAGGAATTACCATTTGTACTCAAATAACACTATTCTTTCCTGGCCTCTGCTAGCTGAGGGATCACACTCCTGCTGTTCACAACATGGAACAGTAAAATGAATTTCAGTGGGATAAGTTACTGAAGAAATTAACATAATTTGTTGTTATGAATATCAAAATGAAACCAGCTGCATAGAAAAGGAATACAAGTACTGAGCTCTAATCAACCCAAAAGTATTATCACCTAAATATGCTAATGATAGGAAAAAAACTAGTGAACATTGGGAAGAAAAAATTAAAATAAAGTAACCTTACAATCGATGGAAGATTTAAAAAGAATTCACCTAGGTAAAATTTACTTTCATCTTCTCTGAGGATGATATACAACTCTAGATAAAGTCCTCATGTAAGCTCAAGGTTTCATGTACTCCAGTGGAGCCAGAAAGAAAAGCAGAATGAAGAGGTAAGTGACCGAGGCAAGGTGCTTGTTTGTCATGGACACACCTGCACATATGAAGACTAAGAATTATGGAATAAAACATGCAATATTTGAAATATTAGCATTAGAGTGTGTGAAAAACTGCTAAAGCGTAAAACACTAAAACTTGTTTAGTGTAGTGTTAATGTGACCTTCAGCTAAAAGTGTAAATACTTGCATTGCCAGGTGAGTAGTCTAAATAAAAACCAAGATAGGAAAACTAATGTTCCATGAAAAAGTGACATACATAAAGAAAGAAAATATATAACTAAGTGCTATAATACTTTCTGTTTCTCCCTGAGTTACAGAAAAGTATCTGGCAAATATTTTTATCATGATCTTTCTGATAATCTCAAATATTACTTTTCTAAATAACTGGAAAATGCAATCTAGTTGCCACACCTTCTTTATAGAGCAGGGAGAGAAAAGAACCATTTTTATAAGTTATTTTTAACTTCTCTCTCTATTCCCAGAGGAGACTTCTTCTTTGTCAAGATTTTATATATTTATTATTTATTTTGCAGTAACTACTATAGTTTTCAAGTACTTATGCAGTTTCATAAATATGTAAGAATTAAAAAAACCCACTATTGGCTCATGACCTGGCTATCAGTTATATCTTGAAGCTTACGACACCCAAAAATACCTATATTCACCACTGAAAGGTGTTTTGATGAAAGTATTTCTAAAACAGAAGTTTGAATCAACTAGATAAAAATATATGTTGATAGTGTGATAGATGTCAAAGCTCATGCTAGAAGTTATCTGCTTCAATTCAGATTTTTGCTTTTTGTAATTATTTTTGTAATTATTGCTTTTTGTCATGATTGTCTTTATCTGCAACAGAAGTTGTAAAAATATGTTACTTTTCTCTTTCGAAGCGAAGTTTGCTTAAGTTTTTCTTCTACATGATCTACTTGAGACAAAATACATATCTACTAGCTGTGGTAATAATTGCACTAGGTGGTACTTAAACTAGGGCATTTAGATGAAGAACAATTAGCAAAGACTACATTTCAGAAACAATTAAAAGGAATTCAGTGTCTTATAGGAAAAAATGCAAATATTAATTTTCAATGGATAGGATAGGATAGGATAGGATAGGATAGGATAGGATAGGATAGGATAGGATAGGATAGGATAGGATAGGATAGGATAGGATAGGATAGGATAGGATAGGATAGGATAGGATAGGATAGGATAGGATAGGATAGGATAGGATAGGATAGGAAAGGATCTGACTTTGCCACCTGCATACTGTGAGCTCCACATCATGAACACTGCTGCTCATGAACACTCTTTTCTGTACATCTGTTAGCTGCACTTCTGCTCTATAAAGCTCACAGAAAATAATAAAAAATACACTAATATCTAATTTGGGTAAAGAACAAAAATTGCATGTTTAGGAACTTTACTGAATCAGGACCAGAATCACAAGTGACTTACGGGACTTAATATTTCCACATATCACAGAAAAGCAGAGATTGCAAAAAGGGAAGTTTTTGTTTATAGTAATAAAATCATAGAATGGTTTGTGTTGGAAGGGACCTTCAAAATTATCTCATTCCAACTCTCCTACCATGGGAAGGGGCACCTGTTACTAGGCCAAGTTGCTGACAATTCCATCCAGCCTGGCCTTCAACACCTCCAGGGAGGGGACATACAGAACTTCTCAGGTAACCTGTTCCAATGCCTTACCATTTACACAGCAAATATTTTTTTTCTTAATATTTAATATAACCTATTGTCTTTTAGCTTGAATCCATTCCCATATATCTTTGAATCCATCTAAAGGGAAATAGAATTTATTTTATATTCATTTGCTGCTAACATTATGATTGAACTTCTAGCAATTACAAAAGCCAGTTTAATCTGAGATTTTGGAATTCTGCTATCTGAGGGTGCTGCAATTTGAAGGAAATGGGTAAAAGTGTTGTACGACTGAGCCTTTATTTGTTTTGTGAGAATCTTAAAAGCTTCCATTTATTTATCAGCACAGTGAATCCATAGAGAGACTAAATCTGACAGAAAAGATGCAGCAACAATTTGCTCTGTTTCACTTTACCCATGTTTACATGGTAATTTGCAAACAGAAACAAATGATCTCACGCAGTGTTACAGACCAGCCTGTCACTAGCCAGGTGCTTGTCAGCTCCAACTGGAAAGCCTTGAAGGCAACTTAGCCTGGTGGTAAGCTGAGCTTCTGCCTCTACGAACAGCTTGTTTTTCTGTGCTTGACACTGCTCTTTTTGTGACTAAACAGCTGTTTGAATAAAAAATAACTTTGGAAAAACACTGAATCCTGTGGAGAAAACAAAAGGCTCCAGGTACAGAGTTACCTGGATCCTGGTTAAATCACTAATGTTAGCACAGCTGGAAGAATGGGGGTAGCTCTCTAGGGTCTGCAAGCAAAAGTAGCTCACTTTGACAATGATGAATGGAATCAAATCTGTTGCTGGATGGCTCAGCCTAACACAAGCAGATGCTTTATATTTAATAGATTAATTTAGAAGTTGTATCACTTTGTTAATTCTAAATGTGATCAGTTAACTTCAGGTATTTTTCATGTTTATGTCCTGAGGTACTTTATTTTAATTTGACCTCAGGACTGCAGAAATATATATGACTTCAGCAGGAGCAGTCAGGATATTAAGCACATTATGGAATCAGAGTCAGGATCTAAGTAATATATATGCGCTTATAATAACTACATGACACTAAATAACTACTAATCCTTTAACTTGCATCAAGTCATGCTTCTTAAGGTTACCCCAAATATTTTAAAAACTTACAGTCACTTAAGAAAATATTTAATACCTTAAATCTGCCACTTTTCTCATTTACTCCTCTCAGCTAGTTTAGTAATAGTTCCAAATTCCAAAGCTGCAAGTTGTCTCAGTAGATGTATTTCAAAGACAGAACTTTGAATAAATTTCACGGAAGTACATTATAATATGGTGATAAATTGTGTTCTTTATGCTAAAACGTGATCTCTATCTTCTATTTAATTATATAATAGAGTCACAGAATGGCTTGGATGAAAGGGACTTCTGGAGATCGCTGGCTTGAATGCAGACACTGATGTTCCTTTTGAAGCACAAACTAGCAGAGTTTATCAAGAAAGTAATTTCTTCATGTAGGAAAGACAGAACCCTTAAGAAATACTGGGAGTGCTACAGAAACTCTTTGTTTTATAATGATTTTATGTATTGATTTTATTTTTTTTTTTTCCTTAAGAATTAAAAATACATTAAATTACCCAAATTCTGTTTCTGGACTCAAAACTTCTGACAGACCAAATCATAACTATGGGGTTTTTAAAATGTCTTCTTTCACTTCTGTGTATTTTATTTTAATTGCAATTATTTTGATGAACTAATTTTCAGTGCATTCTTTGGGTATTGATGACAGCCTTGGAACTCAGTTCCCAAAGAGATTTAACTAAGCTAGGAACCACTGAATGAACAAACTGGTTTTGTAAGTGAGATGAGTTGGCCTTGTGCTATGGACTATTGCTTTGTCCCATGTGTGTCAACTTTCGTACTGTGTCCTCTATCACCTTCTTGATTGTCATGTTGTGGTTTAAACCAGCTGGAAATTTAAGTCCAAGAAGCCCCCTCCCGCTACCTCTTCTGGTGGGAAAGGCGCCTGGAAGAGAGTAACACCCTATACATGGCCACATGTCTCCAGGCTCCTCTCCCCTCATGGTATTTGTTAGAAAATCATCTCTGCTCTGGGTGAATGAAAACACACCCTCAGTTCTGTTCACTCGGGAAAGAGAGTTGCAGAGAGGAAAAGTGAAGACTTTGACACTACAATAATTCTTTATTAATGACCAAGACATTGATGCGTTAGCAACATTTAAAAGGTCCAAAACACAGCACCATGTGGTCTGTTGTAAAGAAAGTCAGCTCCTTCCTGGTCAGAACCAGTGGAAAAAGTAATTTAAAAATTACACTTTACTTCTGAAAAATACCACTAAAATTTTAGCATCTCAAGTACATCTTTATGTACTTGAAATACATACATCTTTATGTCATTGAAAATAACCTCAGATAGCTTGTACAAAATCAAACTGGGAAGAAGGAGACAGTTGGACGGAGTTCCAAAGAAACCAAATGGTATGGTACAATTGTTCTCTTTTTTATTCAGTCTATTTTATCCATTTGAAATATGAGAAAAATTTTAACTGTGTTACTTGTAAGCAATTTACAAGTTTTGCATATGAAGACTTGCTATCAAATAGTTCTAAGTTTCTCTAATTTTTATATTTACATATTCTTTAGTCATATCTCCCAACAGATCTTTGCTTTCTTTCTCATTAACTACAGTTTATAATTTAGTGTACCATGCTTCAGTTTACTATTACAACAAGCCTGAAGATGTGAAAAAATAAGGAAGAGGAAGATTTTTTTCTACAGCAGCTATAAAATCAGACAACTCCATGGATTTTAGTACAGCTGTACTTCTTATGGTCTCTCCACAAATAAGTATTTACTATTACTACAGCTCTCTAAGAGAAGAAGCTTTAGAAGCTTGTTCAGGTCAATATAGATCGATGCTTCCTAAGGATAACTCATCTAATTGTATGGAAAGTTAAATCTTCTATAACTTCCTGTGTCAAATCAGCTTGATAACATCTTATAACTTAAAATTTATGCTTTAGATGAGTGAAGCTGGGTTGGGAAAGCCCACTGTGGCTATCTGTATGTGTAAAAGAAGAAGTACATTTTATTCCCTCTCAGACCACATTTTCTGTTCTGATATTACCATTTTTCAGAGACACTTGGAAGAGAATAAACCCCAGGATTTAGGGTTACTGTTTGTCAAGAATCTATTTTCTTATCTTTTTCTGATTTTTTATTATCCCTGACATTTTGAGATTGGTTTCAGCAAGTTCTCACATAGTGTAAGGAAACAAACATTATCAGCAGTGGAATATACACAGAATAGTATGACTTCATGTTATTATTTTTAAAAAAAGTTCCTCTGAAAATATACATAAAGAATATAATAAAAAATAAAATAGAAAACATAAGGAGGGAAGTACATGGAAACTTGAAACTGTCACATTTATGTATACAATGAATGCAGTTTGTTTAATAAAACTTTACCTATCAAATTTATAATAGTTGTAAATATCAATAAAATGTGTCTCAGTATGCTTAAAAATGTACATCACACTTTTCAGAGGTTCTGGGCAAGTACAATTCACTTTTTAAAGAATAGGATATTAGCATTCTGAGCCACTTAAGTTTAGAAGGATATAAAGGATTTCTGCACTGCAAACCATCATTTGTTGAAAAGTTTTGTAATTGAACTTCTGTCTAAACATGCATGAAATTTGAGGACTCTAAAACATAAAAGAAGACCTCCACTAGGCTTTTTATGTATATACAAAAGCCAGTCAGTTTGCTAGAGAAAACTGTTAACAAAAATAAACAGTAAGACAAATTGACTTTAACTGTGATGAGAAGAAGAAAGATTTCTTCCAGAAATAAAACACCATTGTAGAACAATGGGAATGGCGAAAGCCTGAAGAAAAGATTCTGATAGACACCACAGTTCTGACCTACTCTTTGAATATATTTATCTGAATATATTTTTGAATTTTTTGAATAAATTTTTGCTCATTTTTTAGACAGCTTTCTCAGGAGGAATAATGTTGATGGTAAAGGTATATGAGAAAGGAAGAAAATATCAATTGTTCATACAGCAAGACAAATCTGGCAGGAGAAACTTGATGTTACACAGTAGTTTTCCAGGTCAGACTTACCAAAGTTAAGGCACTTAGGTATGAATATTAATAATTTTTCTGTAGTATATAAACACAACAGAAGTGACAGGCATAGGGGAATAAGGCTACATGAAAGAGCACTTTAATCACAAACGAAGAAAGTTAGTAAGTTTTTGATCACAGACTCTTGATATTTGTGACTGAAAGCTGAATAAAACAGCTACAAAACCATTTCACCTTTGTTGCTTTACTTTTGTCTTTAATGCTCAGACATAGGAAGAACAAATGGCAAGATATTGATGTGGATGTTATGAAGCTTTACTCTTCACTGCTGGTTGTCAACAAAATATTATGAACACCCACTAAGCAGGGATATATTACGCAGTCCTTTCAGTAACTGTGCTATTACAATTTTTGTTTGTTTGTTTATTTAGTTTACAAAAAACTGAGAAGCTATGGAAAACTAACAAATATAATTCAACTAGGAGGTTGTTTCTGTCAAGACTGCACATTTTATTGACCTCATTCTTACTTTTAATGTAGCTTTAGGTGATATAACAGGAAGGCAAAAACATTTATAGACAGTCAAAACTTTAGCTTATTTCCTTTTCAAAACATTTTAATCTTGCACTGTTATTACAGTTCATCTGAATAATGCTAACAGAAGAGAGAACAGTGAAATAATGTAGAAATTATATATCATCGTTACAGTTCTTTAACTGAATGAAAGATAAAACTTTTTCAATTAGGAGTAGGCGAAATTTATTAGTCTCTAATTAATATTGTTAGGTCTTCATTTTATAACAACAGATATTACATAAACTGTTGCTTACTTCCAGAGATATTCATACATTAGCAATCAGTGAAGTGGTTCCCACTATTTCATGGCTGCTATTGAGCTGAACTGTAACAATGATTCACTGTCAGTATCAAAGAGACCTTTGAGAAGCAGTAGAGTCTCCTGCTAGGGTGGAATATCAGATACTGCAACTTGCACGTTTGAACACTACACATAAGCTATTGCAGAATCAAAAGCAAAACACTCTTCCCCTCAATTCTGTTATCACAGCTGTCCTCCAGTCTCTGGAGGCATACCTTTAGTTTTAAGGACAAAAAGGTTAATCATAAAGAAGGATAAAATAATAGTCCTCCACCATTATCAGTAAGAGAGCTTGGATTATGGGTTTATCACTAGTCATAAGGAGAATGTAGTTTTATCTGAAATTTTCAGAGGTAATGAAATATGTGACTGGGAGCAATACAGTTTGAGCACCAAGATTCAAATGCATTTAGGAACATATTAACTGCAGTTAAAAAGTGCAAGGCTCTTTGTATCACCTTCTGATATTTTAATCAATTCAGAGACTTCAATTTGAGGGGTTGATTTTACTGTAGCTGATATTTATAAAGAAAAAGTCCTTTATTTGCCTGTTTTTAACAAGAGAAAACTAACATTTATGGTTTATATAAGATTTTACAATACTAAAACTAAAATAAAATTTATTTTTAATCCTTTCTTGACCTTAAACCAAAAAGTAAGTAATAGCCACCAAAATAAATCTGGTAAACAGTTCTGGATAAAAATATGTAAAAAATATTTTAGGAAAGAAGTAGAAGGAGAAAGAAGGGATGCTGTTCTATTGATAAGTCAAAGGAGAAAATAACAAAAGGAGCTAAAGGTATATAGGATACATTCTATGTGTTTGACAAGAAATGGGCCTGGTGAATCATTCCAATATAAGTGTCTTACAGAACTGAGATTTTTACTGATGAGAAAAGTCAGTATGATTTTTTTAAATATATATGATGATGCTGCTGTTATAAAATTGCATTTTGCACAAGATTTGCAGAGAAAAAAAAAAAAGCAAGTCCATTTGTGTAGAATGGGAGCTTGAACACTACACTTGGAAAAACCTTTCCTATTTCTTTGGTTTTGCACAGGTTTCTTATGAAAATATGCCATTTCCTTAACTTAAAAGTTATCACTGAAAGGGGAAGTTTGTAGCTGCCAGAAGAACTCTGTTATGGTAGATTTTTTTTAAGAGTCACATGTAATTTCTTCTCAGTTTCAATTTTTTTTTTTAAAGGGGTATCATAACTCACATTAAAAAAAATAGTTGTTTTATTTCTTTTGTTGTGAAGTCATGGAGTACTTCAGAATCTATGTCTTGACTGAATTTGAATAGCTCAACCAATTCAATCATTAAAGTCACTAACTTGTAAAAGATCACAAGATGAATGCTCAATGTTTGAAAACTTTGTATAGAGTCTGAAGTTGAAAATTTGCTCAAACCAAACCAAAACATTTTAGTCAATTCATCGTTGTCATGACCTGTCAAGTGATTTCACAGTCTGAGTCTATAAAAGGGATATTGCAATAGAAAGTGAGTTTCAGGTAATTTTTGCTTTATCTTCTCAGTTAATATTCTTGATTTTCTCTAAACACAATCTCCAGCATACATAAATGCAGCACTTGATTGCTGGTGTTTTTAGTTGAGGCTGAATCTCAAAGGAATTCTTCAGAAGTAACTTCTATTCGTCCTCTTTTTGTGATGTGTGAACAAACATCGATTTCTAAAGTTAATTTACATGTAGACTTAGGAACCGAAATACCCCTTGGTACAGACAGCTGTCTGTATCTTGTTTCAATACCTATGCTTACAAGAACTGTGATCTGAGACTATATTAAATTCTTTCTCACGTAAGGTCTGTTGGTCTGTTATGTTCAGAAATTGTGGGAAGCCAGTTGCTCCTCTCCATGACATTTTGAATTTTTTTCAGACTGTATTTTGGTTGTAGCAATAGGGATTTTTTGTATAGGAGATAAATAGTTAGTATGTTGTTGTGAGATCAGCATAGTGTTTGTAGGTTTTAAAGATTAATCCCCCACATCTTAGGACAACAGAATTTCATTAAAAATAATAATTTGGATAAATGGATGTACAAACCCAACCACAGAGCAATCAAATATCCAAGAGTACCTGAGACCAGAAATAAATCAGGAAAGGGCAACCTCTTTTCTCCAGTGGAGCAAAATTTTAGTAATGTAATAATTCTAACCAAAAAAGAAAGTTTAGTATATGCTTATACATTACTCACAATATTCTGGCTAAGGCACTCACATGAAAAAGGACAGTTCTGGCTCTCTGTTTGGGTTTGTCATGCTTATAATGGTCTAATAAATAATAGATGCTCAAGATGCAGTTATTTGCCATTTCCTATCCTGTAAGGACACTCAAAACGTTCATGCAAGCATTTTCTGTAAGTTTTCCAGGTCCAAATTAGAGTTTCTGATTCAATTAAAGGGAATTTTTTTTCTGATACTGAATGCGTATGACAAGGTCTACCTTCTTTTTTCTTTAAAGACAAATAAAGTAGGAGTAAAGAATGGTTTAGGGGTTTTTTAATTGTCATCAGTCATTGAAGTAAAGTGTGCGAAAGTAGATTATATGAGGAGACAGGTAATTTTTTCCAACTGTACTGCAAGTTTGCTAAATTAATACATTTAATAAGACACGGGAATTGTTTCAGTTTCTGATCATGACTCTTGGGACCAATTATCCAACTAGAATAAATCAATAACTTCCATAAAGGAAAAGATTTTTGCTGTACTTTTTTCACTAGGGATGGAAAGTAATTTTATTTCTCCTACATTGGGAGGAAGGTAATGACTGACAGTACACTGCTTGAATATCTCTAGGGTAGGGACTGTTTGATGGTTTTGGTGTGGTTTTTTTGACTGTATCTAGGATACTTGCAGCCTGACTCTTGATCAGGGTTTCTTGCTGGATATCAGACATAATAATAGCATAAATGCTTTCAGTCTTTGCTAAACTACTAATCTGCGCAAGAGAGATGCAGGGAAAACTGAATTAATGACTGTTGAAGCTGTTTTGGAGTTAGGAAAATAATGGAAATTATGAGTAGACTCAAGGATTGAGGAGATAGTTTAAGAATTGAGAAAGGAGAAATTATTCAGCTTAGAAAACAGGACAAGATTGTGTTGTCAAAGAGATACAGGAATCATCTTTAATACTAATACTAAAATAAGAACTTTGCATTTTGATGCATTTACATGTGGGACTCAAAGCTGGTTTTGTATACTTTTTAAAGGAAAAAAATTGCTAGAAAAAATTCTATTTTTATCGAAAGTCTGTCATGTAGGCTTTTCGTATGAAATATAGTTGACAAATATTCATATTATACTTACACATCTAATTTTTTAAAAAATTACAAATTTTAAATTTTGATGCATATTTTCAGTTCATACTTTATTTTGTATCATAACTTACTCCACAAAGTAATAAGCAGAAACTGAATAAATATCTTCCAGTTAACAAAATGTCAAAAAAATCTCCAAAAAAAAATTTCTGCAAATTTTGGCTACGTGAAGCACTTCACAGACTGATATTTCTAATATCCATGAACCCAGTTTTTAAGGACAACATTAATAATATATTGCAAATTTTCTGGGGGGTGGGGGATGTCAGAGTTTTCTTTAAAAAAATTATTTGCAGAAAAAAAGATGTAACATTTTTCTACTCAAAGGTTTGGTTTTGGTTTTTTTTTTATAATAGAATCTGGTTAGTGATATTTAGAGACTGAACTGATTATGCAAGGTGAAAGACAAAGGAAAAAGAAAAGGAAATAAGATTACCTGAACTAACAAAAAATCACTGGCAAATAGTTACCAGGCATTTCTGGACTACTAAATTGAAGGTGCTGTACACAATATTAACACATTCTAAAAAACTATTTTTTATTGACATGAGATTAATTTTTAACATTAAAATATCCCTGACTCCAGTAGATGTGAACTACAGTTGTTATACAGGTTTATTTTTAATTTAACATGCACAGATTGTCACTCACTATTAATACACATCTAAAAGCTAAATGGTAGTTGAAACCAGGTAAATTCAGAGACTATGTCAGATCATTAATGTTAATTATGCACACACAGTAAAAATAAGTGATATCATTTAATATGACCAAAAAAATTAATTCGTATTGGTCCATTAGGAAAACTGTTTTCATATCCCAAGTGTTTTGCAACACCATTTCATTTAAAATAAAATTATATTTCATACATCTGACCCATCCACCTTTGAAGACCCCTGTTTATTTCATAACCTGGAAATAGCTCAGTAATTGTATTAAGCCTCCACTGATAATTAATATAAGGTTGGTCTAAGACCTTTATTAATTGCTACAATGGCATTTTAAACATTCAGTTTCAAATCTGTATCAAAAAAATAAATCACTTTTCCTTTGTTGACAATACTTCCTGTTAACAATAACAATTAAAAAGTGAGTACAAACACAAAGTGATGAACACTATTCTAAGTATTTGTGGTTTATATCAAACTTTTAACTCTAACTTCATCCTGAATATCAAGTCTAAATTATTAACCACATTTGCCTAAGTATAATTTCATTTTTCTTTTGTGATTAACCCTAAACATTTTTCTTCAAGTGTATTTTAAATATTTTAAGAAAGAAACTAAAATTTTCACTGAAAAAGTCCTTCTGCCTCAGGATATGTTTTCTTTCTCTGTTTAATGTAGTAGTTTTGTTATGTGACGTTTTTAAGAAATACTTTTGCCCTGACCACTTAAGAGTGTCACCACAGACTTTTTGTTCCTTAGACTGTTTGATAAATATCTTTCTTCCCCCAACTGATCTTTATTCTTTTTTTTCCTTTCTTTGTATTCAAATTGTTCAACTCATTGCTGGGGACAAAAAAGTATGTAGAAAATGTCTAGAAATGTTCAAGGAAGACTGAACCAATCAAGGTTGGTATATTAAAATATACAGGTGCAAAATCTATTTGAAGAAGTCCTAATCTGTCCATTAATGAAGTGTGAGGAGGATCCTGGAGGATTCTGAGGAAAGAATTACAACATATTTGTTGTGGTTTTCTACGTTTTTTCCAATCATATTGTACTGTCAGAGTCAGAATATTTGACTAGGTAAGCTTTGTCTTGAGTTTCTAGTATTTGGATTATATATGCTAATATATATGTATAGTTTGAGAAGCATTTTAGGAATAAAGAAGACAACCTACCAAATCCAAAAGTTACAGTAATTTCATGATTACAAGCTGCACCGTTTTGACTAAAATTTTGCTCCCACACTGGAAATGCGGCTTACACTCAGGAGCGGCTAATATGCGAATAATTTTCTGACATTTCCAACCCCAGAAGTGGAAACCGAGGTGCTGAGTCAAACACCTGCCAGTAAAACCCGGCATTGCGCGATTGTTACAAATTGGTTACTCTGCTGCGCTGCGGGTGGAGCTGGCTCCCTGCAGGAAGCACAGGGCAGGGAGAAGCGGGGGAGCTCCCTCCTTCAGGCAACGCAGTCCGGGGGAGAGACGGGGGGCTCCGTGCTGCCATCCCCGTGGCCTGGGGGGAGGCAGGGGCTCCGTGCTGCTGGCCCCTCGGTTTGAGGAGAGGCGGGGTGCTCCTGTCCCTGCCTGCCGCTGCCACGGGAGTGGGAGAGTTCCTTCCCCTCCTGCTGCTACCACTGCGGGTGCCAGTGGGCTCCATCCCTGCCTGCCACCACGGGGCAGCACTGGGGCGGCCGAGCGAGCCCAGTGGCAGCGACGACCAACCCCAAGCGGCCCCGCTGAGCGGCAGCGCCGAGCTGGGCCACCTGGCCCTGTCGGAAGCCCCGAGCGAGCCAAACCCTCACAACCCGAGCTGAGCCAGTAAACCCCCCGCCATGCCACGATTCTGTTACTATTTGGCAACTTTGTTGCATGCGGGTCCTCGCTGCAAATGACAGAGCGGCTTATAATCAGGTGCGGCTTGTGTATGGACAAAGAACAAAATGTTTGCCAACACCCAGAGATGCGGCTTATAGTCAGTGCGGTTTGTAATCGTGAAATTACTGTAATTTAGCATAATGTCTTGTCCTGACACAGTTATAGCACCAGTAACTACAACTGATATCCAGGAACTTGCTTGCAATTTCTTGCTCTGCTGAAAGTACTAAATGAAATATATTCATAGCACTCTCTTTGATTATTTTAATAACTACTAAATAGATCAAGCAAGAAATATGAAATTTCTATTAATTTCATATGAAATTTCTATGAAAGTTCTGTTTTTTCAGGAAAACAGTAAAAACCTTTCATGCAAGGTCTGTCCCAGAAATAAGGAAGAAAGAGTGCCCCCACCCAGACGAATATGCAGACTAGGTTTATTTTTCATCCCACAACTTCAGCCTAAAACAATGTCTCTTAGAGAGAAACCTATATTTGCTCTGCGAAGAGTATCTCAGAAAACTGAATAAATTTTTCTTCATATGAATAAATGTGAGTTCTGGAGAAGTTCTGACATGAAAGGAGAAAAGTTGCTGAATGAAGATAAAATTCCTCTCTTTCAGAGATAGAATTTTGAGCTCAAATTTTGTAAAATACAATGATTTCACGATTATAAGCCGCAACATTTTGACTAACATTTTGGTCTGAACCCAAAGTGTGGCTTATAATCAGATGCGACTTATATATGGACAAAGAATGAAAAGTTCCTGTTTTAGTTTGGAGGACAGGTGTCTGCTGAGAAAAATAGGAGATTCTCTTTGAAATGGAGAATGTAAACCCCCTCTTTCCAAATTATTATCATTTTGAAATCAAGGGGCTTTCAAGGCAAAGATATGGGAATTAGGAATAACAGTTCTTTACTAGGGAAATTAAAAGAGAAATACAGTACTACAAAGAAACAAACTCCAAACCCTGACAAAGTCAGAGTACAACGTGACACCCTGGCAGGCAGGGTATTGGTAGCAGTCCCATTAAATGGCGGCTGCAGTCCTCCTGCAGTGACAGATGTGATTCAGTTGAAGCAGTGCTCCTGCAGAAGGTGCAGTTTCCCTCCGGAGGTCCAGTGGTGATGTGGAGAAATCCGGTTTTCCTCTGTAGTCCAGTGGAGAAAGGGGCTACCTTAGTGTCAGAAAACCTCTGTTTTTAATCCGGAAAGAAATGTTGGGCTCTTCCCCCTGGCTGGAGTAACTTCCAATGGGATGAAATAATTTTATCAGTCACACAGTGGGACTCAATGGGCCATTAGCAGAAAATTACTCTCTGGAGGAAGGATGGGTTGTGAAAAGATAAAGAACAATGCCCCACCTGGTTTCTGTGGATGGCCCATTAGCAGAATATCTCCCGTGGAGATAAGGGTCACTGCCCCCACCCTCAACAGACGGTGATAGAATAGATACCTTTTATCACACTCTGTATTGTAACATGTGGTTTATAATCAGGTGCGGCTTATAATCATGAAATTACTGTATTCTTGTAGCATTCAAATCTTGTCGTTGACCTACTTTATCATATCCCTACAAACAAGAAATCTGTATAAACTTGCCCTGAGGCACCATTTAGCTGGCAAAATTATTGCCTGAGGAGTAATTGTTTTAATATTGCAGTCTTTTAATGCTTTTACTTACCCGTGTAATTCACATAAATCCATAAATGTCTGAATTACCTTTCATGTAATATAACTTGCTCAGATGGACTAGCTTCCACCTGAAATATCAGTCACAGAACCAAAGAATCATACAATATCTTGAGTTAGAAAATTCCACAAGGATCAAGTCCAGCCACTGACCTGACGCAGGACCATCAGGAGAATAACACCACGTGCCTGAGAGTGTTGTCCAAATGCTGTTTGAACTCTGCTAGTCTGGTGCTGTGACCACTGTCCTGGGGAGCCTGTTTGAGTGTCCAGCCACCCTCTGGGTGAAGAACCTTTTTCTAATATCCTACCTAAACCTCCCCTGACACAGCTCCAGGCCATTCCCTCAGTCCTGTCACTGTCACCACCAAGATCAGTGCCTGCCCCTTCTGCTCCCCTCATGAAGAAGTTGTGACTGCA
Source organism: Catharus ustulatus (assembly GCF_009819885.2). NCBI lineage: Eukaryota > Metazoa > Chordata > Aves > Passeriformes > Turdidae > Catharus > Catharus ustulatus. The sequence continues at coordinate 80,044,275 of NC_046222.1, read as the reverse complement.
GTGAGGTCTCCCCTCAGCCTCCTCCAGGCTGGACAGACCCAATGACCACACACAGCTTCCCTTCTAGGCCCTTCATCATCTTTGGGGCGTTCCTGTGGGCATCCTCTGATAGCCTAATATCTTTCTTATATTGTGGCACCCAAAACTGCACACAGGACCCAAGATGAGCCCGCCTCAGTACCAAACAGAGCAGGACAATCTCCTCCCACAGCTGGCAATGCTGTGCCTGATGCACCCCAGGACATAGCTGGCCCTGGTGAGCTACCAGAGCTCACTGTGAAGTCTCCAATATGTTGTCAACCCAAAACCCCAAATCCCTTTCCAGGACACGACTTTTCAGCATCTCATTCCTCAGTGTGTGCATACATCCAGGATTAACGAATTCCAGGTGCAGTATCTGGAACTTGCCCTTGCAGAACTTCATATTGTGAATTCATGGTGATTGTCCAGCCCTTTAATTTGTCAAGGTTTCTCTTCAGGGCCTCCCTCCCTTCCAGGGATTAAACAACTCCTCCCAATTTGTATCATCTGCAAACTCACAGTGCATTTACACTCCAGTAGTCTCTCTGGAACCTGAGTCTACATATAAGGGGGGGGAAGAGACACTGTGAAAGCTGTCCATGCTATGTATTTTACACTGCCAGACTCTTCTAACAGGAAGAATTCAGAAAACATTTTTCCCCTTCCACTAGCTTTAGAAGGAACCTAGACCATGGTTGGAAAAAACCTTTAAGGTTATCAAGTCTAACCAATGCTTGGCTTACTTGAAAGAGGTACCAATTATTTTTAGATAGCTGGCATTGCAGATTATTCCTTTGCCCTATACTACTCCTTCTTTCTTTTCAGAGTTAAATGCAAAACAAAAATCAGGAGACAAATAAATATATCTTCTTTACCTTGGTTATAATGTACCAGCAGATGATATCATATAGAGATTCGTAATAGTAATGTTAACTTCTAATGCCACCAGTCCTGAACATTATCAAGCTAGTACTTCCTTAAAAGAAGAATTTTTGCCTTCATAGCTCAAACTCGCACCTTTTCTATGCAGGAGATATTAGAAATGTGTGCTTTAGGTTTTTGTACTTTCTCCATTAGCCATATTGATTAAAGTGTTCTTCTGAAGAATCAATGGCTTGAATGACAGCCAACCAGACTTCAAGTACAGTGCATTTACTAAATTGGTTTCAGTCTCTGCTTCTCTCACCATTTTCTACCCACCACACAATAAACATTTCTATTACACCTATGGCATGTAGCCAACTGATTGCCTGTTGAAGACACTAGACATACATCTGGAGAGATCCTCTGTGGCTGCCAGATTGATCACTGTGTTTGTTAGGTATAGACCCCCAAAGAGTAATACTTTAAAAGAAGAATGTGAGTGCCGTAATGCTCGTTATGCCAATAAAATAACCCCAGCGTGTTCACATTAACTGAAACAAGAGTTATTGTTTTTTACAAATCTGTTTATTTGGTGTAGGTCTCGAGGTTTTGGTAGTGGGTGAGCTGCAGGGATGGCCTCTGCAAGGAGATGGCATAACTACCTCAAATTGGACACAGTTGGTTCCAGCCAGCTCCAATGGACATACCTCAGGATATGGCTGAGCCCATACTTAAAAAGAGGTAGTAATCAGTATGCACTGGTTGTGAGAGAGAAAAGTGCAAAACCCTGTGATCACCCATGTCAGTGAAGGAGCAGGAGGAGGATGAAAGGGCTCCATGCTGGAGCAGAACTTGGAAGAACTGTAACACATAGGAGAGGCCTCACACCGGAGCTAAGTGTGAGAATGAAAGGGCATCACAGAAGAAATACTATTGACAATCTGCCAGCCCCAATCCCCATCATCCTGTGCTACACAGCAGGGAGAAGTATAGGAAATGAAGCAGTGACACTGAATAAAGAAAGGCAGGTGAAAAGCAAAATGGGTTTTGAATTTTGGCCCTTTTTTTTTTTACCATCCTTCCTCATTTTTAAGTGGTGCTTAATTAAATTACTTCTCCCTAAGTCAAGTCTTGTTTGCCTGTGATGACAAGTGGTAAGTAAACACCATCTCTTTATCTTGACAAATGAATTTTTCCATTCCGTGTGCCCCCCATTTTACTGAAGAAGGGTAGTAATAAAACAACTTGGTAGGACTCTAGCAGCTAGCCAAGTGCAACCCACCACAATCTGAAATATCAAAATACCCTAGAGGTTATTCCTTTCTCTTAATTATGATTGCCATTGATACAATACAAATACATAGCTCAGTGAGCAACCTATTAAAGCTGAATACTGAATACTTAGAATACAGATGCTGCAGATTATCTATAATTTCTAACAAATAAAGAAACATGCATTTTAAGACTTAGTGGAACTGGAACTGATCTCCCATACTTTTGTTTAATAAAATCTTCTTTCAAGAATTTGTCTAATCCCAGTGTGGAAAAATGGCTGGGGTAAAATTAGATTCCTTAACACAAGTTACAGTGGTACAGGAATTATAGAGACAAATGCAGTTGCTACTCCCTGAATGGAACACAGTTGCCATGCTCAAAGCCTACTCCATAATGATTCTTCATACACACAAATGTGCAACTGTAAGCACCTGCCAAGAGGGAGGGAACCAATGATGGAGCAGAGAGGAGCTACCTCAGCCAGGCTCTGTTGAAATCTTTTTCAGCAGTGAAAGTCAAAGGTACTTTGCAGCAGATAAACCACATAGCACCTGTTAACCAGGGGAGAAAGAACAAGATTTCCTGCTGCTGGGTTGATGTGTATCTCCCTCATGCTGCTGGTGTGTATCCTGAACACATCACTCAAACCATCCCCTGATCAATTGGGACTGTTCTGTGAAGTGTCCCCATAATAGGACACTGGTAGACTGGTCAGACACAAGGGTCTCGCATTTCCTGGGGTATGGACAGACAAATCAAACATGAAATGGTTGAAGAAATCTCTTCACACTAAAGCTTGAGAAAATCTCCCCCTTTCACGCTATTCAATGCCTGTTTGAATCAACCTCAGGCTTTAGCATTCATGGCAACCTCTGGCAAGGAATTTGAGACCACAATAATATTTTGTATTTTCTATTTCCTATTTCTGGTTTTTAAAAATTTTATTTTTAGTTTTTAAAAATTCTAATTGTTGCCTTATAAATTTGTGTCATTCTCCTTACATCTCAAATTTAATAAAAATATCAGTTCTTTTTTAGACTGAGGCATTTAAAAATGTTTGTAGCAGAAAAGTATGAAATTTTCATGTGACTATAGAGTAGGAAGGAAGCAAATGCAGAAAAGGAGCTTTGGCATCATGTAGTACTACACTAGAAACTTGAAATAATTTCTGGCATCTCTGAGCAAGGATTAATTATCTGCTCTAATTTAGACATCCAGACACTAGATATCACATACAGATATGAGCTACCAGCTGTTTGGTCCTTTCGTTGACAATGGTGAGAAATAGGTACCTCCAGTTGGAAACTTTTTTCATCCTACAGTACTTTTCTTTAAAAGATTTATAAATAGTTTCTTCAGTATTGAGAAGTATTCTTGAGAGTGTGTTTCTCTGAATTTGCTATCTCGCTGTAATAGACATTTCTATTTTTCACATTAAATAAATCTTGGTTGACTAGGGACAATAAGCTAGTAATAGCTGAGATAGTTTTTCAACATTTGGGCAGCATTTGTTTTAATTTATAGTAGACAGTCCTTAAACCAGTTACTTTAGCTCCCTTCAAATCCAACAAAACAGACATTCAACTAAATAACACTGAATATATGACGTGAAAAACATCATATGGGCCTTCTGGCATGAACAATATTACTCAATTTCTTAAAGGTATGCCATGGATAAAAACATTGGCTGCAATCTCTTCCAGCTGAAACTTATCCTCTCTGTTGTGGTGAAGGACAGAATTAGTAATACCAAGCAGGCTAGTTACTCTGCTGCAGCCTTTGAGGAAATGCTTTAGGAGTGCTGCATCTAAACAAATTACACCTTTCTATCCACAGATGATTTTAGTAGCTGTGGCTGATTATGCTAACTCCAGGATCTGAGGGGGAAAAAATTATTAATATAAAATACATAGTGTTGCATATTTATTTTATATGCAGGCCCAAATTCACTTTTCTGCTCAGCTTCTGTACATTGAAATACTATGAGGGTCAAGAAAATAATGTACCATTTTAAGTCTTTGATCAGTATATCAGTGCAGTGGTGGTGTGAATGTTATAGCAGTTATCTCTAAGTCCACTAGCTGGGAATAATTGAAGTTTAATGCTCTGCAGTCAGATTTACATTCCAGACTATCATACACGTGACCTCTCTCTTACAACACCTGAGATTTTTACTGCACCAGAGGGTCACAAAGGCAGCGAGTACAGTAGTAGTTCAACCTTTAATGTTTCATATAGTACCAGGGAGAAAGTAATAATCAGCTCCTAGGTATTTACTTTGTTCCTACATAATTTGCATACATATTTCTAAAGGAAATTTCCATGGAAATCTGCTATTTTTGTATGGATAGAAATGAATTTAGGCACTTCAGTTTAAGTTTGAAGACCAATAGATTATACACACCAAAATCCTTTAGAATGGCAGTGTGTTTTTACTTCAAATTAATAAATTAGTTGTGAGGTACCCATGTGCCATGATGCTCTTACTTGTATTCATATCCTGATGAACTGATGGAAAAATGATCTGTTCCTTCCAGCATTGTTGCTGCTTCAGTTACCATAATAATTTGATTACTATTTCAAGCTCAAACTACTAATTCAAAAAGAAAATTATTGTATCTTGACGTGGGAGGTTAGACTTTGAGGGACTAAACCACACAACATCACATGCATGTGTTGCACTGTGTTGTATAGAAGTTAATGGCATATTTCCCCTTTATTCAATATAACTTCTTTTCAATATAAATCTTTGATAGATAGCTGAGTAAAATTTACCTTTGAGTTCAGTGAAACAACTATGACAACCTCAACTTTATTTAGAAGCAGTCATTCCTTGGGCAGATAAGTAGCCTTAGAAATGCATATGATTAAAAATCAGTGACACATGCTGAGTCAGTTTTATGTGGAGACCTATCATGCTTTTGATATTCAGATTTATATAGGAATATATAATCTAAATTGAATCTGAAAATCTCCCAAAATAGAAAACCAATAATTTGTTCCTCATTTAAGACTTTTGGCTCCTGTTCCAGCTTCCCTGCCCTTTCCATTACAGAATGCTGAGCTTAATGTGTTTTCAGTTAATGGGTGAATTTCACATGCTATCTAAAAAGGGATCTGAATATGATTTATGTGAAGAACTCAGACAAAAAAGAACATATTTAGAACAGTTGGAATTAATGCTTTAATTCAACAATCTAATTCAGTAGCCTAGAAAAACAAAATAATCTCAGGGAAATTATTTCCTTTTTACCCGTCTATGAAAAATTGCATGGAAGTGAAAACAAAAATATCTCAGAGAATTAGCAATTGCAAGTACCAAATTCTATCTTTATGAAATGCCAGTGTTTGATGTAAACTCATTTAATAAAATGTTGGCCTAAAAATAGGTATTTTTAGAAGCTGAAATTTCCTCAAAGGACTTGTTAATACAATGAGTCTTTGATCCAACTCATGAAACATTAAGGTCGAAGTCAAGCGACCTTGGAAGGGGGCATTTGCAGAGTAGTGATACTTCAGTGGCTAAATTAGTTGAGATTACAGTGTTGTCTAAAAGAAGTGTAATTGTTCAGCTGTTTCTTCTTTTTGATGTTATTTAAGGTCTTTATAGTGTTACTAAAAACTATGCCCCAAAAGCATTGAATCTATTTATATTAAACCTTTTAAAGGGTTTTATTATCTCTTTTTTTTTTTTTTAAATATATATAAATTGAAATGGGTTTTATTTATTTTAGAGACAGTCAAATTTAGAACAGGAACTATTAGAAATCCTTAGAAATGTTGAAAGACAAAAATACTCAAACATATTCCCAAAGAATTTATACCTTTTAAGGTTAACTGTATCTTTGAAAGGGGGAGATTTAACCCAACTCCATGACTGCAGTGGCTGCACAGGAATAATCTGCTGACATCAGAGGAGAAGGCTATATTATTTCACTACAGGGGGACCTACAGGTTTCTAAGCTTCAATTTTAATGATCGTTCCTGAATATAGTTAGTCAACCTTCCAGAGGTTCCAGGAAGGACAAGGATGTTTCTACAAGGGAAAGATCAATCAGAGACACTTCAAAGGAAGAAACCCAGGGAAAGAAAAAAAAAAAGAAAGAGCAAAAAAGTCATATTTCAGTGATATGATAGATCTCTTTTAAAAAACCCAAACAACTCCACTTTACACTGTGAAAATCCCTTGCTTCACATTGTACGTCTACAACTCTCCATCTCATCTGTGTGTCCCAAATTTTACTGCTCCTACTGGTAATTTATAAGATCTCCTTCTGCTTTTAGTGTTGTTTGACGTGGCAGTGGTCTATTGAAGCTGGTTTTGGTCAGTCAGACATAAAAAACCTATGTGTACATTGAGAAAAAATTGAGCTTTCCAGGGCTGCCAAGGAAAAGGAACTTAATGTTGGTATTTGTTAATTAATTTGCTTGTTAACCTATTTCCTTTAAATAAAATTTTAAAAAATAAACAGAAAACAAACAAAACAAAACAAAACAAAACAATAATCACAAAATGCATGAATCTTTTTCAAAGAAAATTTCTGGGAAAAACACCATCTTTTCCTAGAAATAATTTTTACCAACTAAAACCATCCTTTCCCGTGGGGTATGACAATTACTTTATAAATATTAAGAGGATAAATTCTTTAAAGTAAGATAAAATCACCAGTTTAGTTGTGTGTTGGGTCAGGGTGCAGAATAAAAAGAGTACTTAATTAAGTGGAGACATAATTGATCATAAATCCTGCAGGGACATGAAATCGCTGAAAGGAAGAGCCTGAGTGAAAGGCTAGTCAGATAGCAGCATCTTGAAGAAACTGATTACTCTTTTACTGGATTACACTCAAATTGTAGGCCCATCTGTTGTAGATATTTGATTATTTATAATAATTCACATTGTCAATATTTTTATAAATTTTTCATCCAGCAATGCAGTGGATACTTAGTAACATACTTCAGAATAAATAAATTAAATTCCTTAGGTGTGAAAAATGTAATTCAATTTCTTTTTGAATTTTTGGGAAATCAGTTTTTACTATTTCTCTGACAGTTCCAGGTACTGAGATTTTTGGATACACATGAATGAGGGATGAACATGAAGTACTGAAAATAAAAATATTCATTCTGAAACTTCTATCTGCTTTTTTTTTTATGTTCCTAGCATGTCTATAATACGTAGCTATATGTGTAGTCACATTTTTATATATATACGTGTCTTTCCAAAGTAAAAGAAAAAAACAATAGTTAATGATGAAACAGAAATTCTTAAATTTTTAAAATATCAATTCATTATTATTCTACAATGGAGGAAATGCTTACCAATGCATATTTTATGATTCTGCACATTAATTCCATTATTCAGAAATGCTGAGGTTATATTCTGGATAGAATATAACTTCCTATTTGGCACCCTAATTAAGGACAGGTTTGAATTCACCTTGCAAAACGCATTAACATTCTGACTTGGAGGCACAGGTCAAATGTAAATTACCTGGCAATTACGACTGAGAGTCCAGAAAGTGCCAACTTAGAGTGCCACAAGACTATTTTTGTTGACCTCATTAGGAATATTATAAGTGAATACATATACATGAAGACAGAATATGGAAAATCTTTTTATTTTAAGTTTTAGATTAATAAGTCATGTTGATAATGGCTTCAAAAGAAACACTGAAAACTTTTGAAAAAATACATGTATAAGATGAGAAAAGAGAAATAACAAATAATTTATATACATCTTCCAGTGCTACAACATAATTAATTCCTAAAGTTATGCAGCGGTCATAAGCAGAAATATAAAATCAAAAGTGTTTTCCAAAATTAGCAGAAGAACAGCTGTACAGATACAAGCTTCTTTAGAGAGTTATAGAATTTTAATTTTATGCATATGTAGAAGTATATAGGTATGTATGTATATATGTATATATGTATGTATATATGTATAAACAATGTGAGACATATTTTCCATTTTCCCACTAATAGCAGGGATTTCCGGCTGAAGAGTTCTGAGCCTTGCTTTGTTTTTCTCTTATCTCTTGCTTTGCCTACTGATATGCCTTTTGCCCAAAGTTGTAACTATATTTTATTTTTATTTTCCTGAATTATTAAAGTCACAAAGATAGTAGACCAAGCAAAATGTAGTTTTGCAAATAATTAGTGGTCAAATACTGATCTTTTTGAACCAAAATAGGTCTGGTGCAGAGGTCTTTGGACAAAATTGCAAATGAGAACCTGTTGAGTTTCTGAAGTTAAATAAATGATAAATAGGTTTTTTTAAGTCATCAAAACTAATATTAAATAAGATTGACTGTCACTGTAATTTTTAGCTTCCACCTTTTCTGATGGTCTATTTTTTGTCTCACCTGTTACCAACTTTTTACTTACTTATTTACGACTTTTAAGAACAGACTAGGAAAAGTTTTAATCCCCATCCCCCCCCTCAAAAAAAAAAGTTTAAAAGCCACCTTTGAAAAGAAACCAGGCAAAATTCCAGTGGAGAGGAGTCAGTTAATACAGTGAATAAATAATACAAAATCAGTGTTGTAGTTCACAGTAACCATGAGACCAATTTAGCATGATGCTATCACCGTTTGAATACAAATTTTGATCAGACATGTCAATAAAAATTATATATTACCTAAATCTTTCCTAGGAAAGGGAGACACACTTATTTTCACATAAAAATCTTTTTATAAAGTTGGAACTACAAATATTTTCTTGTAATCTGTAATGTCTGTGAAATATGAACACAGTGATATTACTTATAAATGCAGTTTTGCAAATAATGGCTCAAAAGTATCAAGGCTTTATTTTGTTGAATTGGCTCTGAGTATTTTGTCAAGGAATCAAGGAATACTCCTACATCAACTGCCTTGTCCTTATGGGTGATTTTAACTTCCCAGATATGACCTAAGTTTATCATACAGCAGACACAAAAAGGTTTAGGAAACTCCTGAAGCATGTCAAAGATGGAGCATGAACACAAGTGGCAAAGGAACCCTTCCAGATTTTTTGTTTATGAACAAAGGAGGACTCATGGATGAAGAGGTTATTGGTTATTGTCTTGAGTCAGTACTCTTTAAGGTTTTTATAATGTATCTAGGTGTCAGAATCAAAAGTACAGGAAGGAAATGAAATTTGCTTATGATACTAAACTAAGAAGGAGTGACAGACTCCCTCGAGGGCACAGAGGCCTTACAGACAGATCTAGGTAGACCTGAGATCTGTGCATTCATCAATCATATGAACTTTAGCAAGTGCAAGTACCAGATTCTACTCATTGAGGAGGGATTGGACTAGATGACCTTTAAACATCCCTTCTAATCCAAACTTTTATATTAGCTATGATCCTCCACCTAGGATGGGGTAATCCTGGTTATATATACAAATTGGGGGATGATAAGCTTGAGAGGAACCTCACAGAAAAAGATCTGTGCAGTTAGGTTGATGGCAAGTTTAATATGAGCTAACAGTGTGCCAGTGTGCCGTGGTAACCAAAAGCGTGAACTGTGCGTGAAGCACAGCCTCACCAGCTGGTCAACAGGTGGTTGTGCTGCTCTCCTGTGTGTTGGTAAGGCCTGATATTGAGTACTGCGTGCAGTTTTGGGTGTCTCAAAATAGGAAGGACATTGTCTCACAGTGTGTCCAGAGGAGGGCAGCCAAGATGGTGAAAGGTCTCAAGGGTAAGACATTTAAGTAACAACTGAAGCCCCTTGGCTAATTTAGCTTGGTGAAGACAAGTCTGAGGAGTGACCTCATCACAGCCTAAGACTTCCCTGAAACAGGCAGTGGAGTGGAGGGTTGATCTCCTCTCTGGGGAGCTGTGTCAGGGTAGTTCAGACTGGACATTAAGAAAAAGACTGCTCCCTGAGGTGGTGGTGGGGCACTGGAGCAGGCCCTCCAAGGAAGTGGTCATGGCAAGAAGTGTTTCACAGTCCAAGGAGCATCCAGACATGTTAGTCATATGGTCTATTTTTAGGTTGTCCTGCAAAGAGCAGGGCATTAGACTCAATGATCCCTGTATGTCTCTTCCAGCTCAAGATATCATAGGATTTTAGTTATGCAAATCGTGAAAAATTACCTGTCAAGTTGCCTTAAATAAGCTCTTTTGCTTGAAGTTTTTAAATACTAAAGATTAAACATGAAAATAAAGGGCAACAGTGCAGATATTCTAGTAATAGGGTATCCTGGATCAATCAGAATTGAATATTGCAGAAGGCAGTCTTGTGCTGTGGTATTGGCTTCCCAGCTGTACATTTCTACCATTTACAGAGCTGTTGGGTTCATTCTGTAACACAGTAGAGTTTGGCAGAATATTTCTCTACTTAACATACACATCATGTATGCATTTAGGAATAAGAGCTCATCATTTTTTCTTCTTTCTTTTCTTGAGAATGCATCTCACATGTATGAACTAAACAATTGTTTCTTTGAGGTCAGTATTGCAAGAGTATAATGGTTGTGAGAAGTCAGAGAAGTCAAGAATAGCTCTTACTAAAAAAAATATTACAAAGTTCCTCTAAGTCTAGATTGTCTGTAAATAATGAGACTGAAAAGATTTTATGTACTTAGGCTTTAGTCATCTCTGTGCTTATAATTAGAACAGTTATACAATATCCATCAGTTTCCCAACTGTTCCCACTGTTTGTCATTCACAAACAAATGCACTGTGTCCTTGAGTCATTGCTGATTAAATTTAGCTATTTAAAGAAATTTGAGATGCTTTTTAGGGTCACCTGGCCTCTAACTGCTGCTGCAGAAGTGTCTGGCTTTCCCACTGGTCACATCATATCTGACAGCCATCTGTTTCGACGTCTTAGATGGCTGATAGAATCTCAGATGTCTTCGGGCAACTGAGTAAAAGTTCAAGAAGTGCGTGATTTTAGGCTGTAGACACTGAATTCTGAAGAGTGAATGTAGGCATAATCATACAAGCAAGGTATATAAGCTCCAAATGCAGTCAGTGGGGATCTAGAGATCAATAGTTTAAGCATAATATCTAATGTCATCAGAAATGCACCCCAATACTTCTATCATAGAATAAAAGAATACCAAATAGAATAGAATAGGTTGGAAAGGACCACATGCACCATTTGGTTCAAATTTACCTGACAAAAAAATGGTCTAGACAAGAGAACACCAATCTGTCCAGGTAAATCTTAAAAAATCTCATTCTTGGAGAATCCACCACTTCCCTGGGGAGATTATCCCAATGGATGACTGTTCTCATTGTAAAAAAAATTGCAAGTTTATGTCCAATCAACATCTTACCAGAAGTAACTTGTACCCATTACTCTATTTTTCCTGGTTACTTCCTGAGAAAAAGAAGTCTCCTTCTTCTTTTCGCAGCCACCCTATAAATAGTGGTGCATGATGATACAGACTACCCTGAGATCTCTTTTCTCTAGGCTGAAGAAACCCAGTTCTTTGAGCTTTTCCTCATATTGCAGGTTTCCCAGCCATTTGATCATCTTTGTGACCCTTCTGTGGACTCTCAGCCTGTCCTCATTTGTTTTATGGCAGGGATCAAAACTGAGCACGATATTTCACATATGATCTGACAAGCACTGAGGAGAACAATGGCATTTTTATCTCTACCATTGTTATTGTGCCCTAGCATCCTGTTGATTTTCTTCGCCACAGCAGTTGCACACTAGTTGCTCATATTGAACTTGAAGCCCATTGGAGCCCCCAGGTCCCTTTCCACAGAGCTGCTCTGCAACTGGGTAGACCCCAGCCTGTGCTACAATTTTGGATTGTTTTCCTGGATGTGAGGCTCTTGTTAGCCCATTTTTCAGGTATATTCAGGTCTTTCCTGCAGAGTGGCTCTCCCTTTAAAAGTTCCCACTTCCCCATGCAGTTTGGTATTATCAGCAAACTCCATCAGGGTATGCTTGAACCCATCATCCAGGTCACTTATGAAGATATTAGATAGTGTTGGGTCCAGTTTTAGTCTCTGAGGGACCCCACTTATGCAGGCTGCCAGTTTGAATAGGAGCGGTTTGCCACCACCTCAGGGTGCTGTCTGTCAGCCGTGTCCCCCCTCTTCCCACAGACCACTTATCTAAACTCAAATACACCAGTTTCTCTCTGACAAGTCTCTGGAATACAGCATCAAAAGCCTGGGAGAAGATACAGTAGCGAATGTCCACCCGTTGCCCTGTATCAACTGAGCAAGTTACTTTGTCATAAAAGTTGGTCAGCTTTGTCAAGAACAATTTGCTGTTGGCGAGTTCGTGCTGGTTTTCCCAGTCGTGGACTTCGTTTGACATGTGATAGTTCCCAGGAGAATTTGTTCCATCGTGTTCACGGGAACTGAAGACTGATGAGCCTATAATTTCCTGAACCCTCCTTTCTGCCCTTCTTATAGATAGGACTGACATTAGCCCTGTTGACCATCGAAGCCTACAGTCAACCTGCTACTTCCACTCTCCTAGGAAGTCTCTTGATCTCCACAACTTCTCTCAAAGATATCCACAAGTTCTCAAATGTTAGGAAAAGCAGCCTTGCAGTGACATCAACCAGCTCTGTTAGCACACTTGGGTAGATATTATTAGGTCCAATTGTTTCATTGGAAGCAAATTCCTGTAACATTTCACAAACCAACTCTTACTTCAATGACAGTGGGTCTTGGTTTTCCTCAATAGATCATCAACCTGTACATATCTTTTGCAGGCACTTACCTCGTCTACACAAGGGTCTGGGCACTGGTTGCAACATCCATCTATACTGAAGTCTGTTTCCTTACTAGCTCCATCTGTGCAAAAACATTAGACATTTTGGAGACTTTCTCTGTAGAAAGAATCTCAGACGAATGTCAGTCAATATAGAAGCAACCCAATCAAACATCAACTTAAAAAACTGTGTCCAACAGATTGGTTTAATTGACGCATTACTTTGATGATGTATTTATTTATTCAGAAGATGTCAGAGCAAAGAATCCAATAAACTGGTCTTTCTGCACTGTTCTGTTTTAGTTTTTTCCTGCACTCTTTCTTCATACTTTAAATATTTTTATAATCTCTCCTGTACCCAATTCTCCAAGTGTGATTTGTCAAATATGTTTTGGTAGAAGTCCATGATCAAACCTTAAATAACCTAAAAGATCAGAAAGTTGAATTCTACTACTAAGCATTCATAGACTGAACACTGGTCTTGGCTGGAAATGCTAGATGCAGTGAATCTGCATTCAAAATGATTGAATTTATTCTTTTGTGTGTTCCCTCACTTGGTAATATTTCTTACTGTCATTTAAAAACTAAACTTACAGCAGCAAGTGAAGTATAACACCCGCAGCATGATGTCAGGTACATCTCACAGGCTGGAAGGGATCCCAGCAGGCTTTCTACATCAATTTAATCAGCATCACAAATCAAACATACTTTCTGCTGTGTACTACTTACCATATGTGCTTTGTGATGTTCAAGTATCAGACTTCTTTAGCAATTAAATATGCCTTTGAGTGCATTTTAAAAGAGACAATTAAGAATTCCACACATAACCTGTAGGCTCTTAGCTACTTCCAGTGTAAAAAAAAAAAAATAGCAATGTCTATCAGGCTACTTTCAGGGATTGATGAAATGAAGATGAAGAGTAATTTAACCCTGAATAGATCTGACCAGTGCACAAATCCAGGACTGAGTAGAAAATAAGGTAGTCTCTGAGGCTGTCTGTATCTAACTTCTCATCATATTTTGGGAAAAATAAAAAGGGTAGTTAATGTAGAAAAGATTCAGTGATTCTGAAGGCAACACAAGAGACAGTAGTTCTGTACATAATTTGGTGGCTATGTCTCCCTTTGAGGGACAACACTTAACATCTTGAGCTGCAGCCACAGCTTTATGTTTTCATGTTAGTGGAGACTATGTGACCCTGCCAGCAATTCTAAAGAGCTACCTCACTATGAAGTAATGGCACTGTGACATATCTTGTCGGCAAGAGAAGGAAAGTTTGTAATTGAAGCACAGGACAAAAATTTCCTCTAAATATTTTGTTGTCATGCCCATTTTTGTCTCAAGCTGTGTCAATTTCCCTAAACAGTAGCAAATTTTCCATGGAATATGTAAAGTAATTTATTGAATGGGAGACTGTTTCTATAAATGTGAACATTCACCTGAGAGTTAAACCAGTGCTTCTACAGAAAAAGCTCCTGAGATGCCTGATGCTTCCACACAGATGGAACTGTTGTAGACTTCAGTACAGATGGCAGGTTGAATGGGAATAGCTTAATTAAGACAAGTGATGTTTTGAGAAGTATACATAGCTTGCTACAATAATTACATCTTAAGTAAATAATACAGAAAGTAGAGGGTCGCAAATTTGCCCAGTGTGAAATGCAATCCATTCTCATCTAAAATGCATGATACTTTTTAAAATTATGTGTTCCATCTCCTTACTTCTTTTGATATCTAAATCCCTAATTTAAACACTATGTTCTTAAACTTATCACTTACCTATTACATTCCTTACCTTTTACATTCCCTCATAATCTTGTGTATGGAGCCATATAAAAAATGAAACTGATCTAGTCACAAACACCTTGGAACTCTTGGACAAGATTCAGCTTCAGAAGGGCTGAATTATTAAGTCAGGAGGTTATATCTCTAGAGTATTGACAATTTCTTGCAGGCATTCTCAGAAAAGCACAGGCTACAGCTTGAAATAGTGATTACTCATTACTTGTACAGTAACACTACAAAGGTACTGAGAGAATTTATGTATCCTGATACATCAAGGGGGGAATACACAGAAGACTAAAGTTTATTTTCCAGTCATCATCCAATTCTGAAGTCTGAAATACTGGTTTTTTCATAGGAAAAGGAACTAACACTCTTTTTCTCTCTCTCTTTCCATCTTACAAAATAATTGTTACAGAAGTAGTGAAATGACCCCCTCCAGAGAAGTAACAATATTTATTGATACAAAGCAGCAATTTTAAAAAGTTTGATAGTGAATGTGTCGGTGATAATGGATGGGTACACTAGGTTATTTACTGCATAGAGACCATGGTCAGACAAAACTGTCAGGGAGCCTGTTGAGCCATGAGATTCAAAAAAGTGCCCCTTATATTCTGAACTCCTTCTTAGAGGTGAGTTTGTCTGCATCTGGTTCCATTTATTCCCAGACTTCTTCAACGCTTTATGTCTGAAGGATAATGTGTGCACAATCAATCTCTTATTACCACTTAGCTAAATTTCAAAGTGTTGGTGTACATATTCCAAATTCACTTACTGAGTATCTGACATGATAAGGACGATCTCAACCTCAAGGAATGGCCTTGGCATGCATAACTTCTCAAGGACTTCTGCAGGAGACTTCAATGGACCCTTGGCTGTTCAGTATGTATGGAATACTTATTGTCCTATTTGCATGTGGACTAAAAATATTAGTTTGTTCTATACTCAGTTTGAGTCAGATCTCAACAAGCACTACAATTAGGTGGGGGCATTGCCCAAATTAGCCCGTGGATACTGCACTTATATCCATCTCTTCTGAATTTACTTTGGGCTGGATGCAGCCATTATGACTAGACACACCCATCAGGACTGCCACTGGGGGTTACCCCTTGAGTAGAGTTATGAGAAATAAAGGTCAAGTTGAGAGGGAAGGAAGGGGACCACACTGTCCTGTTGCATGGGTGACCTGTTTCATAATAGTCTACTGCCCGAGCCTTCTTTTCAGAGCTCTTAGTTATTGTGTATGAGAACAGTAGGTAGAAGACCATGAAATTAATTCAACTGTCTCTAGTACATCTCTTGTTAGACCTCCTATGTTTGGAATCAAATACTGAATTAGAAATACTTCTATAAATTATATAGAATAAAATCCTAATCACCCACTGTAAAACTCATAAATGCAGAGACTTCTTTTATATCATACTAACTTGGATGATAGCATCTCTTCAAAATTATGTTTTCTCTCCTATTAAAGTAGGCAGTTGATTGCTGAACTCATCTAGAAATCTGGGCAAGCTGAAAGCCTTCTCTCAGAACACAGGGAAACAAAGTGGTCATCTAAAACTAAAATTTAGATACATAAATTGACTTTAATATCTAAGATTACATCCTGTGTCACGATTCTTCCCTCAACTCTCAGCCTTGTAGTTTCACAGGCAAACTTCCCACTTGCTTTGAGAATTCCACCAGTATTTCACGTCAAATATTTCACATTTAAAAAGCTCGTATGATCCTTTGTGTGTTATGTTTGGATGGAGATCTTCCTTCACCTGAATCTTCAGAGAAATTTATATTGCCTGCAGGACCAATTCTATTCCTAACAGATGTGACCAAATGAGGTATTAAAAATTATGAAGTGTGAATGCATGTGAAAATCAAATTGCTAATTGTGATCTACATTTGTAATGGTTACAGCTTTGTCTTTCTGCTTTATTGCACTCTTCATCATTCTGTTGAGATTTTATTTATTTATTCCTTTATTTATTTTATATACTTCCCTTTTATTGCATGGAGAATTTAAGTTCTTAGCTGAGGGTTGAGTAATTAGCCTGTCCATTAGGTACAGCACTGCTAAATAATGTCATTGACCTTAGTGTCTTCAATGAGTGCTCTACCATAAGGAAATAAGGAAGCTTTAGTAATGGACAGAGTGAATCTTGAGTATTTTTTCAACACATGAACAAAAAAATTTTCCTCTAGCCACTTCTAGAGTGAGCTCTTGTTTGATCACACTGATTGCAGGTTTATCAGGTGATACTGAAAATAAAGGTATCAGTCACAACAGGTTTTATTCATGACAAGAGTTTACTCAGGACACACATCTCTTAGAAATTGCCAATATCAGATACATGATCCAAGGACAGAAAAAATATTCATAAATATAATGTCTGAATCTGAAAAACACTTCTCCCCTCTTCCCCCCCTATTTCTAGCATGTCAGCACCAGATAAAAATAGCAGTATTCAGCTAAGGTTCTGAAGCAGGTAGATTATTTGATCTGGCATCACAATCTCTGTGGGCTTTTTGGCTCATATTGTATGTGAGTAGTTCATCCTGAAGAGGTGTTGAAAGGAGAATTCATTTCAGAAGCCATGGCATCAATTTCTGGATCCTTGCAGCTCTCTTGCCCTGGGTTTTTTTTCCCCTCTGCATTTTCAAAGCAAGGGACCCTAATTATTAGGAAAGATAAGGGGCACAGAAAGGCACCATAACCCCACATGAAACTGAGCCTTTATAAAATCAGATGTCAGGACATTAATTTCATTCTTTTCTAAGAGTAGAAATAGCACTCTAACAGTGTTATGCCTTTGGAAGTGAAGGGCTTCTTTCTGACAGCACCAGTGTCAGATTTCAGAGGATAAGAAACAAACTTCAGTGTAGCCCCTGTTTCTCATGGGAAGTACAGAGGATCTAAGAATCACGGTTTTTGAAAACAAATGGCATGTTTATTTACAGGCAAAAATTGTTTAGAGATGCATAACCATTTTATGATGTAGTTCTGCAGTTTATCAGATAATTCTGATCACCAAATATAGCAAGTGCTAAACACCTGCTGTAGCAGGGACAGGGCAGGTCTCCATGTCTCTCTTGGAGGTTTGGAGTGGCCTTGGTTGGTTGGAGACTGTTAAAACTCATTGAAAACAGTTTTCTTTCCCCACACTCCTGTGGCTATCACTAGCCATTAGGAGCTGCTGCTGGCCCACCAAGCAGACAAGAACAACTGCCCTGTAGACTCAGGGTGGGGACAGAAAAAGCCATTTGTCATGGGGCAGAAGGCTCACAGAAATAGGATAAGTCTACTGGAGCCAAGAGGCATGGCCTTCAGGGAACTATCCATAACAGCGGCATTGTTCAACATCAGTCTTGAGAAAAGTAGAGCATTTGGTTGATGCTTAATTATCTCATGAAGGTATTTTTCTTGTCTGTGAGATGCAATTCATCAGAGAAACAATCTGCCTTCAAGTACTTATGTGCATTTCCGTTGATTTGATTTTGGCATGTTTTTCTGATGCTGTACTTTGATCTTCAGTATTTAGATCATCTGTTTTCCCCTTCTCATACAAAAATGCAAGTTACTCCCCATAACAGGTAAAATGAAAATACAGTACCAGGAACAAATACTATGTAAACATGAGAGCATTTTCAATATAGATGAGGTGATTTTTTTTTTTTGGTTGCTTTTATATTCTTCTAGATATATTGCAATTTTTATTTACAGAAAAATAAGCAGAATTTTTAAGACATCTGTAAGTCATTGCCATTTGTGGATTGCCTTTACTTTTTTAAAATACAACATTTAACAGATAAACTTATAGTAGTTGATCACAAAAGTTTTCATATAATTTTTTAAGCTTTCTCAGACTCTGGTTGTTATTTTCGAATAATCCCTCTGTTAATCCCTGCAACATTTCTTTTCCTTAGTTTTGCATGTATGAAAATCCATTCCTTTGTATTTTTGTTCTATTCACTAAAAAACATTTGCATTTTATGTAAGCTAACATTCTGTCTTTTTATGTTTAACTCTAAAATTGAGAAGGAGATACTCAAACCTTCTGAGTTTCAAAGTATTCCTGACCATTGTAACAACTTTTGTTTCATTTTGGTGGGTAGAAGTGTCATATCTGGATGGGAAATGTAAAATCTTTTTATTGTAAGTAGAAAAAGTTAGCTTAAAATGCAATACTCTGAACCCAAAATAATATCATGGGTAAGGTAATTCATTGTTAGTATATTAAGGATAGTATTTTTATATTAGGCAAAGTGACAGTTTTAGGAAAAATTGACAGAAGTCAATATAAATTGCGAAAAATTTCACCATGTTTTTACCTATCCAGGTTCAGGTCAGTTCCTCCAGGACAGCACATGTCAAGTAAAATGTCTGTGATATAAAAGGTTGTTAGCACCAGTGTCATGTAGAGAATGTTGAGAGGAAAGAAGACAGAAAGAAATTATTAAATAATATAAATTTAATATAAATTAATTAATCTCCTAAGAGAAGGAGTGAATATTAAATGGGTAAAAAGAACAGAGTTGAGTTGCATCACATTCCATGGTGTAAATTGCTTAATTCCTCAATAATCTGGCCCTAGATGACATAGTCATTCATTCTGAGGAGCACAGTCAGAGTCAATTGAGAAAGAAAGGTGAAATATCTTCAGTCCACAATCATGTCAATCACTACTTCTGTTGTTGTTTCTTGAAGTAAGCAGCATGGAATAGAAACTAGTTTGCCTACATTGAAATTTAGGCAATTTGCATTGTCTATTCTAAATCTCAAACATCACTATATACTCTTCATTTAGCCCAAATGTTTTCTGGATGCAAAATTTCTTTGCATAGTCATCACCTCTGCATTTAGAATAAGTTAGTTGGTAGTCAATTAGAAACCAAACTAAGATTATAACATTCTTTGAAGATGTAAAAACTGTGGGCTTCCCAATGCAGGTTAAAGTGAAAAACGTACTTGCTGAATAAATTAGGCCAATTTATCATTTAATACGGATTATTCAGGAAACTAAATTCCCTTTAAAATTTAGTTTGAGTATTATAGTTCTGTATGCATAAACTTAGAATGTATCTTACCTACAAGGATACACATTTGTTATAATTAAAACTTAAAAGTGTGTGTTGACATACAATTTAGGCAAAGGAATTTTAAGAACACACAAATTGAATAGTTACCACTTTGATGTAACTGCTACCAAAGTTCAGAAGGGAAAAATTCTGCTTACTCCAGTCTTTTATTTTTCCTTTTGGTTCCATGGTGTTTCTTCCCCCATAACATGGAAAATCACATCCCTTCATGTCTCTTTTCATCTATATCCAACTATACCTCTACTCTGTTTTCTCCCCCATTGTTTATTCTTTTTTTTTTTAATTAAAAAAAAAAAGTCTGACATTTTTGTTCAGGGATCTGAATAAGGAGGATGAAAATCAAAAGGGAGGAATTCCTGATTTTATTAATGTAGTCAGTGTAGTCTTTTCAGCCCACCTCAAACAGTATTGTTTTTTCTTTTTTACCTTCCATTTGTGGAAAAAACAACATGAAAATTAAGAAACACTTGGAACCTAAACTGGTGGCATTTTATTTGCATGTTTGGAAACAGGTTAAGAGCGGTAAGATGGCCAAGAACCATACGAAAGAGTGTAGAATGGTATCTTGTGAAGCATATGAAGCTTTAGAGAGCTACTATGAGACACTCAATTTTGTCCTTCTTCTTTTAGTGAGCTCTTGGACAGTGGCTCACTAGGAGACAGTAAAGCTACATTTCTGAGCTCTACGTCTCACAACTGCGAATAAGATGTGAATTACATTATTCCAAAGTGTCTGAGCATGCACTCTGTCCTATGACATTTTGGCCTGCTTTTACCAGTCAGTGTAATTGTTTTTAGTTTTTGGGGGTTTTTTTACACTAAGTGCTGAATTTCTACTTGTCAGGTCTAGGAGGTTGTTTTTCTTTATGATCATTATAATTTCCTTTGTACTCTCTTCTGTTGGCCTGTCAGATCTCAACTGCTTATAGAAGAGGAAAAGATATTCTGTGATGAACCCACTGTGTTGAGGAAGGAGAACAAAGGAGAGGAGAGAGCATTTCTTGCTCAATTCAGCGAGTTATTTAATAAGTCTTTTCTTCACATAATATTTTGGAAGTGAAAAACATATTCATTTCATGACTACACAGATCAAAGAAAACAAAACAACTCTTGTCATCCTTTCACTGCTTAGCAAGACAGGTTTTTTTCTGGCATTCCTGTGTGCCTGGGATCTTCTTTATAGCCTTTTCTCAAAACCAAAGTATAGCATTCAAAATACACAGGCTGAATTTAACTCTATTTTTGAGCTGGTTTTTGGTCTTAAATGCTTACCCAACCTATGATAGTGCTTCTTTAATGACTGTGTTCAAAACTCACCTTAAGCTTCAGTATAGCAATTATAATGCATTTATAGCTTCCAATTAAATGCATTGAACACTCTATAGAAACCTTCAGACTTTCAGGCGTTTTGAAATATACTGCAAGTATATTCAATAAGTTATATGTTAAAACATTCTGAGATCTGTAAAATCTCATTAAAATATTTTCTGGACAAGGGTGTCATCTTCTTTTTGATTTAAGAGATGACTTTCAAGGGTAGAGATGCTGAAGTCCTTTAATTAGCTAAATCACCTCACATTTTAAAACATAGCTATGCTAATAAATATTTCTTCTCTGTACTATGAATCATGGGGAGCACACATATCTCAGCTAGCAATAAATAAGCTAAATCGGAAGTTCTAATTATCCTGTACAGGTAATTGTGGAAGAACAGGGTTCATTACCTTGGTTACAGAACCTTTCCAATGGAAGCAGGTTTTCTTTGTTGACCCAGTCAAGTATCTCTGTTTCATGTTGTGGAACACTCACTAGTCCTGCTGCCAAACATTTCCCCTTGGAGATGAGAAACAACAGGTTCAGCTATGTAGCTTTTTTAAGTGCAAAAATAATTTTAGGTAGCTCTCCAAATTCTCTTGTGATCATAATATTAAAAAAAAAAGTAATAATTGAATTTATAATGTTTTTTGTTCTTCTAAATCTTTACACTTGGGAGGTGAAACTTAGCAATTACAATATCATCCATCTTGACAACTCTGTATCTCGCTTTTGGTTTGTGATTATCAAGTTATGGTTTTTAAATTACTGAAGCATAGATGTTGTCTTTGCTTGAAGATCAGAGATCACTCAAGGCCATAATTCACTTTTTAGTTCCACTCTTTCTGATCAAGGAAGAAAGAATGACATCCACTCTGTAAAATGCCTCATTTTATCAGAATTTTTCAGGTGATTAGTTGCAATTTATTTCAATGAGAAAAAAAAATTTAAAAAGGTTGTGTTTTTTTTCCCAGGCTGTTGTCTTCTCATTTTTCTCATTACTAAAAATTAGCACTGGAAGATGTAAAAGATCACATCCTGAAAGGTAAACATGTGCCAAAATTAATGAAAAATAGTTAAAAACCAGACTAATTCAAGCCCTTTAAATTGTAAAATAACTATTTTTTCAAAAACACACTAACATTTATGCAACCAATGAGCTTGAATTTATCTTTTTAATTTTAAAACCTTGTCAGTTACCAAAATAGTTATTTTTATTAAGTTCCAGTTTTGATTGAAACACTGACATATGGTTATTAGTACTGATCATTGGAAAAATGTGACAGCTAAAATATGTATTTTATAGAAAGTTAATAGAAATACATGCAATTATTTATTATTTAAAATGTTTAAACACTTATTTGTGATAATGTCCATTCAATTTATTAATTTTCATTGAATTGTCTTCTTGAATAAAAATATTTTAAAGCTAGAAAATTTTCTATGCTTATAAATTGATATTAGGTAAAAAGATTAGATGAAAATAAGTGACTTCATCTGACAAGTACTTAATAGGTTGTAACATTTCATGAAATTCTAGAGGCACTTAAGATACAGAGAAAACTTTCTAATAAAAATATTTTCTCACATAAGTATTTTCTGCATCCCTTTGAGAGTTTAGTAGTAAATGAAACTATAAATACGAAGTTTTTTGGATCTTCTCTTGCAATGAAAAGCTATATTAACCTAACAATTTCTTGAATTATAGTGACAACTCAAAATTACGTTTTACAAGCTTCTCTCAGGAATTAGAGGTCACCTTCTTATATCTTTCTGAAAGTGCGAAAAAAACTCTCCTATACTTTTACTTTCTGATATGTTACGGACAGTGGAGAGAAGTAGCAACAATGCTGTCATGCTCATGTGCTCTCCAGTGCAATCCTGAAAGTTTGCGACTTTATCACCCAGTTTTCAGCTTGTAGCCTGTGGTGCATACTGGAGGAAGAGAAGAATGCCTGCTTCTCATCTAGCTCATTTAGTGAGCTGGGAAATGCACACTTAGAGTAATGCTGTCTAGTGCACTTGAAAACAAATTAATTGTATAAACTCATTATTTGAGTAGCAAATACCACTGATGATTTAGATAATAATTTTATTCCATATTTGATCTTCATATGTTTCAAAATAGAAACAGCACACATTTTTTATTCTATTGCTGTAAGCAAAGATGAAAAAGGGGAAACAACACACAATTTAATTAAAGTACTGTGCTTTAAAATGGAGAAAAACTGCAATGAATGACAGCTAAATTCAGTAGATGAGACTATTTTAACACATTAATATACCATTAATTTCAAAGCATATCAGAATTTAGTATATAGTTCTCGATGCTCTGAGGCTTACACTTAGTTATAAAGGATAGAAAAAAAAAAAGCTATGCCTCTTCACAACCAACCAAAAAAAAAATTTACTGTTTTGCTAAAGATAGCACATAATCTTCCCAATATGTGAAATTTGCAATACTGTTGCATTGTGCAACTAGTATCTACATAAGTGACCATATATTCACACATTTAATATCTTAAAAATTGAGATTATTCCACATGAGTAGCCACATATAAAGATTATATAGAGTAGCACAGTTGGCATCTCACAATTTTTCATGCGGGGACAATTGGTCTTCTTACAGGATTAAAGATTTTGAACTGGAGAATTAGAGTTCTTCTCTGGATCTGCAATGCTGCACGTGATAAATGCTCTGTAAGCCAACTGTCTCACATTGTGGAATTCTCTGATAGTTACGGTAGGCTGAATATTTCATCATGAATTCAACAATGTTCTGAACGTTCGAGCTCTTTCACAGCCACACAGTGCTTCACTGAAGCCAGAAGTTTCTCTACAATGTCCTACTTGTACAGGGTAAATTAAAATGCTGGAGCTCTATTTTTGATGCCATCTCATGTTTTCCTGTTCATGAAGTATCTTTCCATCCAAAATACAATTTCAACAATTGTTCACAACCCTTTAATCAGAAAAAAATACTGAAGTGCAGTAAATTAATAATTACAACATGTACTTTAGGTTAAAAAAATAGGTTTGCTTTTTCTTTTTCTATGAAAATTTGATGTCCTTCTGTTGTGGAAGAGAAGACTTGAAGTTTTCCAGTTCTGTACATTGAATCAACTTCACATTAGTGATACTTGGACAACTTGTGGAGATTGAAAGAATTATGGATATGACATATAAATAAGCACAAGAGGAAGATCAATTAGCATTGGAAATAACTACAATAAAATTAACCTCAGTTTTCTTACTGTCATTACATACCCAATGTAAACCATACAAAGATAATGAAACAAGATTGAAACTGAGGCTCATCACTCTGGGTACAACGATGTATTCACAAAGTGGATGGTTTCCACATGCACGACTGACATTTTTTTTGCTTAATCTACCTTGTAGAAGCAAGCAAGAAGACTTCTTGCTGCCTGGTAGAAGATCTTATTCAGAGCTTGCTTAGCTTTTGTTAAAACAGTGTTGCACTGCATGGTAAATAAATCCTCTGACAGTCACTGTGGAATCATTACATTAGATGAAGCTAGTACAGAAGGTATATTATAATTACAGATGATATGCAAACGTGTAGTCAGTATCCATAGTTGTCAAAAAAACCTCAAAAGTTTAAAAAAACAAACACCTCAGAAGAAGTGTTGCAGAATTACAGAAATAAAAATCTGATGCTCAGACTTTTAGGAAGTCCAGAAATCTGATACTCAGACTTCTAGGAAGTCCAGTCTAACTTTATTTACTGCTCCTATTGACATCAATGCTGCAGATATTTTTTCATAAAACAGGGTTTCCTGAGTCACATTAAAATGTGATGTGAAACAACATGCAAAATGAAGTGCTGATTTCATACTGTATTTTGAAAGATGTAAGTATAAAATGTATTTTAATACAAATCATCTTGCATTAACACCCTGCTACAAAAACATGAAATAAATCCATCTAATGACAGGCAGAAGTCAATCTTAACATTAATGGTACATTAATCAATGTTTCTGAGGAAAATCAGAGATGTGGTATATGTATAGCATCGTGTTCAAAGACACCCACGACACTCAGTTGTCTTCAAACAGCCCATATACCAACAAGACCACTCTACTTAGACAGCACAGAAACTCTGCTTGCTGTCTGCTTACAAATTATCATGAAGAGAAAAAAGTATTTCTGTATAAGGTGACACTCATCTAGGGATTTAGACCAATGTCACTTAAGTTTTCATTTTTTCTGTATTTCAAATTCTCTTGTTCTAGTTAACTAATAAAATGTCAGATTCAAGATTGGAATTATCACCTTACCTTATACAGAAAGCATAATGCATGGAGGAAAGAAATAGGGATACCCAAAAATGTATGTCTGATGACAGATCCTTCAATTATGCAGATTATTCAATAAAGATATTTTACTTCTTACCCAAATCAGAAAATAACAAAACAGTACAATATAGCTTACGTAACTTCAATCAGGCAAAGTCTATCAGCGATGGCTGACAAAAGGCTTGAAAGGCCTCATAGACTGGACTCTGACTTGATCAGCTGTACTGTGAGATCCTGCCAGCTTTTAATTATAATGGAATTATAAAGAATTCTAAGACTGTGACTGTTAATGGCATCTGTGAAAACTATCCCGGTGTGTTGAAGAGAAATATGCAAACAATATCTAAAAAGAGACCCTTGCCAGCACATAGCCGCCCTGGTGAGCTGACCAGTCAAACAGTTTAACAACTGGTTACCAACCAATTGGAGTTGGACATGATACTTTTAGAGAACCTTATAAAGTTGGGATGTGGGAATAAATCAGAACCTTTTTTTTCTGCTTGAAGAGGTCTGTGTGTCTTCTAAAAGAAGATGAGTAGATAAACTGAATATGGCCAAGCCCTAAGTGAGGTATGACCAACTTGCCTGAAAATCATTCTTTTACCTTAGTCTGTTATAAATTAAGAAATATATCAGTGACTATAAGCCTTCACTTCAATAAAACTTATGATATTTCTTCCAGCAAATCTTGTTTCTCTGTAGAGCCAGACACTCAAAATACAGTTTTAAAGCTGCCTTAAACAACTCCATTCTGCAACATAAAATAATTTTGTCACTTTTTATTAGTAATAGTTATGGGTCTATGATTTTTGACATAAATATTATAACATTAAAATGAAGAGTATAATCCATTCCATATGTTCCCAATCATCTTCCTGCCCTTCATGTGCATGAAAGTGATATCCAGGAGAAATTACTTCATGTTCTTCTTTAGACTGAGATTTAGCACTCTAGCCTGTAGTTCTTTATATCCTCCAACTTGCCTTACTGAAGACAGGTTTAGGGTTTGCCTTTCTCTTGAAGATGAAAAAGAAATGGCCCAGCAAACACCTGTTATAGAAACAAAACTGTGAACAGTTAATGTGATTTAAATGCTGGAATCACTGGTTCCCAGAAAAAAACAATATTGCTAATCAGGTGCACTAAGCAGGTAGTGATTAGGGAACAACCGAGGGATTGTTGGACAACAACAAAAAAACAGTCAAGAGCAAAAGAAAATAAAAGAAGTATGAATATTTGTGACAGTGAGGAGAGGTAGTGGTAGAAGCAGTCACCACAGGGACCTCCACCTTGGGGTGCAGAGGACATAACTTGGGACAACTATTTGCTGTTGTGTGGGTAGACCTACTAAGATGATACCTACTATCCCTACCGTGGTGGGGCATTCAGGATTATACCTTGAGCTGGCACACCCACAGTGCCAAGAGGAAGGGTGTGCACACAGGGGAACCTGCACTCCCAGGTATGGGACAAAGTGACAGTGGTTACCTGGCTGGTTGGAAGGGGTGGTGAAATACACACACAACTGTGCAAAGCTGCACCTATGGATGTAGTGTCAGAATTTCTTGGGTTATGCTGCATTCATTCTGAATTATGACTGTTATTATAGCAATAAACCACATCTGTACTATGAGTTGAGCAGATTTTCTCTGCTACAAAGCTCACACATACTGAACACACCTGCACATCCACGTTGTCCCAGTGAGATGTTCCCTCTACTTCCCCCTGCAACAGAGAGCAACTTTTTCTTTTTTTTTTTCCTTAACTTTGAGAAGGATTTCTTTGAAGATCAACCAATTCTCCTGGATGTCTTCGCTTCCTCCCATTAGGTGCTGCCATGCAGGTCCCTGAATAAACTGAAATTGCTGTCTCTTGCCATGAAAATAAATTTAGTGAATATGAGAATAGTGAATTAAAATAGGAAATTATTTTTATATGAAAATTTAAAGAAGCTTATTGTGCAGCATCCTGCCAAAGTACAGACTTTGACTACAAATTACGTTTGGCATCTGGGAACTCAACTAGTACAAGTAAAAGGACAGCCTTTTAAACTAAGTGTCTCCAAATGAGTATTTAATTTCTGCTTAATAAGGTGATGAGAGATGGAGGTGAAGGAATACATGCATAAAATTGAATATTTAATTATTCTGTTATTGAGAAACAAATAGGAAGTGAGACAGGAACAAAACCCAGATATTAATTTTTTCAGTTTATTTTGTCTGTGTCCCAAGGAGAAACATTTCAAAAGACTTGACAGCATCCATGTCCAGTTTAAGCAAAAGGAAAAGAAATATGTAAAAGAATGTTACTAATAATTAATATAGGCTATTAAAGAATTAATATGACGCAAATAAATATTCTGGCACCCTTAACTCTCTGAAATTGGAAAAGAGAGTGGCAGATATAAATTAAACGAGTAATATTCATTATCAGTTCAAATATCCATAGCAAGAATATTTTTCTCTTCCTTATTCTTTCATGTTGTCTGCCTAAAGATCCCTACCCTAGGGTGAGCTGAGAGACACATGAAAATATTTCGGTCACTAGTCAGAAGAGCCCCTGGTAACCTGGCTGTTGTGACACTGGGATATGGTGGTCCATGATATGAAACTAGATGATAGTGACTATTCAACTGGGAAAAAACCAACAATAAAGTTACCATTTTTCCTTTATGTAAGGTCATTTAGACTTCCAGCTTATAAACAGGTGTAATTTTCAGGCACATGAGGGGTATAATGCAACAGGCTGCATTCGAACAAATAATGTGCCTCAACATTCAAGTTGCATGTGGTAAATTTTTTTTCAAAGATTATTCAGTCTCCTGTAAATGATTTAACAATCAATTTTACTTTTTTCTATTGAGTCATTCAAAACTGCAACAGAAAATAGTATTTAAAGGAACACAAGCCAGGCTCTATGCCAGGGTTCTAGTACTTTCACCCAACAAAAAATTGATAATTCAGATATTGCATTTTATTTTAAGTATTGTAAGTAATCTACAGCAATTTTTACTTGAAATTTAACTACTGAGTTCAGGATGTATCATAAAAGCCTGCAAGGCAGGTGGCAAGATGACTCTGTCCTTCATATTTCAGAAAGAATGCCTGCAGCTGTCCTCCAGCAATGTAGCCTGTATTCCAGAGAATTCATCGTTTTGTAAGTGTGGTGGATTGCACAAGCTTCCATCACAAATGAAAAGAAAAAAAAAAAAAATTAGACACATTTTTATTTTTTCTCAGAAGTACATACAAGAGGTAATAATTCAGCTTGTTTATAATGAACTTCATCAACAACAATGTGCGTACAATATCTAGACCAAGTCCCTCAATCTTATGCATTGCTACATTTCTAAGAACCAGAAATACTTTGGACTTTAATATCCTGACTTCAAGATCCTAAACATGCTCAATAATTATTATTATGCTTGTTGTTGCTGAATTTTAGCGATACTTAAATGGTACATGCTTAATTACGTCCAGGATGAGAAAAATTGTTGCTAATAATAGCGTGAGGGCATTTTTCCATTCACAATTGCAGATGCAGCATTCAGTAGAATTAAAGAATCATAAAAATTGGAAAAGACCTCCAAGATCATCACATCCAAACTCTGACCAAACCATATTGTGAAGTGCCACATCCACTCATTTTTATAACACTTCCAGAGATGGTAACTCTACCACTTCCCTGGGGAACCTGTTTCACTGCTTAGCCTCTCTTACAGTGAAGACATTTTTTCCTATTATTTAACCTGAAGCTACGCTGATGCAGCTTAAGGCTATTTCTGCTTTTGTATCACTAATTGCCAAGGAGAAGAGGCTGCCCCCTCCTCCCCATAGAAGTTGAGTGCAGTCCTCCAAAACGCTTCAGATTTTGTTGCAAAGCATCATTATTATACTTCTTTTTACAATATACTTTCAAAAATTTAGCACATATTCTATTCTCTAGCAACAAAATATGAACTAATACAATAGAACTGAAAAACAAAGATATTGCTTCCAATTTACATGTTCAAATAAGGGGTTTTATGCTTGTTATTCCAGACAGGCCTCCAAAATAAACAGAGAATCAATCACAAAAAGAAAAAAAATAAAATCCAAACAGCTCATTTTTCTTCTTGTTTGATTATTCTTCTATCTTAAATATTTGCATTAACAAAGTAAGCAAATACAAGAAATTCTTCAAACTCAAACAAAAAAATCTCACCGGACTTAAGCAGAGTTACAGCTATAGTTGTATATGCCTCCAGAGAACTTGATTCCATGTGATTATGATGCCAAACAGCTCTGCAAGCATGAACAAAGAATATAGCACACATTTAAAATTAAACTGCCTGGGGCTTAAAAATATGACCAGAATTATTGCCTACATCTCACCGTTAGTCACATTAATTCTGGAAAACTAAATAAACAAACAGAAACCTCATCTAAACATACTTTTTTTTAAAAAAATATAAACATTAACTGGAGTTTTCTTTTAATTTGTTTTCTTCTTCTTCTGTAGAGAGATATTGACAAGTTTCTTTGACTACAAATGTTAATTAGCTAATGATAGTGTAATTTCTAAGTTTGGATTAAATTTTGTTGGTTTTTCTTCTCATGGTGTCAGTCTTATAAAATCTTAAAACACATCAGTTGATCCCCAGACAAAGTAAGTGCCCTTTGAGACATCTCTGTTTTCTCTGTACTATTTAAATTAGATGAACTGACTTTCAGATGACACAAAGAGGACAGATATTGTAGCTTTCTTCAAATATGATATTAAAAATGAATCTGTATGTCTGTTTCAAGAATTACTTGTTAATCTTTGATGAGAATGACTAGTGAAAACAAGGTGTTTAACTCTTTGATCTATTAAAATGATGATCAAAAATGAAACTTACTTAATACTGCTATCCATATTTGCTAAACTGTGAGTTTTGTTCATAGATCTTGCTCTCTGTTAATCTTTATGGAACAGAGCACAACTAAATAATTGTCTAGAATGGTAGGGGTTAGATTCCTACCTGCCAGGTGAAGTATCCAGTGCAATTGTAACTGCTGTGGTCTGAGTGAACCAGTGCAAAACATAAGGGTATAATAAATAATGATAATTTCAAATAACTCTCATATGCAGGAAGCATGCTCATTATCAACTTTGCATATGTAAGTGAACTGATTGAACAATCAGATACTATAACAGAAACTGCAACATCTTTACTGACTTAACAAATTGCTCTCATCCAGCATCTACCATTTTTGTATCTTGAAGGAGAAAGAGACCAAGATATTGGGGAAGAGGGCATGCCCAGTGCACAACAGGACATCATTATCCTAGCGTTAGAATTGGTCTTGTCTTGGTCCTACCTGTATCTGCGTGTCTGTGAGGTATGAAAACAGGCAAGAAGATCAATGTCTTTCTTGGGAAGGCCTCCTATGTTTCCTGCTGCAAAGCCAGAGGATCAAAACCAGGTTGCCTGCAGGTACAAGGAATATAAAAATTAGGGTCTTGATATTACTTCCACCTTCACTTAAGGCAAATCAGGAGGAAGCAACAGACCACTCATATCTCTGAGGGAACTGGTGATGACATATTGGTTTTAAGAAGAGATGGTTTGTACTTCTGCACTTGTTTCTGTTTAGCGTAAAGTGGATTTTGAGCTTATCGTTATCAACTTTGGTGGAACTATGCTGCTATTACAAAGATAATAGTCAATTTGAGCAGATCAACAGAAGAATCTGCTATCACATTTTCTTGCACAAGCAGATTTCTTGCTGGGAATTATCAAAAATGCAAAATGTTTTTTTAAAAAATTCAAAAGAATACTATGAATATACTAGTGCCTGTACGATAAATTCTTAAGTGCTATGGGACATTTCATCACATTGAAATCCACCTTTAAATATACTTTTGTAGTAAGTATTTTTTAGATATCTAAAACTTGATAAAGGCTGTTTAGTATAGCTCTATATATAGCTGTTTAGTATATAGTTTGTTTGTTTTTATTTTGAATAAATATTTATTAACATAATTAGGTATTAGGAACTTGGCCATTTAGGTGCTTTTAAATTAACATTACCCCAGCAAATTTCAGTTGGTAGACTGTGATTTTTGACAACTTTCTTTAGGACTACTTCCAATCCCGTTGCTATGGAAACATTTTTTAACTGATAAACATGCTATTACGAATACATACAGTACCACTATTTCAAAAGAAATATCAATAATATGTTATGAATTGTCATGTATTATTCCTGACCAATGTGTTGGTGGGAAGAGATACTTGAGTCTTCAAGTGTGTCCTTTACACACATCCCCCACCCTAACCCACTCACTCCACACACCCCTGTCCAAATCTACGATCTCTGATGAGTAATGTGGTTTGTTCTAAAACAACAATACCGGGTGGGTATTTGAGGAGAAACTGTGTGAATCCTACCATAATTAATGTATTCCAGAGACTGGGAGAGCTGAGATGTTTGTGACTTTGGTTCACTTCATCCTACGAAAGTGTGCAAAATGCATCTGGAGATTGAGTTAGCTGGGGAAAACTGGCCTATAGCCAGATACCCACTTCCAGAGAGATGCCTGCGGGATATGTCCACCCAAAGACTGGGAACGCTCGCTTTTGAATGAGTGAAAAAAAGCATTGAGATCTGGTCAAATAGAGACAAAATGCTACACAGGAGTTTTGCTGCTTTGTAATTGTGCATTCTGCAGGATCAAAGATACTAAAATTATTTCTAGCTGAACCTGCTTATATTATAACTCAGTAGCCCTAAGGGTCATTGACCAAATCTGAGACTCAGTGGACCTAGCTGCACCTCCTTCTCTGATAATTTTGGAAAGCAAGGAGGTCTCACTGAAGCTTGGGGTACAACAGGAGGGACCAAGAGTTGATGATACTATAATCAGTTATAATAGATGACAGAGTTATTATTTAGATAATGCATTAGTGATATTTAATACTGAATCAGCAATAGTAAACATCTAGTCATAATCATCCATATAATCATTGTGTCCTATCTCATGCCTGGCTGAGAACCTTCCCCCAACTACTCTTCTATATAATCTATATTCTTAAGTTCCACAAAATAGGTTTCAAAAAATATTTTCTATTTTAAAAGCTCAGAAATGTACCTGACAAGAAGCAGAAAAGTTTGGCTACTACTGTTTACAATGGATATGGCAAACTCTGGGGATGAGTAAGAAATATAAGTGTTATGTGGCATAAGAGAAATATTACTTTAAATTATGATAGCTGTTCTGCTTTCTGTGCCAGACTTCATCAATAGGTCTAGAGACATTAATGTCCTAAATGGATTAGAGAATATAGGACTTGAAAAGAAAGTATACAAAATACTTACTGACAAACAGCTTTCCCAATAACCTCATCTAACACACTGTTCAGATCAGTTGTATAACACCTAACTCTGTAAGTTATGTATGTGAAAGTTTTTACACGAGGATTTGGGGAGTTTTTTACATATTTTAATTCTGAAAAAAAAAACCAAAACCTGTTAGGTTTTGAGAATATCATCATCTTAGATCCCTGTTGTTTGAATATTGTAAACTTTAAAATAAGATTACATAAAGAACCTGGTGATTTTATATTGCAGTCCAAATGAATTTTCTGTATCAAGAAAATATCCTCCCAAACAAACCTGTAAAAATGGCTTTAAATTTGAACTTTATTTGCTATTTTTTGTGCTTTAATGTTTGTTTCATTTCCCTTTCACTGACATTAATTCATTTTCTCAAAGAAAACTTTCTTATATATAGACTATAAGTGGGCTGTTAACATGATCCAAGGATCTTCTAACCTTTTGCAAACTTTCATTCTTCAAGGTTTCTGCACCTAATTTAAACAATGCTGACTAGAATATGTGCTGTTACCTACACAAGTAGAGCTGTTTTCAAATATTGTGGTCTAAAATGAGTAAAGAAACAACTTTGGATGTATTGATACAACAAACATATCCAGAGGCAACACATGCACTTCAGCCCCACAACTCACATGGTTGACTGACAAATTAAATATGTAATCTTACAACAATACTTTAATGTATTCAGAGTGGTATTATGAGCTAGTAACACCAAAACTGGAATCAAAACCTGGCGACAAGCAGTTTGGCTGAAGTGACTGAATACAGATAAGTGCTTGCTGGAACTCTGTGTGTGATTCTGTATGTGTATGTGCTTTGTTACTCCTTTTTGCTTCTAACCCTTTTTGCCTATGGCAACAGCAAGACTGACACTCATATCATAAATAAAAGTAGATGAGATAAAAATACCATGGAGTGAGAAATTCAAATCCAGCTTCACCAAAGCTGAAGCAATAGTCTTATACTAATATTAGTATCGTGCAAAAGAAACCTGAATGTATTATACCATTAAGGTACAGCCTAATAAAATCATCCATATCCACATGAAGGAATGGACCACAGTCCATGTCTCTCTCTCTCTCTTTCTCTTTCTAAAGCTCTTAAAACCACTAACATCTCTTATATAAATAATACCAACCAAATAATATGACTCAGATAATCCAGATGCAGGCTCTGAGTATTATGAAAGAACGATGTGCCCGTATTATTCCAGCCAAAGCAATTTCCTGCTTAACCAGTTTTTAAGGGTAGACAATGTGATTATAAATCAGAAATAGGGCAAAAATTCAAAGTGCTGGATGAAACATGGGGGCAGTGGTGAAGGGTGCCCTTTTGTGCTGAACTTTTTCCCTGAATCAATTCCACAAAACATTCTGACGTGTGGTTTATTTGCTTTAGCTGCTATATTCAGTTGCAAACACCTACACAATAGATACATAGAGCAGTATGTGCATCATCACAGATCTGAGCAAATGAGATATTTCATTTGTTTGTAGGGAAAGAAAATCCATTAAAATGAAGAAGTTTGCTAGCCTGAAACATTATACTTAGTTTTAATGGGAAAAGGAAAAAAAAAACACCTCTCTCCTGTTTCTTCCATTATGGATTATTAACAAAGTACAAGACTTCATTTCCCCTGCCATTAAATAACCTTAATGAAACACAAGAGAAAAGAAATATCTACTAAGAAAATGTGTTTCTGGCAGAAAGTCATATGTTTTCTCTATTCTGTCCTTACATTTCCCCATCTCCTTTCTATACACCTTGAGATAGTTCCATTTTAAAGATCCTACTGAGAAAGAGACACAGACGGAGATAGAGAAGACTATTAATTACCTTATTAAAATTTTTAAAAATTAGTTAGGTTTTGTTTTATTAATTTATGGTGTAAGGGTATTTACCTTTAAAAATTCTTCTACTGTTTGTGAGAAAATATCTCAGAATGTCCATTTTTTTTCTGGCTTGAAGCTGAGAAAATAAATTCTGCCTAGTGTTAGTTATTGTGTTTGCTCTTTAGCCTAACTCTAGTTTTTCAAGGCCTGGAGAACCTAGCATGTGTGACAAAGTTGTTTCATGCAAAGGGTTAAATATTCCTGCAGATACTACAGGTTTGCATGAAAAAAACTTTGGTTCAGTCAGATATTGAACCTGTGTTTTTATGAAGATCAAAACAGAAGCCTTTACATACTACTTGTCAAATGCTTTAATATTGCAAAAGATATTTGCAGTTTTAGTCTGCCTTTTTTCTTACAGCCCACACAATCTGAACTTTGGTGACAGAGTTTAGGCAATGTATTATTATCCTCACTGCCTTGCACTGGTGCGTTTTGAAGTACTGTCATTCCATTTTCAATCAGAAGGTGTTTGTCGAGTGGAGTTGGGTTTGTCGCGTATTTGGGTTTTTTGATGCTGTCTCTGACAATGTACTCTTAGGCAAGCTCAGGAAGTGTGGATTGCATGAGTGGACAGTGAGATGGATTTAGAATTGGCTAAACAGCAGATCCCAGAGGGCTGAAATCAGTCACTCAGGGTCTAGCTGAAGGTCTGTCACTGGTGGTGTCCCCCAGGGTTCCATACTAGGTCCAGTATTGTTTAATTTATTCACTAGTGACTTTGATGAAGGGACAGATCCTTCCTCTGCAAGTTCACTTTGATAACACAAAGCTGGGAGGAGTGGCTGATACCCTAGAGGGCTGTGAAGCCCTTCAGGAGGACCTCAACAGGCAGCAGAGATAGGCGGGGGAGAACCATCTGAAATTGAACAGAGGCAGAAGCAAAGTCCTATACCTGGGGAAGAATAACTCCATGTACCAGCACAGGCTGGGGCTGATCTGCTGGAAAAAAGCTCTGCAGAGAAGGACCTAGGGGAACATGTGGATAACAAACTGTCCCTGAGCTAGTAGTGCCCTTGTGGCCAAGGATCATAATCCTTCCAGCAGGATGAGGGAGGTGATCCTGACACACTTCTCAGCCCTGATGAGGCCAAATCTGGAGTATTGTGTCCATTTCTGGGCTCCTCAATACAAGAGAAACATGGAACTCCTGCAGCAGATCTGGAGAAGGGCTATGATGAATATTAGGCACTAGAACATCTCTCTTATGAGGAAAGGCTGAGGGAGCTGGGCCTGTTCAGACTCAAAAAGAGATGGCTGAGAGGGAACCTCATCGATGTCTATCAGTATCTGAAGGGAGGGTGACAAGAGGAGGTTTCCAGTCTCTTCTCTATGCTACCGAGCAATAGGACAAGAGGCAATTCACAGGAAGTTCCTCCTGAATTTTGAAGAACTTTACTGCGCAGGTGACCGTGCACTGGTATAGCTTGTCCAGAGATTGTGCATTACCCCCTCTGGAATTATTCAAGAACATTCTGGGCACAATCTTGTGCAATGTGATCTAGGATGACCCTGCTTGAGCAGAGAGATTGGATCATATGACCCACCGTGGTACCTTCCAGCCTGAGGTAGCCTGTGATTCTGTGACTCCATACTACATGATTGATCAAAAGTGAGCGTCATGGTTTAACCCAAGCCATCAACGAAGCACAATGGAACCACTCACTCACTCCACTACCAGTGGAATAATGAAGAGAATTGGAAGGTTAAAAACTAGAAAACCTGAGGGTTGAGATAAGGAGAATTTAGTAGAGAAAGTAAAAACCGTGCACAGCACACAAGCAAAATAAAATAAGGAATTACTTCATTGCTTCCCAAGAGCAGACAGGTGTTCAGCCATCTCCAGGAGAGAAGGGTCCATCATGTGAAGAAGGATCCACTCTAACTGAATGTAAATACTTTCGTCCTCTATGAATCAGATAATTTTTTCACATTTCAGATCTTGTGAAAGCATTTTAGTAACAAACTAAACACATTTCTTTCACATTTTTGTGGGTTTTCTATAGGTAATAAGTTAAAAAAAAAGTCTTCATAGTAAAAAAAAAAAGGCAGAAAAAAGACAGGACAGATAGTGATGTCATTATTGTATTTCATTGCACTGGATTTCATTCATGCAAAAGCCTTTATGCTGAAAATGGACAAATTAGTGGTTTTAAAAATACCATTGCAATTTTCACTGGCAAGTTTATCAGAAGTAATTTTTACTGTAGTATATAACTACTATGGATATAATACTGAAGCTTTTTGAGTGGCCATTTATTTTTAAAATGTACCTTTTCCTAAGATTAAAATGAAATGCATGAGATGCAAAAAAAAAAAATCTTGGATATATATATTTGATCCTTTAAAACACTTAGTATATGATTGCTTATGTAAAGATATTCTGAGTAGAAAAATATTTGGATTTCTGTACTCTGAAAGGGATTTTTTTGTGTTTTGCAAGATGCAAGGTTAGGTATTTTGTCATACTTGTCTCTGTTATTCACCTCAGAATCTTGCAAGAAAGTCTGTTACAGTGGTTTTCAGCCTGGTAACAAAAGCTTTTATATTTGGGTTTTTTAAATATTTATTACACATCTATATAGATATATAGATATATATCTTTTTATCGTAAACACTTAATGGAATCAGAAGAGGAAGCTGACCAGTTTTTATTTCATCCGAAGAACTGCAGTCTTGTAGAGTTGAAACATGTGCCAGGGAAGTGACGCTGTTCCATCTCATGGAGCATTATTATACAATTAGAGCAGTAATGCTCAGGACTGTTAGATTTTATAGTGCATTCGTACACTTTATTTTCTTCATTGTTTTTCAGATATCACACAATGAGAACTTGGTCTGCAAAGAAATAAGGCACTTAAATCCTGATTAATTGTCCCTATAGGCAGTTACATATGAAATAAAGACAAGATGTTAAATGGTGAATACTTTTTTTAATTCAGCTTCTATATAGTCAGAGACCTTTCATTTTTACCATTAAGCCTAAGCAGCTAAGGACTACATAAACTCTGTTGGGGATCCTGATTGAAGATAAGTGCATTCCTACAGTTACATAATTAAACCTTGAAGAGAGAAGAGCTCATGATTTACCCTGTAATCTATTGTGTCTGACTCACACTCAACTGCTAATTTTGACTCTTGTACTTGGGCACTTAATCCTTCCTCGGCATGAATGCAAGAGTAGCCTAGGTAAGTAATTTAGGACAATTTCAAATAGCAGGACTCCTTAAAATCAGATATTGCCTTGTACTGTGATCTTTTAACTCAGCATCCACAAAGTTTCTTGTGCTCTTTTGTGGATCTATACCTCAGCTGTTCATAGTTTTTGAATACGACAGTCAATTCTCAGATAATTGAAATCTCCTTTTAATTATTTCACGGAATTTTGTTTTGCAGCACTGGGATTGCTGTCATGAGTGCAATAGGTAACCCAAGGAAACTAATTTTTCTGCTTTATGGCTTATGCTTTCTACCTCTAAAAATCCTGAAATTGTGTACAACTTGTTTTTTAGGGGCTCTGCTGCAAATAGAAACTCTAAGTGGAAAGGGAATATTATTCGCATTGTAATGTGCAGTAAGGTATTCCCTAACTGTGGAAATCTTCATTCACATTCTGTGCAACAGCATGTCTGCATTGCATAATTTATTTGTACTTGAGCTGGCTTAGTGCTAGCAAATAATTAAGAACCTGAAGTCAAATGACACTGACTACCTCACACCCATACTGCTTAAGGCTAGTATTCCTTATAAATTTGTCTCAAACAGTGTCAGAAGTGACCTAACAACTAATAAGTGCAGAAAATGAGAAGACATTGAGAGCTTAATTCTTTTCCATTTATCAGTGTAGAACAACACTGAGGTCCCTGAAGTAGCTCCTTAGGTGGTAAGTCTGGAAACAACTAATATTATTTTAAATTTAACTCCACCTATGTCTTGATGGTTAAAATATTTTTCATGCCAGAAAATTATGTTTGAATAGTCTAAAGAAATTCAATTAATTGAATCTGAGTGTTTTATAAATACATAAAAAGAAGATGGCTCCATTAACACAATTCTTTCTAAAGTAACCTAGATGCTGCATGAGGAATGCTTTCTGGTCTGGGAAGATTTTCAACATATCCCCATATTAAGAGCTCAAATCAAGACATGGTAAATCATCTGAGTGAAGTGATAGTGCCTTAATTTCTGCAGAAGTACTGGTTGCTATAGTTCCCTTCCTGATGTTTTCAGTGTATGTCTATATCACACAATACTCTGCAATTTACATATGTTGGTGCAAACTACCAGTACATTAAATATAATACAGATACCACAGATGTGATATTACTAATTCTTGGTTATCCATGCCAGCTCTGAAAGAAATCAAATTCAGGCATCAAAGAAACAAATCTTCATCTTAGCAACTATTTATCAAAATAAATAATTTAATTTAGCATGTCATCCAACAGCTGCCTTTAAAACATATCTGCAACACTT
This sequence comes from Catharus ustulatus, assembly GCF_009819885.2. NCBI lineage: Eukaryota > Metazoa > Chordata > Aves > Passeriformes > Turdidae > Catharus > Catharus ustulatus. Next base: position 80,005,204 of record NC_046222.1, on the reverse strand, counting down.
TTGCTGATCAAGACTTACCTATACAATAAAGAAGTGCAGCAAGGTTAATAAAAGGATAAGAACACAAGTTTTGTGAGGAGTGTCTGAGGGAACTGGGGTTGTTCAGCCTGGAGAAAAAGGGGGTCCTTAGTGCACTACAACTACCAGACAGGAGGTTGCAGCAAGGTGGGGATCAGTCCCTTCTCCCAAATAGGAAGAAATAGAGAGACAAGAGAAAATGGGTCAAGTTGTGTCAAGGAAGGTTTAGAGTGGATATCAGGAAATAAGTTTTCACTGGAAAAATTGTCAAGCATTGAAACAAACTGCCGAAGAAGTGATTAAGTTACCATTCCTGGAGGCATTGAAAGATATAAAGATGTGGCTCCTGGGGACATGGTTTAATTGTGGACTTGGCAGTGCTGGGTTAATTGTTGGATTTGACAATATTAAGGGTCTTTTGCAATCTGAATGCTTTTGTGATTCTGTAAAGACAAGATAAAAAGGTTTGAAGAAAACATAAGGCGACATTAAAACAAAAATATGAGACATTTTCTATCAAAAAAGGAAGATATGAAGCAATCTTCTGATAGTATTAACATTAGAGTGGCAACACTTACAGAACCGACTACTTTAAAAAGAGGAATATTTGTGTTAAAGAATTGAATCAACATTGCAAACAGTCAGTCATAATTAGACAGCTAAAGAAATGACAGTAATGCTTGGAGAAAAAACTAGTTCCTTTTCCAACAATATGAAAAATACAAGTGTTGATCTACACGAAGTGAAATCTTCCTACAACATGGCAAAACTGTAATTTTTCATGGGAGTTGTAAGTGGTATTTAATCCATTTTTAACCCTGGATTTACACATGTTTAAGTGTTTTAGATTTTGTTCTAATTTACTCAAATAAAGGTGTTATACTTCAAAGTGATCATATGGATTTGTGTCCATCATAAAAACTCTGTAATTAGACAAGAGATATTTTACATTGAATTACTCTACTCTGGTACTTTATCAGAAAGAATTAAGTATACCTGAAAGAATTTATTTTCTTATTCCAGGTTTCCTTTGAGCAGCTTAGCATAATTTGAAACCACTTGCTGAGAGAAAACAATGTAAAGCAATGAAACAAATTATATATGTTTTTTGAAATATAATTTTCCTTTTTCCTTAATCAATGCAGAAACCTCTGGAATGACTTTCAGAAACATACAATGTTGCATGTTTAAATATTTCTAATGGTAAATAAAATGAGACTTGACTATAAAAACATATTCCCAGAATTAATCTACTGTGACAGAAAATGGAAATAAACAGACATTGAGTCAGGGTTTCAGCTAAAAACACCTATGGATAATAACAAGAAGTTTTGAACTATAAAATTTCCAATTGACTTTTAAAAAGATGGAACAGACCAGATGTGAGCAAATTTCCTAATTCTCACATTATGAAGCTGCTGGTGAAATTTGACTTAAATTTATCATGTCTTATTTGTAAATCCGTGTTGTACCACAGTGTGAGATTTATAAAACCTGCCTTGTCTGCTTTTCTGAAAAGTATTTCATGCAGCACTAATAAATAAATAAAAATATGTAAGTATATAAATAAATTTTTCATAGGAAGAGTGCTTAATTCTAACATCATTTTGGGTAAGTGTTCTAATTAATAAATTGTTACAGATTACAATGCGGGTGCAGACAGAGGAATAAATAAAGGGAGCTGGTGGAAATGAGGTCAATATTTAAAGGAGAAAAGGCCAATTTGCTTGCATTTTAAGAGGTCTCTAGAAGATACACAGATAATTAGACTTGAAGGGTTTAAGACTAGTTAGCTTAAGTGGCTTGAAGAGAGTTCTAGCTTTTTGCTATTCCCTTTTATTTTCAGACCTCAGTGTACTGACAGGTTTTAAGAAGAGCCTAACGAGAGGTGTGGATTGCAACACCCAGCCAGGGTTGTTACCATGTCCCTGCTGCCCAAATTTCATTATCTTTCAGTATGATCCATTTTCAAGATGGCTCATTGTCTGTATAGAGTGTAGTGTTCTACGCTTCTGAACAAGAGAAAATACAATTTAGGCGGGTATCTACTTGTCTAAAAAAACTATAGGGGAAAACATATACTCTTAAAAAATAGCCAAGATGTTAAAAAGTTAGAAGTCCAAAGGTGTAAAATTATTGCCATCAGATCCAATATCTTCACAAAAAAATGTTTAAGTGAAAATGCAATTAGGAGAGACAAAACCATAGATTTAAATTAAGTTTCAATATAATCTGCTTCCAATTCACAGCTTAGTGTTGTAGTTCAGAAACACTTTCAAAAATACTTTTAATGTCAAATATGAAGGGCAATAGCAGCTAGGAACACAGATAAATATGTTGTGTGGTAGTCAAATCCCAGTGCAAAAGAACAGCTTTTGTAAACTGCTATCTTTCATATATTCAAGTCTTTAATGAATGTCAGTTCATGGTTCTATTCAGTTTTGTTTTCTTCCTGTGATATATAGATTTGCAATTTTATTTTGAGTCTTGTTTGGTTTATCTTTGCCTCCAGGGCTGAATTGTTGTGAAAAGAAACAACAGAATATTTTCCTCAAAATGATGTAGGCATAGATGTGTTATTAACTGGAAATTTGGATAAGAAGTTTATGATTTTTATCTTGTTCTCTTCATATTCATTTCTCAGCAGATGTTTAAATGAAGTCCAAAATATAAAAAGCTGATTGATTAATACGGGTGTCCATAGGTATTAACAGGTATAAATTTGAATTGTGAATTTTGTTACATGTTACTGATTAGAAGCAAGCATTTGAAATTACCTGTGTACAGAGAAAAGATTCATGCAGCAAGTTTCATCCAGCTATAGAAGTCAGAAAATCTTTGCATTAGTTCTGTCAATATTTTCATTGTGACATATTCATTTTATTACAAAATATATTATATTTTCATCATTAAAAATAATCCTTATGATGACTGGCCACAGAAAAATCTTTTTTTTTTCTTTTTCTTTTCAAAAAAAGTTATTTAAAGGACCTATCATGTAAATGAAAATTGAGTTGTAATGAGGTATGAGAAAATACAAGATTTTGTGTTAGCAGCTATTTAAACTTTGTGTTCATTTGGATTTTTTTTTCTTTTCTTTTGTACTGTATGCTCCTAGAATACCCCTCTTCACAACTTATTAAAGAATACTGTGAAATCATCCAGTTTAGAAGATAAACTTGCATCAGAGTTCTTATTGTTTTTATTCATGGGTTCATCCCAGAGTGGCTGTATCACCATCAAATTTTTATAGTGTTTATAGCAACAAAAGAAAACAAAGACAAAAACCCAGGATCAGGAAACCCAGCATTCAACTCTGATTCACTTTTAGACACAAATCCTGGAGTCTTTGGACATGCCTAGAAAAGAGACAAAATTCTTGAAATAAGGGAATATATTATGAGTTTATGGATTCTCAACAGAAAAAATACAGCAATGCTTGATTTTTAAGAAAACTTTTGCAAGGAATAAGCTAGAAATTATAATGATTAGAAATCTGAAGAATCTATGTTATTATTATGACTGTAGTAACAATTGCTTTATCTGCTTTGATGTAAGACCTCACAATTGTTTTATATGAACACTCAAATGGAGAAAATCTCATTGCATTTAATTTGCTGAACCTCACATAATTAAAACACAATTTTTTTACTGAGGCTAGAAGAATGTGAATATGTATCAGTGAAAAATCTTTTATATATTAAATTCTGGTAGCACTTCCCTGAAGTCTGCTTCTAACTTAAACTGCTTAACTGCTACTTTCATTCCTCCATAAACTGTATATTTACAATATACAGTAAATCAGTTTTCATGCAGATTAAGATATCATTAGTGGCCGTTAATCTACAGCTGTTCTCATATTAAAGACATCTCAACTAGCTGTATTACTTTTTTTTTCTGTTTTGTGGATTCATGACACATATTTGTTGGGAGTTTATATCAGATTTTTTATAAAATCTTTAAAGGTGTTGATGTCCTAGATATAATGGCCTAATTTAAAATCATAGTTAAAGTAACACAGAAAGCTAATATATTTCATCAGTTCAATTATTTCACATTCTCAAAAAAAATATCCAAAATTGTTTAATAAAATCTGATGGTTGGCTTTTTTGTTGGCTTTGGATGTTTGGTTGCTCAGTTTTTTGGTTGGTTTGGTTTTTTTCTCTCATAGGATGAACCCTTGCAAGCTAATACAGGTGCTTATGTTGATTTGCATGCCCCAAGGTCTTCCACTTCTCTCTATTGATCATATAAAGGAAAATTCACTGCATCTGACCAGACAAGTGACTTTAGATAACTGATAATGGCTCAGATGTATTTTAGTTTTAAATAAACTGGAAACACTAACTGTTTCAGCAGGTTTTGTAAGCTAACACATGTTTTGACTGTACTTTGCTGTCTTTCTTTCCTAATACAGCTTGAAGATGTGAGATAGTACCTGAGATATATCCTCTTCACTCTGTGAAAATGTGGATCTGGAAGATTAATCCAGTGGACTAATTTTTTGTATTTAACCTAATTAAGGAAACAAAACAGGTTAAATACAGATCTTCAGGGGCAGCAAGCATTTATTTCCCCAATGAATACGATCTGTAACTGTTGTTACTCTATTTCTCTGGATCATTATGGTTATGAAGAGTTAAATCAGCTTAAAGGCTGGGGCCCTTTGCTTCTAGTCTGTCCTTTGCTTGAGACATCTAAGCTCAGTGTGACCTTTCATGAACAAGAATAAATTCTTTAGTGTTATTTTCAGATTTTCTTCATAGAATAAGGAATTTAGAAATAAATTGCAACTACACTGAATCAATTACATTTGGAATTTAAGACATTTTAATACTATCTTTAACAAGTAATTAGAACAAAATGCAAAAAAACCCGACTTTAATTTGAACAGTTTTGAGATACTATAGGCCTAATCATGCTACCATTGAAGAAAAAGCTAAGACTCCCACTGATTTCAGTGGGCTCAGGATTATGTACACAGCAGGGGACCAGACTCAGTAATCCATGAAGTCCTTTTCATCTCTATGTTACTACAATAGGAGCAGAAGTCTGCTGGAAGCATGATAATGTCAGGGTTGCAAGGCTTGAAAAGTTTGAAAGCTAGGACTTCCACATGAAAGATATTCTTTTTGAGAAGTGCAACTAATACAGAAGAAATTGTGATTTTGAAATTAACTTTCTATTGGCTATTAACATTAATCACTACAAGATATCAATATATCTGATACAGTTATGCATTTTATAATTACTTCAGTTTAAGACTGTGATGGTTGTTTGAAATCTTTTCTTACTGTGAAAAGGGGAAGGATTTTAATTAGTTTTATTTTCAACATTCAGCTGATGTGTATGGGTGACAAAGCCAAGTTTGAAACATGGAAATCATTGTGAAGTCTTTACTGCAGTATCAGTACATTTATTCAGGGCAGAACAACTGGAAATCAGCTTGAATGCCCTGTCAGTGAAACTAACTCACCATCCTCTTTTTCATTTCCTGTTCTTTTCCTCATTAACAACAGGAGCAGCTGTGCTAGTCTAAATTCACAGAATTTTTTTTAATCCTCTTCTTCGACTATCAAATGCTCTAATTCGAGAAAGAGGTAACTGCATCAGTTTTTCAATTTGGCATCTTCACAGTTTGTACTTCTTTGTTATCACCTGTACATCCCCAGACCAAGAGCGAAAGATTAGCCATTAGAAGTCAGGTTCAGATCTCAGAGCTGAGTGAAAGTGTTGCAATTACTGTGTAATTCAGAAGTCTGAAAATGGGCATTTAGGTATCTTACACCATGTAAAGTGTTTAAGAATACCTGACTCAGAGGTCTCTTTCCTCTTCATAGGGAGCCAATATGACTGGCATAGCCATTAGCTTTCTGTAGCAAACAGATAGTTGATCTTAGCTAGTAAACAGAAAACAGTGGTAGCAGGACTACCCTGCATAGTCCTGTGTTCCCTCAGATCTCTCATAGGAAACATGTGGCTCAGTTCTACTTCACCATGCCCCATGCCTTCCTATCCATGTTGGCTATGGGGTACAGAAGACCTCCTTGTTGGAGAATAGATGTTCATACAGCTAGAGGACTTTTGATTCTTCGGGTTACATTTTATCTTTTTTCCCATCATTTGGGAAACACTGCATGTTTTTTCCTTTTTTTTTTTTTTTTTCATAAACCTCACAGTTTTCCTTAGCAAGATACAACCTAACAAATCTTTAAAGTCAGAAACATGTTGCAATAGTGATCATATTTGATTTCTTATCTTAGATCCACAGTGCTGTTAAGAAATGTCTTATAAGCAAACTGTCTACATGTTCTTTGAATAGATTTTTTTACCTTAATTTAAATAAAGTTTGGATTAAGGATCATCAGCCTGTTTGAATAAAAAATCAGGATTCAACAAATTGCTCAGAAGTTTTTGTTTATTTCAACTCAAGTTCTACTTCAAGCTGATTCCATTAAAAATCATCCAGAAAAAGAATTAGCCTCTCATGATCTTCCTGTTAATGAAATAAAATAAATCAGCTTTAAACTGATGTGACAGTGACAAACCTGACACTGAAAAATCTTTACTTCTTTTTAATTTTTAAAAAATGTTTAATTATTTTTTACTCATTTTACTCCTCTAAAAGATCCTGTTTAGGAGTCCCAGGAACTGAAATTCCTTTTGTATTGATACAACAGATAACATAGACTGTTTACACAGCATTAGTGACTCTGCACTATCCTGACAGCGTATCTTGACTTTAACATATTGAAACATTCTGAAATTGAAATGATAGATAAAATTTCCAGTTCTTGACTGTGCTTGGACACATTCAAGACTGTAGTTTGAAAGCTTTAAATATTTTTGTCTAGGAAACTTACTCTTTAGAAACTGCTAATTTCTTTTCAAAGTAATTTTCAGGCAAACAGATTCCAAGCTGCTATCAACAGCAATGAGAAATTCTTGATGTTTATATTATAAACCCAAGAAACAGATAGTCATGAAATTATAAAAACAGTTGTTTTAAAGATATTTCTAGAGTCCATTTTGTAACCTTTTGTTTGCAGTAGATCTGTTTGCCAGCATGAGACCAGGTTGGCTGTGACTTTAACTGAGTCTCACAGACCTCCAGAGATGCAGAGCTCAGGAGTGTTCAGGGCAACCCGTTTAAATATTGCACTACCCTCTTAATGACAATCATTTTCCTATTTGATATGAGCCTCTCAAGCCTAAGTTGTGGTCATTTGTCTTCTCTGTATCATCTGGCTATTTTCATGTTTGTAACTCCCCCTCAAGTAATAGCAGACTGCTGTGAAATGACCCCTCAGCCTCCTATTCAGGAGAAAAATCAAACCCAACTCTCTTTACCTATCTCATGTAGGACATGTAATCTGGACAATGGATGATTTGGGTGACCTTATGATGTGTCTGTTTCATATCTCAAAATCCTTCTTGAATGAGGGATCCAAAATCTCAGTGCAGTATTCCAGAAGTGTCATGAGCAGTGCTTGCACGTCACTCAGGCTTTCCCTTTTTCCCCACTTTGCACTTCCTCAGAGAACAGGCTGGGGCGGGCAAGAGATTGGGATGCAGCAAACCTGAAAGACCTGACCTGATCCACAAGACTTCTCACTTCCAAGCCAAGACTCTCCTTCCATTTCTACCCTGTTCCATTGGAGGGGAGAGGGAGTGTTTAGTTGTTTACTGTCATCAATGCAGTGGTCATCAAAACAGTGGCATAATTTTGTACAGAATTTCTAAAGACACAAAGCATTATCCAATCTTTTATTGTTTACAGAGATAGCTAAAAGATTTATTAAATAAATAAAAGGAGATAACTCCTAATTAATAGTACATGTATAACTGTAATTTAATGTTTTCCGTTTTAGAAAGCTATGCGCATAATTTCATATTTACATTGAGATAACAGAGATCTTGTCTCTGGACTAACAAATTCCATTACAAAGGGCTTCTACCATCATGCATCCAGAAAGTTAACAAAATAAATGCTTTCTTAATCTATATAGAGTATGAAGCAGAAGTAATATAATGTTGGTTTTTTTGATAAAGACTACCAGCACCTTGCAAGCGTCAGTTTGGTTCAATAGACCTATATTTGATATCTATCTTAAGGATGCTTTATTCTTCACAGTATCTTTCATTTGCTTTATTGAATCTTAGGAAACTGTGAAGCCTGACAGGTATCTTCCATGTCACTGAGTCTAACATCCAGCAGGGAAGTGAACTGTATCTTTTCCTGAAAGGTCGAAAACTTTTCAAGCACCACTGAATTTTTTTGAGGGGTGGGAGGATAATTCTGCTATTTCTGCAGTTGAGTGCAGTACAAGAAGCCTTTTCTTTACACATGCTATTATATTTAACCAGGAGGTCACTGTGAAAGTGCTCTTTTGGTGATGTGAAAACAAAACAAAACTTCCGTGGAGAGTTTTCCTGAGTTAAAGGAAATCTTAGAGGATATAAAGAAATCTGTATGGCTTTCTAACAAATACCATCCCCAGTCCTAATACAGCATACAGAAGTTTCTGGAGTACAGAGTAAAGTACAGGCAAAGTCAAGATATCACTCAAAATGACCTAGGAACTTTGTATAAGCAGTTGTACAAAAATATCATTCTTCTAATGAGCATTTTCCCTTTCTTTTCCTCATTTTTGAGAGGCTGGTCAGCTACAGCTAAAGATCATACCACTAGATTAATGAGATCCCAACTGAGTGATCAGAAGAGATATGGAAAAACAACACAGTAGCTTTATTTTACAGATAGAATTTGGTGTTATGTATATCCTTGATACATAGCAAACACCTCAAAAAATCATATAAATTCCCTGTAACTTTCAGTATTCTGAAGGTGTTCATTATTTCTGTCAGGTTTCCAGTTTCTTTAGAGTATTATCCCTCTAATTCTTCTTCAGCATTTATTTTCCCATTTTTCTGTCCACAGTGTTTCAAAAAAAATATAAAAATATATACTTTTGTCCCAAGAACTAGAGCATGAAACATTTTTTTCCAAGTAAATGGAGCTGAATGACATTCCAAGATACGGAAAAGACGTACAAAATGAATAATGGCAATGGTCTTATGCAGTTAAAATACATAAGATCATTAATATGATAACCCTAAGCAACTTCCTAAAAGAAAAATAAATATTGTTTAATAGAAAAAAATGAAACAAAACAGCCTCTCTCTAACTCAAAATATTTTATGAATCTGAAAACCTATTTTGCTTGAGTTGCAATCATCATTCCTCTTAGATTAGTTTTATTTTGTTAGACAATTTTAATTTCCTGCTTGCATTAGTCCATTGTGTGCTGAAGTTAATACATTCATATACATATTTAGGAACTTTGCAATTGATAAAAAAGCAGCCTCCCAGAGACAAGTGTAATTTTATATAAAATGCAGTGGATAACCACTCCGGATCCTGTTTTTATCTTTATATATGTTTTCAGTCACCCAATGAGATAACTAGAACTATAGTGTTTTGTATGCAATTAATCCACATACTTATACGTGCTATTTATAAACAAAGCAAGTTTAGTGTGACAATTAAGAAACGATGTAGTAGTTTAGATAATATATTTTTCTTTATTAAAATCCATACAAGTATCTGAGACCTTAAAAATTTAGTGACTTTAATTTACATTATAAACTTTGGTCCCAAGTCCACCTCAGATAAACATACATCAGTGTTTCCCAACATCTACCAGAAACTTTGGCAGCAAATACAGTACCAAATTTTTCTGTGCATGTCTGTATATGAAACATCAAGTTCAACGTTCTACGTTTGGCACAGGTACCTTTCATTTAACCTTATTAAAGCCAAAGGGGTCATTTCAAATTAATGACTCCATAAATTTGCCAAAGGATTTCTTAATATTGTGATTAGGGAATTGCAGAATGTGAAGAAGTGATTGATGAGAGCTGTTCTGATCTTGCGGTAATGAATTATCTGCACAGATAAACATAACCAATTGCTTTACCAAAGGAAAAATACTGGGAGCAAATCATAGTTGAAAACAGATGAGAATAAATAATATTATGTCATCCTTATTTCTCAATCTCAGTGTAACACAAAACCAGTAGATTATCTGTCAATTCCTCAGACCATTTAACAGCTTCAGATAAAACCTGAAAAATCTGGGCTTCATCTTCTCTACATCCTCTGATGAGGCAATTGTAGACAGTAACCAAGATTACAGAGGCAAGGCTGAGGACTGATCAGCAATCTACAATCATCAGCTTCTGATTGTGGAATGTGTCCAGTCATGACTATCCTGATGACTTCCACTCAACTTGTGCCAGCACACAAAAATGCTTTTCATCCTGGGCAACACAAAACTGCACATTTCACTCCAGATGTGCTGAACAGAAGGAAAGTATCATAATCCTGGTCCTGCTGTTGACATTCTCACTTGTGCAGACCAGAGGATGTATATGGCATATGAGTTGGAACCTCATTAAACTGGAAGATGGACACATATTACTAGTAGGTGCATTATTTTCCAAGGTAACCAGACAGTGGAGCCTATGTACATATATATATATATATATGCATAAAAAAATCTGCAGAATATGTGTGTTTTATGACACAGGCAGTTGTCCTGCTTCATTTTTTTTTTCTTTTTGAATACATACGGTCAAGCAATATGTGAGTGACCAGGTCATCTGGTAATGCTGATTCTCACTGCAGGAGAAATATGGCATCGTTTCAGATTTCTCAGGAAAAAACCCTAACAATGACAGGGAAAAATGCACAATTATTTCTATCCCTGTTTTGATATGAAAGACAGATGGAAAAATCTCTTAGCACAATAATCTTAATCCACATTTGAGAACAGCGTATTGAGTGAGAAGCCCTTAGTCAAGTGTGGACTGCACTGTATTTGGCATACAATGTATTTTGCTTTTTATTCTTTCTTCTCTCTTATCAGCTACTTTTCCTTTTTTAACTCCTTGTCACTAATGCATTAAAAAAAAATACATTAAAAAGCCACTGAAGATTTTGCTACTTCGAAATTGTACACGTCAGGAATAGGATATGTACATGAATAATTCAATCTAGGTATCTGACAGCTATACCTACAGACTTAAAAGACACATATGCTTTGCTTCATTTGAAATTAAGTGACATACTCTATTTAACCATGTTTATTACCATTAAAAGTAGCTCAGTAAATTGCTGAGTTAAAAGAAATAACTTTGCTCAAGCCAAGTAAAGTATTAATTTATGTATGAAGTAATTGAACCTGAAAAATGGAAAGAAATAGGGGTTTCACAAAAAAACTTATCTGAAGGGAATCAGCTCTTTAAATGTTCTGTCGACCTTATTACTAATGCTGGTATAAATTTAATATCTCCTATAATACAGACAATTGAATTTTCCTGATTTCTTACCATGGAAGAATATATTGTAAATTCTCTGGGTTTTCCAACTGACCTCTCACAGCCTGATTAATTTATACCTATTTCTTCTTGTGTCAGTGCTGACTGTTCTTAATTCCTTGCATATTTATAGGGATGGAATAAAAAAATATCTCCTAAGATTTTATGCTAAACTTTTTGATTTGTCTTATTTGGTAGGTTCTTCTTTCTCTGAACGTGTATGAATTTTATAAATCTGTAGAAACTTTCCCTAATGTTAAGCCACAAAAACTGTGTACCATATTTACCTCTTCCTTGTAAAATGTCACTGGAACTTCATCGCCAGAATAAAAAAAAAAGACTTTTAAACTTTGGAGTATAAACATATATTTGTACCTTTCTCTTACCTAATCTCCTTATGATAAACCTCATAATATGCCTGATCAAAAAACAAAACCTGATAATATGCCTCAACTAATTGCAACTGGTCTTAAAATTATCTCAAGTTATAATTTTTCTTTAATTTTTTCACATTTGATGAACACAAAACCTATTACACAATTCTAAAATAATTTTAATAATAGTTTATATTACTCCCAAATCAAGATTACATAAAGATGGAACATATTTCATTATTTATCTCATATTACCTTTTAAAAGTAGGTCAGCACCGGCCCGCCGCTGCGTTTGCGTACTCGCCCTGCCGGCGGGCCAGCCACTGCCGCCACTGGCAGGCATGCCGGCCGCCTCGCCGCTGCGTTCACGTACTCGCCCTGCCAGCGGGCCAGCCGCTGCCGCCGCTGCCAGGCTCGCCGGCCACCCCCTCCCATCTGCACCGCCGCCGCGTTTCCTCGCCCTGGCCGGCACTGCAGGCCCCCGCACCGCCGGGTTCCCCCACGCTGCTGGCCCCGATTCTGCTGGGCTTCCCCCGCTGCCAGGCAGCCCCACCCGTCGGTCTTCCTGCTTCTGCCATGCTCCCCTGCACTGCTAACCCCAGTTCTCCTGGGCTCTCCCGCCCTGCTGGCCCGGGCTCTGCCGCCCCCCCTGCCCTGCCCTGCTGGCTCAGGCTCAGCCGCCCACCCCCACACTGCAGGCCCCGCCTCTGCCAGGCTTTCCCACCTCTGCCGGGGCCGGCCGGGCTCCAGCTTGGCTTGGGGCTGCCGAGTGACATTTCCTCATATACCTGGTATTCTGTAATATATTATTCACACAATTATGTTTCTAATTGGATTGGTAACATGTCTTATCTGTAAATCCTGAATAAAATCACATAATTTGTTATGGGGTTTGCATATAATTAAAAGAGTAGGAGCAGTGGAAGTAGCACTACTGTTACTGTTAATTATTTCTAAGTGTTATTCTTTGTAGTAGAAGTAGCAAATACATTTTAAATCTATTAAAGAAATTGCTAGTGAAAGCAAGAATAACTTAATTAAATTTAGTTGATACTATTTTTTAATTTGGTGCTTGTTGTATTAGAAATACTTCTGAATATAATTCTCTGAATTATATGAGCAGAATTTCTTTCAAATCTTTATAAAGGCAGCAATTGAATTAATCTATACAAAAAATGATCTTATTTTGATTAGCAGAATAAAGTTTGTTTATATACAGAAAAAAAACAATGTTTTTTAGTAAGCAAAGTGTGATGAAATGTACTCTTAGACTGACATAAATTAATTCAAAACCTAGAGAAAGGTACTTGAAGCAAAGAAATTAATGACATGAGGTTTTTTGGTGCATCCATCAGGATATAATATTCTAGAAGAAAGTAAGTAATTTTCTATTGTATTGAAGCTCATATATTGTGAGAAAAAATACTTTAGGAAAACAAAATTGTTTAACCTAAAGAATAGGATTCCATTGCACTAGAAACAAAAGTATGTATTCTAGTACAATGCTTAATTCAAGGGTAGATCAAAAAAAGTACTGCTTCAATAAGGTGATTCAAAATTAAATGAATTATAATGGCAAAGTTTTAAAGTCAGATTTTGAAACATAATCTAGTTAGTGTAGGAAAGAAAATCCTTCTATTTCAGTGGAAACTGATTTGAAGTGCTGCAGGAACAGGAACAAAAAATCTGAACATTTCTTATCCTTTGTTGAAGTAATTCCCTCATTCAGAGAAAAGAGTAGTAACATACAGAAAACATGGCCTAGAAAAGGTCTCAGAAAAAAAATTGCTGCTATTGTAAGGAATAGCTACCATAGACACTATGCCTGTCTGATCTAAGGCTTTGTACAGCTTAAATTTTGAAGGAAAATGTAGTATGCAAGGCGTTGAGTCCTGGTTCTCCAGTTTCTCAGGACAGAAATTCATTGCAGCACAGCTGTATTTTCTTAGCATTGATTCTGATATGCAGCATATGGATCAGGACACGTGAATGCAGCTTGGAAATTGCTAAGCATTAATCTAGACTCCAGTATTCAAAACAACCCTTGCTAGGAAACATGAGATCAAATATCTCATCAGTAATTTTTCTTTCCAGCTCTAGGATTCTACACCTGTGAAATACTGTGTAGGACTATTGCCATCAGAAAAAGGGCATTAGTTACTGACTGATATATCTGTGGAATTTTAATTCACCAGCTTAAATTAAATTGAGTTGAGCAAATTTTCTCCCAACATTTCTTAAAAGAGCAGCTAAATATATTTTCTCACATCATAGTGCTTTCACTTATTATTTGAAAAGTACAAAATATGAATATTATTAGCTAAAATTAATTGTGATAAGTCATAGAGACCTAACAGTTTTCTATCTGGTTTTGTCACCACCAGAAATGACAACAGCTCCATTGCATGCTTCTCAATACTGACACAAAAGACATCCTTTCCACACTGCTTTCTTTGGAATGAAAAACATGATATGTTTGCCTGATTTATTGTACCATAAAAAAGGGAATGAAAATAAAGAAATCGAAATAATTAAAAAATTAATAATAATGAAAAAATCAGGAAGTTTTTTTTTTTTAAGGTTCATTACATTTCTGCTATTTGACATTTTAATAGTCACTGTACAAATCTTACTTACATTAAGAAATGTGCAATTTTCTAGTAAATACAGTCAATTTTATTAATTAGCTTTTTGTACTCCAAGCACAAACATGGACCTGTTCTTCATCCAAAAAAAAAAAAAAATTCAGAAGAATTGCATGTAGTACAGTCAGTGAAGCATGTCCATCTCATGCAAATATGTGGATGCTTACTTCATGTATGTGTACTTTGTGGCCAACTTTAGCTCAGGTCAGAGGGAAATGAGGGCTGCTGGACAAAGTGGCTTAAGAACAGTTCAGGATTCCTAATTGAGTTTTGTTACCGTCTTTGGCAGAAAGAGGAAAATGATATAGCTGGAACCTTGCTCAGGACCGTGTGGAAGAGCTTCAGGGAAGCAGAAAGCAGCAGAGTAAAAAACTGGGGAATAACTGAGTTAGAAAGAACTCAAAACCAGAGAAGAGTACAGGTGTGTTTTCTTTCACTTAGTAAGGGGGATATTCCTGCCCGTATATAGAACCTTGACCAAGAGGAAAAAAAAGTCACAATTAATATTGATTTACAGTCATTTCACAATTATAAGCCACACCATTCTGACTAAAATTTTGATCCGAACCCAAAGTGCAGCTTATAATCAGGGGTGGCTTATATATGGACAAAGAACAAAAAGTTGCTGTTTTAGTTTGGAGGACAGGTGTCTGCTGAGAAAGGCAGGAGATTCTCTTTGAAATGGAGAATGTAAACCCACTCCATCCAAATCATTATAATTTTGAAATGAAGGGGCTTTCAGGCAAAGATATGGAAATTAGGAAAAACAGTTCTTTTCTAGGGAAATTAAAATAGAAATACAGTACTACAACGAAACAAACCCCAAGCCCTGACAAAGTCAGAGTACAACCTGACACCCTGTCAGGCAGGGTGTTGGTAGCAGTCCCATTCAATGGTGGCTGCATCCTCCTGCAGTGACAGATGTGGCTCAGTTGAAGCAGTGCTCCTGTAGAAGCAGACCCTCTAAAGGTCCAGTGGTGATGTGGAGAAATCCAGTTTTCCTCTGGAGAAAGGGGCTACCTTAGTGTCCCAAAACCTCTGTTTTTATCTTGGTAAGCAATGTTGGGCTCTTCCGCCTGGTTGGAGCAACTTCCAATGGGATGAAGTAATTTTATCAGTCACACAGTGGGACTCAATGGGCCATTAGCAGGAAATGACTCGCTGGAGGAAGGATGGGTTGTGAAAAGATAAAGAACAATGCCCTGCCTGGTTTCAATGGATGGACCATTAGCAGAATATCTCCCGTGGAGATAAGGATCACTGCTCCCACCCTCAACAGATGGTGATAGAATAGATACCTTTTATCACACTCTGTATTGTAACGTGCAGCTTATAATCAGGTGCGGCTTATGTATGGACAAAGAACGAAAAGTTGCTGACATCCGGAAGTGCAGCTTATAATCGTGAAATTACTGTAATTGTTTTCTGATTAATATTTTTATAGTAGCTTTTGTTCCTTTATTTGATTTTTGACAGCAATAAGACATTTTCAAAATTTCAAAATTTTCAAAAATTTCTCCAGATTTCATCTGAGATATGGAGGCTTTTTATTCTGTACTGCTACAAATATGGCTGCATATCAATTTCATCTCAATGGGGTTTCTTGCAGTTTAAAAACATTCCTAGTGATACAGTTTGGTGTTAAAGAAAATATGTATAAAATTTAAGACAATTTTTAAATAAAAACAGATCATTTTGGGGCATCTACCACCTTCCCAGAAAACCTGTTCCAATGTTCTTTCTTGTTTGCTTGCCTAAAATTAATTCAGTTTTCTTCTTGATCTATTTGTCAGGTCTTTACTAGACAAAAATTATCATAAAGCTATGGACTTATGCGAAGCTGACCTAAAGTAATGCAGCCAAGAATATAGTTCTGTACTGTTAATGGAATCAGGAATAGTCAGGAATCTTATCTTTTCAATCCTTGCTAAAAGGAAAGAAAAAAGGTAGACAAAAGAAAATGAGAAAAAAGAAAGAAAGAGAGTATGTGAAGCAAATCACAGATAAAACAGGAAATGTTACTTGCTTCAGTGCATTCCTGTTTACAATAACTCTTTTGATGACACATCTTTATTTTATTGTAGTTACCTGCCATTGAAGCTGAATTACTACACACATGAATACCTATTATTTCCATACGTACATGAATAATATTTCTATACTCCCAGTTTTCATAAGCTTAAAGACATCTTAAAGGCTAGGACAAGAAATCACTTTAAACAAATTGATGGAGAAACACTGAGAAGCTTGGTATTCAGAACAAAGTCCCAATTTAATATTCATTATGCAAAGTTCAGAGTTAACCCAACATTTTTGAGATTGAGTTTATCCAAATTTTATGAGATAAATATGAATTCTGAGCACAAAGTTAAAATAACACATTATCCTTCAAAAAAGAGGATCCTATTGTTGCAAATATTTTATAGGAAATGGCGTGAGTTTTGTTGGGTTTGGTTCTTGTGTTTTTATGCCTAAAGAAAACCACATCACTATTCCCACGAAAAAATTCAATGAAACAGTCCTTTCAACCATACTCTCAGTTACTCAAAAAGAAACAAGTAAACAAACAAACAAAAGGAAAATGGACACTGAGGGGACCTAGAGAGGGAGCAATGAGAAACTGAGTAATCTTTTTGTGCTGCCCTGGCAGTTTATAGCACAATCCAGAAAAATGTCCCTGCAGGAACTGGCAGAATCTGTGAAAAGGGGATGAATACAGCCTACTTGCTGGGATAATTGTATCGCACAATGAGGGATAAATTAAGAAGTTATACATGTGATACACCATCTGTGTCTGTTTTTGTCATTTTCTCCATATACATCTGTTTCTATTCAGCTATAGGGCAACACTCCATCATATTATGCAGACCAGAATAACACAGAAAGTTCAGTTTTGTTGATAAAAAGAAACTTATCTTCCTAAATATATGGTAAGCCAGCAGAGTAATTTTTGATCAGTAAGCTTTTAAAATCAAAACAAGAGAGTTGATCCAAATATATTCAAATTTTATGTTTGATATTTATAACTCTGGATTAAGATCTCCAGATTCCAACATGTAGTTGTAACTTCAGTCAAATGCTAGAGTGGTAGGTGTTTATTTTGTGGTCCCAGCTGAAATGTAACTGAAATCTGGAGAAAAAGAGAAAATAATTTTTTTAATCTATACTATGTACATGCAAAGGTTAACCTAGAAACAGAACAAAGAATTATATCCAATTGTATTGGTGAACTTTAATATTTTATATGTGATCTCAGGTCCTAGCTGGAAACTGAGCTTGGGGATTTTCCTTAGTATCTTTCCCGTCTACTCCTCTCCTGACCTAGTAGCACAACTTTTACAACTAATCAGCAAACCAGTACTTGATGTGCTTTCTGTTAGTTAATGTCTCAGAGAAGAGAGATTGTATGTATTCTTGCTTGAACCATAAAACACAATTTCATGCAGCCACTGTAAATTATATATATATATATATATATATATATAATTATAATAGATAGGGCCCTTCTGCATTATAATTATAGAAATTAAAATACAAAACCATAATGACTGTCACTGTTTGCTGCAAATCAGAATATTATTCAGGAGAGAGAATTGAACCAAAAAATCCAGCAGTTTTTTTTTCCTCATTCAGTCACTGTGATAAATTCCATACTTTCTAGATTGTCCTAGTAAGCTAATTCTACCATTTTTGTAGTACTCTCAGATACTGATCTCAACTAAATTTCAATATTTTCCTAATTAATTTTTGTTTTTCCCTCTGAAAAGCCCATCTATCAAACTAACCGTATGGCTGAAAACCCAAAGGAAGGAGCTCTGACAAGGACTGCAGATGTCAACAGCATGACATCTTTGAATAGCTTGCCAGGTCTTGGGTTGTTTCTGGAATGTAGTTAGATTCTAGGATGACATTTAAAATAATAAACTTTGGTAAACATATTTCCTTCCACAACGGTGCTCATATCTAACAGAGCTCAAGACTGAGAGATAGAATTCTTTCTAAAATGAACACATTTTAGGAATAAGAAAACATTCTTTTAACAGCACAAAGGAAAAAAAAATACCATAACTTTATTCTTCCAAGGATTCTGTATTTGCCTTAATGGAAAGCTAAAAGAGGAAGGGTCAGTAAATTATTAAACCCTTTCTTAACACAGTTCTTATAACTTCAAGTTGAGCTTACTAGCTTTGGGCATAGTATCCCACTAAGCTTAGCAAATAGGGGAACAAAAATATAAAATTTCTGTCACCTCGAAATCATGTCTTAAATATATGTAAAATAGGTAACTGCCCATATTGTACATTAAAATTTTGATTGTAAAAATCATTATGTGTAATTTGAACACTCACACAATGTCTTTAATTTGTGTGTTTATTTTTCCTGTACAGAGCATATACTCAGGGGAGGGCAAGGCAGGGAGGGGGGCCTTTATCAACCATAAGCAACATGGATGTTACAGTTTTTCTCTACAAATGACTTGCAAAGGGATGAGAAACTTGTCATATTAGGGAAAAATAACCAAAGAGAATCTACGTACTTTCCCTGAGATACATCCTGGATGACACTTCAGTGGTGTTCATACCAACTAATTTCAAGAACTCACCCTATTGTGAGAAAAATGTAGAAAGGATTAATTAGTCTTTAACATTTTTATCTCATGAGCAAGCAAATATGTAGAAAGATGTAGATACAGAAGTCTGAGCTATAGAAAGTAATTTATAAAACCTCAATCTAGTTTTTACAGGAAATAGACATTATACCAAACCAGCAACTGCACACACCTTTCTGGGGCTCCAACAGCTGTGTTATTGTAAATGCTCAATTGTCAGCTGCGCTCCTGTCTATTCCAATGTAATTCCCTGGGGACTCATTTTCTGCCTAATATCATTTGGCATTGAGCATTTGTAGCTCCTAGGTTCAAGACAAATTTAGACAGAAATACTCAGACTGCAACAATGAGGGTTGTGCACACCCTTTGCAAAGCAGCTTAATGATCAGACAAGTCATTCATTAAGTAGGAGAACTGAGTTCTCACTCTTAATTGCAATCCACAGCTCTCCCATCCCAGAAAAGCTCCTTACTGGAAGATAAAAATCTGGCAAGTGGAAGAATAATTTTCAATGTACTTATTAAAGATACAGGATTATCAAAAATAACAACATTCTGAAGCCATAAATATGGATAGATTATTTCATATTTCTGATTACAGAGGTGAACAGTTAGGTATTAGGAATTCTGCTCTCTAATCTTCCACTTTTTTTCTTGGTGGGAACTTTTTTCAGTTTATTTTGATTTGCTGGGGCTCTGTTTGGTGAGTGTTTGTCTGTTTGGGTTGTTTTTGTTTTCATTGTTGTTTCTTCCAGTGATAGTATTTTGCAAAACATAAAAATAATCCAGAAATCAAAACCGGGAAAACATTATTACACATAGCACATCCTTATCAATTTGTGCCACTTACTAGGTTTGTTCATGTCACCACCTCTCCTATCATTGTGGAGGTCAGATTTGTATGTTCTGATTTGTTTACCCTATGGCCAGATGAAGTTAAAAGAGCAGGCACATTGCTTCCACGTGCCCTTAATACACTCAACTAGTGAGTGTACTGACTCATGGCTATCTCCAGTTTTTCTATTATTGCCAAACTGAGCAAGTAATTTTGTCGGAGAAAACTTCATAATCACTCAAGAGCACACACATTTTTGGGTTCATAGCAGAGATTTAGCTTCAATTTCCTCAATAACTGTACATTAATATCCAAAATGAATCATCCAGTATGTTTGGAATTTTATTTTTAGGGTTTTGAGTTGTCAAAATAGATTGATTCTCATTGATAAGATGAAGCTTAGGGTCACTATTTGGTAGATAGAAGAGGGACGGGGAAGGGGGATATCACCATTTAAACAAACAGAACTTTATTACTAAAGCTTCAGACAGATTTTCTAAGAGTCCATGATATAAATCTGGCTGTTGTGTACAGGTGATAAAGCATCAAGCATGGGTGATAACTCTTATGGTGTCGGTGTTTCAAATCCAACAGAGTGCTTTGCCAGTATGTCATATATATCTTCCAAACTTTTGAAAATTTTTTGAGTTGATCTTATGCTAAGAATGGAGGCTTCAATAGAAGAAACTTAATCTGTAACTTGCTATACCTACTGATTTTCTCAGAGAACTCAGAATTCCACATTATTTTGAAAGAACCAAGCACAAAAAATTACAAAGTCAAATATAAAATTAATCAGAGGTGAAACAGCTAAATTTGCAACTGTATATGAATCTCTACGACTGAAATTTATATCTACCTTCACCGTAATTGTGATTCAGGCTGCTGGAGTCTGGTTCAATTCCACTGTCATCAATAAACCTTTGGAAAAACAATTGCACTTGACCTACATTGAGAGGGTAGGAGATCAAGTATAAAAGTAGACATTTAAGTGAATACCATAAAATCATTCTATGGAACGACATTTAGAGACCTTTGATGGGCAGTTTACTGGCACTAATCTCCTAGGAACAAAAGTAGAAACAGAATGAATTACTCAGAGGAAGTAAAAAGCAGAAAAAAGTGAAAAGTAGAAAAAATAGAACATCAACATGCTAGTTTTTCTTTTTAACAATAATTTCCAGATAAGAGTCGTCAAGAAAGAATGTGGTGATCATGCCAAATATCAATCAAAGAAAATTAATACTATTGCCTTGATGCAATTATGTTGCTGTAAAGATTTCTCTAACTAATCTTATTATTAAATGAGTTAAATTCTTAGCAGTAGCATTTGGGTGAGGAAAACAGAAGAGTAAATAATAAGGATTTCAGACTACAGAGACAGATACTGAGACAAAAAAATTACAGATGTGTATATACGTTCTGATGGAGACACAGGCTATTCTTTTCAGGCTTGTACTTAAAAAATAGATGTAAAATTTTGGTTGTAGACATAGAAAAGATACTTTGTACAGAAGATTTGTCATCTAAGTATCTGAATACAGAATTTAAATTTCTTCATAATTAGGCAGTACCACTATTATCAAATGACATTTCATTTTCACTGAAGAGATAAACCATATCTAATATAGAGTTCTGAAACTACCAGGTCCCTAGCCCCCTCCTCCACCTCCTCAAAATTCAAGAGCCTGATCTTTCCCAATCATCTCTTTCATTAAAAACAAATACAATAAATTTTAAAAAAGAGAATCACAGCAGCAAATAAATGGGTTTTATTTGTTGATTGTGAAAATTTAATATGAATGCATAAAAAATGCAGTTCCAATCAAGAAAAATTCATTCAATTTGGGCTACTCATTCTCTGAATAAAGAAACAGGACCTCGTGGAAAAGCTGAATCTTGCATATATTGCTTGCTAGACTACTTATCACACCCCCAAAGGAATACTTGAACGTTTAGTTTGTCTTTTTTTGTAGTTTATTAGTTGTTTTTCAGTTACTCTCAAGCTATGTTCAGGATTCAAACTGACTCTTATTCATCAGCCATTTACAGAAGGAAAAGAAAGCAATTATTTGTTAGTTAGTTTGTTTTTTCTGAAAAAGGTCTTGATCTTTTTATCTCTTTATCCACATCTTGTTATCTCTAATTTTAAAATAACACCTTATCTGGTGTGGCACTAAAATGTATGATTATTTTCCTGTTAGTGTAAATTTATGTACATTTAGTAGATTGTAATAATTTATGGTCTCTTCTAAAAATGTGGTTTCTGTTTTCTTACTGGTATTTCTGAAATTCTAATCACTCTTCGCCCTTCTAAAATTGAGCAGGAAAGGCAACGTGTTATTCCTAGACTTTGAGACGTTTCTTGGTTTTATGTGCAGCTCTATTTTCTTTTTCTGACCAAAAAAGACTGTTCATTTGAACGTGACCTTCGGTCAGCAATTAGTCAGTGATCTACTAGATAAATGTTATTCATGATGTACTTTAACTTTTACAATTTTGTGAATCCTATTGTCTGCATCATCTTGCATCTTGCAAGCATTAAAATAGGAAGTAAACTTCAGGTGCTTACTGTGTTAGGTTTTTAATTTTGAATTCTTACAAATTACTTGTTTCAGAATTTATTTGCAAGATAATATTTATCTTCTGTCCTTTAATAATAGAGTTTGCTGTGGGAAATGACACTTTATTCCCTCCCCACTGGTTTTAAGCACAGAGATTCCATTTTCATGTTATAGTATTTATAGTTTGTTATCACCAACATAAATCAAATAATTTCATATTTACTTTTGCATATATACAGTAAAATCATGTCCATTACAACTCTGATATGGTCGTATAGAATAAGACTTGGAAGAAGTTTTAGTATAATGCACTCAGTGTCTACAAAACCCCCAAGTATTCAAATAAATATGAGATAAATCTGAACATAGATTGAGTATTCCTAAAGCTACCTGCTATGCTAGCTGCCCCAGCAGTTTTTAAAAAGTTTGAGTTTATGTAAGTTTATGTGAAATTTCCTACATTGATCTAACATCTAGATTGGTTATTTACTATTAGTCATTAAAAAGGGGAAATTATTAAAATCTGTATTATTAAGAGTCTAACAGCTAGCCCTTAGCATAAATCTAAAGGAAAAAGGAGTTTGCTGACAGACACAATAACGTATGCAGAGCAGAAAGACATGCTACTACCTTACTGTGAACTTGGATAAAATGCTTCTTTAAGAGTAGAACAGAGACAGGTGAAGTCTTTGAGTCCCTGGCAGCTGCAACTGTCCTCTCAAGACCTAGAAGAGGAGAAATTTGAAAGGTTCTCATTGTACATATTCCACTGATTCTCTTTCCTGCTACTCCCATTTCTTTTATTGAAGAATAACGATGTTTTTCATGTAAAAGACTGGAGTATATGTGGAGACAGAAATTAAACTATATTCTTACAGCCTCATCTTATGTCTTAAGTGTTTTTTTCTATTCTCTTCATTCTCTTTTCCTTACCAGGCTGAAGCTGAAGAAAAAGAAAATTTTTATACTCTTCTTTTATATGAGCAAAGGAAACAAAGATAAACTATATATGCTTGTTGAAAAGGCTTTCTCTTTTGAAGCTACAGGCTTCCTAAAGAATCTCAGGAATTAATTCCTAACTCTGAATTTCCTTCAAAGATGACACAAAAAGGGAGACAAGATGTTCTGGTTTTTGTAGGGGTAGGATTAATTTTTGTCACAGTAGCTAATACAGGGCTAAGTTTTGGATGTGCACTGATAACAGTATTGAAAACACAAAGGCGTTTTTGTTATTGCTGAGCAGCACTTGCACAGAGCTTTTAGCTCTTCACATGACCCCACCAGCAAGGAGGCTCAAAAAGTTGTGAGATGACACAGATGGGAGAGCTGACCCTAACCAGCCAAAGGGATATTCCAGATCATATGGCATCATGTTCTGCAGTAAACTGGTATGTTCCAGTATGTTTGGAATTTTAAAGTTTTGAGCTGTCAAAATAGATTGATTCTCATTGATAAGGTGAAGCTTTAAGTAACTATTTGGTAAATAGAAGAGGGATGGGGAAGGCAGATATCACCATCACCATGGCTGGCTGGGAGGCTGCTGCTCAGGGACTAGTTGGGCGTCTCTTGCCTGTCTCATTTTATATTTTTCACTATCTCTTATATTAATTTTCATTACAATATTTTAAATCATAATAATTTTTACTATTTTTTCTCCTATTTCAATTAACAAACAATCTTTATCTCAACCCACAAGTTTTCTCACTTTTATCCTTCCAATTCTCTTCCCCTGATCCTGCTGAAAGGGAATGAATATGTAGCTGTGTGATGCTCAGTTGCCAACTGGGTTAAATGATGAAATGAAGAGCTTGAATGCACAAGGGAAATCAATATAAAATTTAACAGGGGTTAGTTGTGTCTATTAAGAATGAAAAAAAAAATCATGATTAACAAATTTCAGTGATATGTGTAGAACTCTCAAGCAGATTTAAACAGGATATAGATTAAACTGTAGAAAATCACAGGGCCAGTTCCTTAATCATATCTCCTCTGTTTTTGCACTTTTTATCCTTCCTCCTAGGAGCATGTGAAAAATATACATATGAACTAAGAAATAATTTTTGTGTTTGTTTTCTTGCATTATTTTTCAAGTATTTATTGTTGTCTGGCTTGATTTATGGATGACTATGAGTGTATAAACATAAACATTAATTTATACTGGATCTTTTATTTTGACTACATATAAAATGTTTTAAGCCACTACAAAACCTAAAAAAAACCCAACTCACTTGATGTTCAAAATTAATTTGTCCACTCCTTAACAAAGATTGCAGTCATGAGGTTAGTCACACCAACAGAAGTAGCTGTTAAGCTAAATAATTCAATAAGTGATAAAATACATTTAGACACATCAATTTCTTCCATCAAGAAAATAGTATCCAGCCATTACCCTGATATCTCTTCAGAAACAGAAGATGCTTCTTTGCAATTCAAAGCATGAATTATGCAGACAGATTTTCAGTATATGAAATTAACATTAACAAAACAAGTGGAAAAGAGAGTAGCAGTTTTATAAAAATTAATATTTTTAACAGCAAATTTTATACTTAGTCTCTTTTCCCCAAACTGGCAAAAATTTTATAAATATTGATCTGTATTTCAGATCCTTCAGGCAGCAACTGATGAAAATAAAGAAACTAATGGTGTTTCTAAGAACAGCTGCTTATATAGCTGAGGAAATGTTACCTTTCTCTTTTTCTGCTGTGTACTGTGTTATTGAAGAATAATATTTTGGTGTTTAAAGATATACAACTGGTAAGATTATCTTAGATATGGTTGCCACATGAAAGCTAAGAATATGTTACCATAAAATTATAGAATGGCTTGAGTTGGACAGGACCTTAAAGATCATCCAATTCCAAGTCCCTTGCTATGGACAGGGACACCTTTCACTTGACCAGGTTGCTCAGAGCTCAATCCAAACTGGTCTTGAACACTGCCAGCAATGGGGCAGCCACAGCTTCTCTGGGCAACAAGTACAGATGCATCACCACCCTCATAGTAAATAACTTTTTCCTAATACTTAATCTAAACCTACTCCTTCATTTTAAAGCCATTCACCCTTGTCCTGTCACTAAATGCTCTTGTAAAACATCTTCTCCACCTTTCTTCAGGTGGATTCAAGATAGAACAGAGGGAGTGTCAGTCTTCAGTTAACATGATATGTGAATATATTAAAGTCGTCAGAAATTTTAAAAACTGAGACATATGCAAGTATGCATGCAATAATAAGAATAAAGAACCAAGGGCTCCTAATAGACTAGTCTTTTTTGTACTTCTTATCATAGAATTAAATAAAATTCTGATTTGAAAGAGATGCACAAGGATCACTGAGTCCAGCTTCTGGCCCAACACAAAAGGACTTATTATTCTTTTACTTCTCTGCACTGATTTCTCCCAATGCCCATTTGACTGCCACTTTCTCTGCCTCTACTTCCTCACCTAAACATTGTAAATAAACATCCCTCAGCCTTGAAGGGGATCTGAAGAGCCTCCCATGCTGACTCAGGGCGATGGTTGTCCACCCTGTGCCCGTGGGGATGAGAGTCTTCAGGAACAGCTCTGGGAGGGTGAAACCAGAAGCTTTTATTTCTGACAGGGGTGTTGCTCCCCCACCTGCCATTCCTCCCTGGTGCTCCTTTCTATTTGCGTTGTTAGAAATAAATGTTTAATTATGTGAACTAATGGTCACCAATATATATAAAGAGTTGCTTTGTTTCATTGCTTAAAGTTTGATGAAAACTTGTCAGAGGTAACAGTATTACAATGTTGCCTTTAGTCAAACAATTAACAAATTTTCTTGTTAAGATCAAAATTTAACTTTATTTTTTATGTGTCCTTGAGCTCCTCCTTTGCCAAGCAAACAATCTCTGATAAGAATCAAGTTGAACAATAGAAGGTCTGTTCTTGCTGGTTAAGTAAAGGAGCTGAGTATAACACTAGGGTAAATAAGTAATCTACGCCTTTTTAAAAGCACAATTTACGCAGGTAAGAAATACATGTCCTTTTAAAATTTGGAAAGGTATTTTTGGCTTACCCAAATTTAATTGCAGAAGAAAACTGACTGTAAGTATGTGAAATATTGTAGCCTAGAGGGGGAGCTGCAGGAAGAACAGCTGAGGTCACTTACCTTGCTCAGCTTGGAGGAGACTGAAGGGAGACCTCATTGCAGCCTCCAGCTTCTCATGAGGGGAAGAGGGGGCACAGACACTGACTTCTTCTTTCCTGGCCAGTGACAGGACTCAAGGAAACAACAAGCAGCTGAGTCAGGTAAGGTTGAACTAGATATTAGGAAAAGGTTCTTCACCCAGAGGGTGTTTGGGCACTGGAACAGGTTCCCCAGAGAAGTGGCCACAGCACCAGCCTGACAGTTCAAGAAGCCTTTGAAAAATGCTCTCAAGTACATGGTGTGATTCTTAGGTCAATCCTGTGCAGGACCAGGGCTTTGATGAGCCTAGTGGCTCCCTTCCAACTTAGGATATTCTATAATTCTATGATAGCAATAATTTCAACACTGAGAATAAAACTTTGAAGAGATCCTTTTCTGACTTCTGAAATACTTTAAAAATACTGTCTAGTGAAATCTAGTCCACATTAATGGTGTACTAAACTACCTGAATGAGAAAAAACCAAAGCACAGACTGACACATATGCAAAGCCATACTTACTCTCAGGCACCAGATGCTCTTACTACACAAGTTGTTATCATTAAAACGAAAAACACATGCTCCTTTCTTGTGACATTCCATCACTTATGCCAGGTTTCTGATAACAGCCTGTTTCCAGGCAGCAGCTCCAGCTGTGTTGCTTCATTTCTATGCATGGGCTGAATACATGAACTCAGACTCGGCACAGGAACCAGCGTATATATGTGCTGTGCTCTGCCTTGTTTAGGACTTACTCTGCCAGGTATTGTTTGTGACACAGAATAGACATATTCTGGCATTATTTTTCTCTGTGGATTTTTCCCCTTTTTTTTTTTTTTTTTTAATATACTTGACATATCTAATTACAGAAGAAATGCATTAATTTCAGAGAAAAAAATTTTTTTAGAAAATGTTTCTATTCATGTAACAGATCCTAAAAGAATGAAAAATCTATAATCAATTATGATATGCATATATACAAAATAACAAAAATCCCCCAATCTCACCACCAGCTAGTTTGCTACTGCTGACAGAAAAAATACACAATTTCTGTTTTCTCAAACCTTGATATTGCTATTTCCATCACCTTTAACTGAACTGATTCCCCATATTTTGTTTTTTGGTTGATCAACAAATTTTGCTATATTTCAAAATAAGGCAATTGGAGTACAAACTGAATGGAGAACTGATCTAAAACTTATAAATCTCAATTTCCTAAGCAAACAGTTAAGTCAGTATCTAGTAATATTCAGATTAATAAAATAGCTAAGGGAATTTTTATAAAAAACAGGAAAATAAAACCAGGGTTGGAATCTAAACTATCCAAAATTGATGATGGTGTTTGGCTGTAACATTCTTGTTTATGGGCTTCTCAAAAATTACTAAATTTTACTTCTATACAATCATGACACTAATGAGTTTGCCTTTTTAAAAAACGTAATTGCTATAAATTGCAGATATGACAACAAAGCAATAATTATACTAAATAGAAAATTCTAATCAGCTGCGTATTTCAGAAACCAAACCTGCAACCAAAAAAAAAAAAAAAAAAAAAAAAAACTCAAAGGCTAATGTTATCAATAACAATTTAACAATTTTGACAATTTTCCTAACTGACATGACGATGATGAGTTGTCCCCATCCGGTATCTAAACACCCACACAGTGTCTCTCACTCTCCTCTTAAGCAAGATGGAAGAGAGAAATAAATCAAAACCTGAAAAATCATGGGTCAACACAGAGATGGCTAAAAAGTGAAGGATAGAGGAAAATAACAGGTGATAGAATGGCAATCATTCACCACCTTTCACAAGCAGACTGATGTCCAGCCACCTCGGAGACAGTGCCACTACTTTTTTTAATCTACTACTAGTGGCCAATTTTGTGTCAGCTGTCCCATTCATGTTCCTCCCTAACTTCTTGCTCACTTTCATACTAGTTCTGAAGCCGGACAAACTGGGTGGAAAAACAGAACCCACCACTCCCCCCAAAAAAACAAAACCAAACCCACATAACAGACCCAAAACAAACAATTAAAAGACCCAAAACAAGAAATCAGCAGACAAACAAAAGCCAAACAAACAAAGCAAAAACTTCTAAAAACAAAAAACAAACACAAAAAAATACAAAGAAACACCTCCCACAAAAAAAAAGTCAATTTGTAAATTACGAAACCTTGATCTGTTCTAAGCGTTATTTAAGAATATCCAAAACACTGGAGTCTTATCCATACTTTTGACCAGCAACGCAAAATACAGCATCATATGGGCTGCTATGTAGAAAGCTAGCTCCATCCTAACCAGAGCCTAGTAAAAGTGATTTACTTGCCAATCAAAAGATAATCTAGCTTTGATGATCAATACATGATTTCTCAAAGAGATGTTTTTCTACTGCTCCAAGAAAAATGGCAAACACCAATTTCTACCATATAGCAAGAATAAACTACTTTGGTTGGACTGCATGAGGTTCTATTGACAATATCTCCCACAATACACCGTGGAAACACATCAGTTGCTAATTAAATCAGAAAATTTACAGTGTTCTCCAAACTCTCTCAGTTCTTTTATCAGCAACAAAAGGTTACACACACTGTGCTCACATATTTGAGAATAGCAAAGAGAAGTAATGATAAAGGGGCAAGAAGAAGATAATCAAATGCTTGCCTAGAGTCTTAAGCATTTCCACAATAGCAGTTTAAATCACTGAGACATATGAAATTTGCAGGATATTTTGAAATTCAGAAATTTTCCCAAGTGCAGACTTTATAAAATGAAAAAAAAAAAACCCAAAACAAAACTCAGTGGTTTTTAGACAGAGATTTATTTCTTGGTCCTCCTTGATATAAACCAAAGTTATATCCCTAGCCCAAAACTCTGGCAGATACATCCACTTATTCTCCGAACTACCATTCTCAGGCTTTAGCTTTCAGAATTGTGTCATTCAGATCTTGTTACTAGAACTGCTAATAGAGATGAGACTCTTGGAGGATAATACATCTCAGCATGACTGAGACAGGATGATACTCTCATAGGTGTTCTGTGACTGCATGCTAGGAGTGTGAAAGAAAAGCCATAGAAACATCACTGAGGAATGAAAGGTAGTCCTGATTGATCTGATGTATAACAAGAGCATGAAGACTTAGATTCACTGAAAAGATCAATATGACTGACTACGAAGACTAGAAGTGAAGGCTTGAAGGTAACCTACAGTCAACAGTTACAGCAAATACCACAACTCTCAGACTATTTCACTCAACAATATTTAGCTTCTGAGGTTGTAGGGAGTTCAAAATAGACTCAGTAAAAAAAGCAAAGCAAACCAAAGCACCAAACAACTCATATACAAAAACTTAATCTGTTCCTTCTTCAGTTGAGGATTCCTTTCAATTCAGTTAAGTAAAAAATAAGTCTTTAGTTGCTTTGTTTCAGTTTCTAGTTTTGCATTATGCTTGATTTCATTGTTAATTAGATTATAGAAAATCAACTGGATCCTCAGAAAGAACAGAGTTATTAGTGTTCGCTCTTTATATGAGCATTGTTTCTTGCTAATTTTGCTTCTGATGTCCAGAAGGAGTTTATTTAAAGGTTAATATTGGTTTAAGAGTTGACAAAAAATTCTAGAGTTAAAATACTTCAAACTGGACAATCACATGGTAAACAAATTCTACTTGTTTATGTGCTATAAATAATATATTTTAAGAAATAATAAATATTTTTCCTGTGTTAAAATTATGACATATTTTCAAATATTAAAACAATTAAAACCAAATAAATATGAAGTAAGGATTCCTGGAGTTCTTCCACTCCCTCTTTCATATATCCCTACTCTGTTCTGTTGGAATTCTGATTATGAGTTGTTGGAAGAATATAATCTCTCCGTAACCCACTGTAATATCTTCTTAGTAACCCAGTGATGAAAAGCAAAGGTGTATATATATATATATATATACATATATATATATGTATATATATATATATATATATACTTTAATGAATTTTTGGTTTGGTTTGTTCATTTTGGGGTTTTTTTGTTTGTTTGTTTTGGTGGTGGTTGTTGTTGCTGTTGTTGTTTTTGGTGGTTTTTTTTTTTGTTTCAGCTAGAGAGAATGTAGTCTCCTCTGATTCTTCTTCATTCTCCCCTACAGGAAGAAATTACTACTGCCTTGCTAACCAAGTTAACCTCTTCTTCCACTATTTCTTCTTGACTACAGGAGAGTTGTAGTTGAAGCTTGAAACTCTGGCTTAACCACAGTGTTAATTTGTATGGCCTTAGATCCAGAGACCCTCTCGTCCCATTGAGGGTGCAGAACACATGCTCACTAGGTGTAGTGTTTGTTCTAACACAGCCTCAGAATTTGTCTCTCTGATGTGCGTAAGGCATCCCTTCTTCATATGGTTTGCCGCTTCAACTGATTTTACCATGAACCCCCAGACCATCAGAGGGGAAAACCACTATAAGCACCTCTCTAAATTGCTCCTCACACCTTACCACCCTGGTCTGTCTAGGGCTTATCTCTGTGTAGCACTGTCAAGCAGGTGGCTACACACAAAACCTAATTCATAGAACACACCAATACAAGCATTCTGGTTACCCAGGAAGATTCATAAACTGGAGGGTGGTTGCAACAAGGCAGGAAACACATATCCCAGAGGAGGAGAAGGGAGAAGTGCCATTGTTATAGTCCCACATTAACTGACTTCTGGTGGGAAAGAGGAGAAAATTCCAAGAGTTAAATCTCCACTATTTCTGTCCTGGAGAACTGAGATGGCAGCAGTGCATGGCCCAAATAGCAGATTGGGTGAAAGGCCAAGTGTTCCTACCACAATACTGCCAGGCAAAATGATAAAGAACAGAACAAACCAAAAAAGCTGAACACAGCCAGGTTAGAGTTCAATGTACAGCAAGAGAGTGAGCGCACCAGAGAGCAGATGAAGGAGCAAAGGAAGCAGTATCAAAAGCTATCAAGTTAACATTGTGGCAAGTAACAGCAAGAAGGTACCTGCCAACTACCTGCTAAACTCTTACAACAACTACTAACGAAGACTAGCATATTCCAGTCAAATCTGTAATTATCTAAAAACTCCAGAGATCCATGTTGGTTTCTAAACAAGACTTGGGTGGCTTGACCCCAGCCAAAAACTGAGCACTCACAGAGACACTCACTCCAGCAAGATGGGGAGGTTAAGAAGAAGAGCAAAACCTGAAATTTCATTGCCAGAGATAAAGAACATTTAATAGATGAGGGGAAAGAGAAAAAACAACAACAACAACAACAACAAACCCCAAACAAACCAAAAACAAAACAAAACAAAGCTAAAACTTGGGCAAAACAACACTCCCTAAAAGCAAGCAGTTTAAATGTACCTGCTCACCTCCACCCACGAGGAGGTCAAAGCCCAGAAAGTCTCTAAAGAACAACTGCATTGAAAGCAATATCTCCTCGATTTTATTGCTGAAAATTATGTTCCATACTATGAAATATATATTTTTTGCCACTGTTTGTCTACTTTTCACTTTTCACTTTTATGCTGACTCCCATCCTCACTGTTGCTCCCAGTAGCAGCAGAGTGAAAAACAAAGTCCAGCAATAACCACAACATTGATAGGTTATCATCACTGTTTTTAGTCAAAAATCCTAATCTAAAACACAGCTCTTTCTGGGCTGTTGGGAAGAAAATTAACTCCATCCCAGTCAGACCCAGGTATACTTTGTTAGATGTCTTGAGGTTTGTTTTGAATCTTGATGAAGGGAGATTTCATTTATTTTCAAGAATGTATGGAAATGTATTCTGAGCTACCTATCATAATCTCTCTATCCATTATCAGTTGATGTCATTAAAACTTTTCCCTAATATTACCTGACAAGCACAAAAGTCTGGGGGGACTTGCAAACTCTTTGGGGATTACAGAATATATTGACATGCTCTAGGGAGAGAAGATGTCACTCATTTAGATATTCTTGTCTGTGAGGCAGTTTGTTTGTATCATCTTGTTTTTTTGCAGCACTAAACATGAGTATTACCACATAAACTACATTTTCATATACAGTCTCATTATACACTTAAATATATAGTGTTATGTATTTAATTGTATACATTTTATGCATAGATTAATTATACAAAGAATTTTTAAATATTTTAAATTAAGAAAAATTGGAAAAGTTGTTTCATTAAATACAAGACCAAGTTATTATTGTGTTTGCTTATATTAGGACATATTGAATTAACTTTCCTGGGTGATGATTGATCTGTATGCTCTCTTTTCTGACTTGATTGCCAGATGGTTAGTTTTATTAGGATTGACCTGTTAGCCATGGGACAATATCTGTCTCAGATTCCTAAAATAAAATCAGTTATGCATATATGTTGTATTTCATCAAAATGCACATTTAACTTTGTAGCAGAAGTTAAATTCACCCCTAAGTACCCTCTCATACTAATCTCACATGAAGAACCAAATCTTTACTGCAACCCAGACCCACCACAACTACTGGCTTCCCTTGGTCAAACAGATGGATATATTGTGTTTGTATGGCTAAGATTTGATAGCAGGGGGCTGGCTACAAGGGTGGGTTCTGTGGTAAGCTGTTAGAAGGTTCCTCATGTCCAGCAGAGTCAATGCCAGGTGTCTCCAAGTCACACTTAACTGCTGGCCAAGGCTGGGCCAATCAGAAATGGTGGTAATGCCTCTATGATAACATATTATAGAAAAAAAAAGAAAAGAAAAAAACTTATTGTGCAGATGTAATTATGGCCAGAGAAAAATGAAGTGAGAATAGGTCAGACGAACAACTCTGCAGACACCAAGGTCAGTGGAGAAGGGAGAAGATTCTACAAGCACCTGACTTTCCTCTGCAATTAATGATGCAGTCCATGGTGAAGCAACTGTGTCCCTGAAACCTGTGGAGATCCACGGGGATCCGGAGATCCATGGGGATCCAGAGATCCAGCACGGAAGCAAGTGGGTGCTCAAAAAATGGCTGTGAACCCATGAGAAACCTGTGCTGGAGCAGATTACTGGCAGGGACCTGAGGACCCATACAGAGAGGAACCCACACTGGAGAAGGTTTCCTGGTGGGACTTGTGACCCTGTGGGTGACCCACATTGGAGCAGGCTGTGCCTGAAGGACTGCAGTCCATGGAAGAGTGACACACATTCCATTAGTGTCTTGTACTCACATTGGAGTAGTTTGTGGAGAGCTGTCTTCTGTGGGACGGACCCCATGTTGTAGTAGGGGAAGGCCTCCTTTTCCTTAGCAGCAGGAGAAAAAACATGACCATAACCTCCATTCCCTGTCTCACTGCGCTGCTGAGGGGAAAGAAGGTAGAGCCTAGTAAGGAGAAAGGGATGTTTTTAAATGTGATCTTTTAGAATAACCTGAATGAAAGAGACTTGAACCTTTAGTTCAAGGTAACTTAGCTAATGCAGTAGTATTATGCTCGCTAAGGGGAAGTAACGCAATAAAAAGAACTTGTGACTTGTACTGAAACATGCAAGATGTTCTGGGTGAAGAAAAATTGTAGGTTTTTATTTCCACTTAAAAATATTAGAGATTCAATTGAAAAAAGTCAAAGAGATATATTGTATATAAGAATAATGAATATATAAAATATAAGCCCATGGCAATGATACAGCTGTATTTCTCTGAAACATAGAAAGTGTGTTTATATTATTTAAATAAGACAGTTTCAAATATAAGTAAATACTAGGTATTGTAAATGTAGGTTTGTTGGATTTTTTAAAAATCTAAACCATATTCAGTATTTTTTTAAATTATCTGTTGTTTATAATAGAGCATGTTCTGGCTTCGCATCTGTGAATAAGGTTAATGACATACCACAGCTGTCACTATTCAACAAAGAGCAGTCTGTTGTTACAGGGTACCACAGCCCAGGACATCATCAGGCACCTCTACTGAGATGGGCACAGAGCATCAGGTGTCTCTGAGGTCAGGACAAGGTGTTAGCCTGTGGGGTGTTGCTGGGATCAGGACTAGTGGGGGTAACAAGAGTCACACAGCCCCAGAATGGCTGGGGAGGTGCTGGACATGAGGCCAGGCTGAAGGCCAACTAGAAAGCTCCAGCAAAGGAAATAGGGGCAGAAATGTGGTTGTGAGGTCATTGGGCCAGGTCCAGGAACCTTGTAGTGGGAATTTGATGGCAGACAAACCCCCTACAGTGATGGTGTCCTGGTTTTGGCTGGGAAAGAGGTAAATTCCTTCTTAGTAACTGGTTCAGTGCTGTGTTTTAGATTTAGGATGACAATAAAACACCCCATTTTAGGTGGGTTTGAGTAGTGTTTACCCTAAATCAAGGACTTACCAGTTTCTCCTGCCCTGCCAGTTAGCATATACATAAGAAACCAGGAAGGAGCACAGTCAAGACAGCTGACCCAACCTGAACAAAAGGGTCTTCTATTCCATAGAATGTCATGCCAGAGATGCTTTTTTGCTTTGGAGTACGAATGGCATCAGTCAGCTGATGGCGAGCAATTACATTGTGCATCACTTCTCTCGTGTACTGGTTCTCTCATCTTCATTGCTATCGTTATTATATTTTGTTTTAATGATAAAACTTTTTTTGTCTGAACCCATGAGGCTTATTATTTTTTTCCTTGAATTTCTTCTACACTGAGGGCAGGGAGGGGGCATGGGGAGTGGGGGTAGGAGTGAGTATCTGTATGGTTCTTTTGTGGCTAAATCATGACAGATGGTCAAGGTAAGCAGACCCTGCCAGTGAATTCTAGACATTGAGACATCCAGGGAAGGACAAAACAAACCGCACAAAGAAAAGACTGAAAAATGGTTCAGAGACTGTAGGATTTTGGGAATGATTGTAATGTTCTATCCACATTGCGGACCACTTTCCAGAAAAGACGGAAGGACAGAGGTGATTGGTGGTGGGGCTTCAGCACCCTTTATTATGTGAAAATCACCACTGTCAACCTGAAGACCCAGGGGCCATCACAGAGAATGAATACAACCCTGTGGCAGAGGGGCAGGTGCAATAAAGACTTTCGTTCAACACTTTTTTAGTGTATTATTGAAGGAAAAATTCCTATATTGATTTAAAGTGTGTTATTGTAACCAGACTAATGGCCACACTTTGCTCCATTTCAATTTGGTAGCTCAGAATTCACAGTAGTTTCATGATTACAAGCCGCACCTGATTATAAGCTGCACATTACAATACCGAGTGGGATAGAAGGTATCTATTCTATCACCATCTCTTGAGGGTGAGGGCGGTGATCCTTATCTCAACGGTAGATATTCTGTTAATGGGCCATCCCTTGAAACCAGGTGGGGCATTGTTCTTTATCTTTTCACAACCCATCCTTCCTCCAGAAAGTCATTTTCTGCTAATGACCCATTGATTCCCAATTTGTGACTGATAAAATTACTTCGTCCCATTGGAAGTTGCTCCAGCCAGGGGGAAGAGCCCAATATTTCTTACCAAATTAAAAACAGAGGTTTTGGGACACTAAGGTAGCCCCTTTCTCCACTGGACTCCAGAGGAAAACCGGATTTCTCCTCATCACCACTGAACCTTTAGAAAGAAACTGCACCTTCTACAGGAGCACTGCTCCAACTGAACCACATCTGTCACTGCAGGGGGACTGCAACCACCATTTAATGGGACTGCTACCAACACCCTGCCTGACGGGGTGTCAGGTTGTACTCTGACTTTATCAGGGATTGGAGTTTGTTTCTTTGTAACACTGTATTTCTATTTAATTTCCCTAGTAAAGAACTGTTATTCCTAATTTCCATATCTTTGCCTGAAAGCCCCTTGATTTCAAAATTATAATAATTTGGAGGGAGTGGGTTTACATTCTCCATTTCAAAGAGAAGTTCCTGCCTTTCTTAGCAGACACCTGTCCTCCAAACTAAAACAGCAACTTTTTGTTCTTTGTCCATATATAAGCCGCCCCTGATTATAAGTGGCACTTTGGGTTCGGACCAAAATTTTAGTCAAAATGGTGCGGCTTATAATCGTGAAATTACTGTAATTGGGTGAGCAATACTTACCTTGTTCTAGCCATGAATTCCATTTTCTCTATGCAGAATTTTGACTACAACTGTACAGGTGATAAATACAACTGTTGGTACTCAATATTTACGAGAAAACAACTATTGATACATTAAAAGGGTATCTTAATTATTATAAAATATATCAATTCATTAAATAAATGAAGGAAAGGTGTTGGAAAAGCCATTCTCTCATTCAGAAACAGTAATCAAAGAATCAATTTTAAATTTTGTAGTTCTTCCAGAATAACCCTACAGTATTAACAGATTTAGCAAAAATCTGGAAAACAAAATATTCAAGTTGAACATCAATAAAATTTATCATAAACTGTTAGAAAATGTGTAATCTCCTTAGAAATTTCCCTTTCCCAACTGTCTTGTATTTTAAGAAAACTGTTAATTTAAGTATCAGTATTTATGCTAGGAACATGATACATTCTTCTTTCTTAATTAATATAATAATTTAATACTTACACTGTAATGTCCAAAAATTATTCAGTATATAGTGACAACGAGTTCTGCAATGTTTACAATTATGAACAAATTGTTTTTATTGACAAAGTTCTACAGAAGGTAATTATCATGCAAGAACAACCCTGGGTGTTGTAATCTGCCATCTGCTTTAGAAATGTGCATGGAGAAAATTAACAAGAAGAATGATTTGAACATAAAAGGGTGAGTTGTATGACGTGTTGTTTTCTTACTGAAAAAACCCCATGCACAGAAAAATATTCAAAGTTTAATGTCTGATTTTTAAATAGATGGATATAGGGCATCACATGTTTTTTTACTGAGATATGACTACATGCTATACTGAAAGGTTATTTGATATATTGTGAAGTAAGGTCTGTGCTTTAAACACTGCTGGTCTTGTCAATAAAGAAGATGGCACATCCATGTTATCTCTGTACAAGTTATGTATCTATTTCAGTAATAAAGAGAAGGTAACCATGACATCTCCTGGCATTTCAACAAGCAGTCCCTGATAATGTCTAATTTAGCATAAGCCATCTTAAAATAATTTTAAAATTTTGCTTTTGTGGATGGAATTTCACTTTTCTTTCTGATTCAATTTTTTTCCTTGCATCTTCATGTAACTTTTCCCACTTGCAAATTTGGGTTTCACTATTGTTAACCTCCTGTCATTTAAAAGTATTAAACTGTTAATAATGTGAAATGAAATAACCATCCACTGTTATGATCTTAAACACTCTATATTAATGTAATTATGACCAAAAAAAAAATTGTTTAAAATCCTCCTTACAGAAAAGGCTTTTTGAAACTTATCTCAAGTTCTCTTTTTTGTTGTTGGCTGTATGGTTTATTTTAAGATTGATTTTTGAATTGTATTATCTACCTTGCAGAACAGTTGCAAGACTTGACCTATGTTGCTAAAGAATGTACAGATGTATCTATATTTAGGAAACTGGAAATTAAGTGTGTCCATGTTAAAGACAGAAAACAAGATTTTTTCAAATTATCAGTGCACATTGCTGGCACTTAGTTTTAATCATTAATAAACATTGTAATTGTGTATGCAGTTATTCCTTATGAAAAATATACTAACTTCTATTATCAGTATATGATACCATGGAAACTATGTTGGCTTAGCAGTGGTGGCTGTGATCCTTGACAGCTCCTAGACCCAGGGGTAAAGGTTGTCAGGCTTAAGAACTTGGCAACAAAGAGATGCAAAGAGGCCCATCCATCCATCCATCCATCCATCCATCCATCCATCCATCCATCCATCCATCCATCCATCCATCTTTCATCTCTCCTGTTGTTTCATTTTTTCCCTGCCAGTACCAAAAATACAAACAGATGATCTCATATGCAGTTCTTTTGAGGACAAAAGCTTGGTCTGGTTTTGCTTATTGCACAAAAGCATTGTGCTTTACTAGACACTGACTCTTCTCTTCAGGATCATTTGTCATTTGCCAGATATCTCTGTTCCTTGTTTATATCTCATTGATGCTGCATTTTTTTACTTGACTCTTGTACTTAATTTTGTATTCATAGAGGGATTTCATTCACTCTGATGTGAATAACATATTGTTCATACTTTTTTTCTTCCTTTATATTTTGTCTGCTTGGTTTCACTTTTAGATATTCTATTACTATTGCTTAAATGCTTTTTCTTTTCATTTTTTTCCAGTTACTCAGTTTAATTTTGTAGATAAGTGCAATTACAATATCACATTATATTATTTAGTGAACTGATGTGACATCAGAGCAGTTGCACAGGTTTTGGTTTTGCTTTTTCCTTCCCAGTTATTTCCCTTATTAAAAACTATGAGAAAGACTACCCATACCATCACAGTTATAATACATTGTAGTACTGTGCTGCAAAAAATTTGCGGCAACAGGCATTATCTGAGTAGCTGACTTAGACCTAGTTTAAGAAATTAATCAAAATTTAGATTTTCCTTTTAGAGGAAACTAGATGAACTGTACAGGAAACATCTTACATGTGTTTAGCTAGAGGAAAAATGTTTCCTATACTTTCTTAGATACCAAAACAATTCACCCTTCAGAATCCATGTAGTTATCAGCCAGAAAGACTATTTTACAGTAAGTTAGTGATGCACATAACGGCTAATCTAGGTTTACATCTCAGTATGATAGATACCATGTGCCTACTACTTAATTTCAGTGTATCTAATCAATATTATAACTAATAATGCAGGAATAGTTATTGCACAATTTCTCATTGTACCAAAAATAAATACGTATTTAACCCTAAACACATAGAGAATATTGGGTTGTCTACTTCAAAAACCTATATCAGAAGCTCAGAAACTATAACTTTCATAGCAAGATAATACTAAAATATATTCTCCAAGTGACTCTTCAAAGATGATTGCTCATTTTAGGACTGATTGATCACTGTTACAGAGGATTCTGAACCAGGAACAAGACCCTATAACTGGAGTACCTCTCCATGGATAGACCTATACAGTAGTGTTTTGCCTAGTATTGTACCATCTCATGGCTTTCATCAGCAGAAGGCATATTGTAGAATCTTTCTACTAGGTTTTCTTGTCTTATATTTCTCTTCCTTTTAAGTGTTTTTGCCTTTCTTCTTGGAGTCAAGAAGGAACAGGCACCTTGCCAGTGCACAAGAGCTTACACTGCAAAAAAACATGTTTAATACTCATAGCTACACATGGAAGTCTCAATAATCAGATGAAATAAGCAGAAATGAAAAGAACACCATGTTATATAAACACAGACCAAACTCTTTAGGCAATCAAAGTAGGTTTGTTTTTTTAGGGACTCTGAGTATCCTTCAGAAATATTGGTAGGTATTGGTCAATGACTCTTTAACTCACTGGAGCAAGTGTGATCATCCTCTGCCCCAGGTAACGTAGCATAAGTTTACAGAAACCTATTGCCCTGTTTTTGTGGCTCACTTAAATATACAGCAGAAGTGACACAATGAGAAATATGGTGATAAAAAAGGAAAATAAATAAAAAGAGGAAGGAATAATGATTACCTAGAGATACCATGGAAAAGATAGGGAAACATTTTCTTCTATGGAAATATATTAAAAGTTAACTCCAATTTCTACTAGTATAGTAAAAATATTTTAAAGACAGTCTTTACCCAAGTTTGATTTCATAAGATGTAATTTATAGAGATTCTGTTTTGTTGAACTACTTGCTCTTAAACATAATAGCTCTCCAGGTCACTGTCAAATCTCAACAATTCTTTCACAGAACCATCCCCATTCATCATAAAATTTTAAATTCAAGTGTTTTAATAAATGTGTAGACCTTGTACCATGGCTGTCTGCACCACCAGTTGTCCATGTAGCACAGTTTAAAGCACTAACCCAAATCCTTACTAATGTATTATCTATGTAAGTGACGTTACAGTAGAGCATAAAAGAGGTTTCAAATCAGATTTACTTCTAAGAAGGAAAATTTGTGCAGTAGAATGAATGCAAGATATTGTGTCTTTTCAGGTGGTTTCAGATGCTTTTTTCTTGTTTTTTTGATTAGTTTTTAACTAAGCAGTCAATTTAAATGCTCTCTTGCCATGCACTATTGAACTTTGCAAAGTTGAAATTATTTTTAAACTCTCCTGGATTTTTGTGGATAAAAATTGAGTTTATAATTGCTCTGTGGATATCATCTTGGAAATTGTTTATGATGTTTTAAAATTATTTTTGTTTATATATGAAGTGAAAAACATTAAAAAATGTTAAGGAAAATTCACTTTAATATTGTAAGTGAACACATAGGTGAATAGTTTTGCAATATATTGCTATATCAACAAAGCAAAATTATTTGCTCATTAACTTGCTGTCAAAGGTGTTTGATATGTGATGATGGATAGTACAAAGAGCGCATGTGGTGTATAAAGATCTCATTTATTCAAAAATTACCATGATAATGCAGAGAAGTGTAATTTAACCAATACAATATGGATGATAATGGGGATTGATGTATGGTAGACACAAATTTCTGGTAAGGAGCAATTGAAAAACTTTTGTCTAAACCTTGATAGCTACTCACTCTAGTGAAAAGATATCTTCCTTTCACAGAAAGCTAAAAGTGCCTTTGTCAGGTAAAATGATTACAGTAATTTCTCGACCATAAGGCGCACTGGACTATAAGGTGCACCTTTTTTTTTTTCCAACAAAGATCCACACCGTGCGCAACAAAGTAACGAATTAGTAATGGAATCCTGCGATTGTGGGGTTTACTGGTATGTGCTCAAATTGGAAACATTTGAACAGATTGGTGTAGCCTTTAAACGCAGCCCCAGGCGCCCTCCCCATGTGCGGGAGGGCCCTGGCACTCCCGCCCGCCCCCGGCTGGCAAGGCAGGGCTCGGGGCAGTCACGACTCACACCTCAGGGTTGCTGCGGTTCAGGGCTGCTCGGGGTCGCCCGCTGCTCGGGACCGTCTGGGGCTCGGGGCAGCGCGGTGTTGCCCGCTCCCTCTTTCCCTGTGCGGCTCCTGCTGGCCGGGGGCTGGGTGGTGTTGCCCACCCTCATGACTCGGCGCTCCCGTTGCACCGCCCCCTCACAGCTCAGCTCACGGCTCGCACTTTTTTTTTGCAGTGAGGAGCTGCACTGCGTGCAACAAAGTAACGAATTACTGGCAGGTGCTCAATTTGAAAACATTTTTCACAGATTGGTGTAGCCTTTAAATGCAGCCCCAGGTGCTCTCCCTGTGCCGTGGGCCCCGGCACTCCCACCCACCCTGGCACCGTCTGGCGCGGCTCGCGGCTCCTGCTACCACCGCGCGGCCATGGGTCCTGGCTTCCCTTGCCTGGCAACCGTAGCTGCCACGGGCCCAGGCACTCCTGCCTGGCGCTGGCTGGCACAACTTGGCTTGCAGCTTGGCCACCATGGCCGCTGGTTGCTCCATCCTGCTGCGCCTGGGCTGCGGCCACCCGGTGGCTCCTTTCCCCCGGGACAGGGCCAGTGCCGCCAGCTTCTTGTTCCCCCTGCCCCTGGGGCTGGGTCTGGTGGCAGCTACCTCCCTCCCCGCGCGGCTCCTACCGTCTGCGGCTACCCGCTCCCACCCCACCTCACGACTCGGCACTCCTGTGGCACCGGTCCCACATTGTGGCTCACACTTCTGGGTTGGCAAATTTTGCAACTTTGTCCATTATATAAGGTGCACTGGACTATAAGGCTCGCTTCCGGGTTCGGGGAAAAATTTTAGCCAAAAGGGTGCGCCTTATAGTAGTGAAATTACTGTATATTTATTTGTTGGCTGTGGTGAGCTAGAAAGTTCGTTCAGAAGACATCGTTATGCACGAGGAGTTAGGCCCCGCCCTCTCCATGGCGTTAGCCAATCACAGCTGTATCGAAGTTACTTAAGCCCGTGTTTGCCGAGCAATAAATGCATTTCACCATCGACTGCATCAGTGTAGCGAGTGATTTGTCCGGCGACTGGGATTGTAAGAGTATATGTGTGTGTGTGTTCGCCGTGGCCCGCTCTAGCCAGGTCGCCACTTGCCTTCGTTTCCCCCCAACGAAGGCAACAGTTGACTTATCTTCCATTTTAATTTTAAAAATACTCATGCTTTTGATATCACAGAAAAATAGCTTTTTCTGGCAATAATCTTATGTCAACTTTCCGGTAATAACTTAGAACTTGTATTTTTTAGCCACAATTTCTCAAGTTAATTGCTCAAGATCAGTCATAAAATGATGGGAAGAAAAGATATTGTCCTGTTTTCAGTTTTACCAGGGTTGATTTCAGATAACTTAAAAGAAAAACTGTTGTTTCCTTGACATCAGAATTAAGTTATCTCCTGATCGTTACTCAGCAATTTTTTCCTCAAATTTTATATCAGTCAAATGCAGTGGTGAATTTCTGTACTTTTTACACTAAAGGCAAAATTACCATAAGTTTATTTTCAAGGTATTGTCAGTTTTTACACTGTTACTCAGTTCAGCAGTGTAGTGGACTTCAAAAAGAGTTAAGAAGAATTTTTCAGACTGCTGGGACTCATATTCATCTGACTGTAAAGCTAGTCACTTAGGAGCCCTCTGTAGTCAACAAAGAGTAATATTATTAATATAAAACTGTTCTTTCTGCCCAAAGACATCAGAAATAAGCTTAAAGAACACTACAGAGGGCTTTTTCTTTATATGTATGGGAATTCTCATTCAAGAAAGATGGGTTGAAACTTCTCCAGACTGTGAAGGAAATGATCACCTCGTACATTTCTTCTCACAATTTTGCACATGTTCTTAATTCATCCTCATTGACATATGGTATAACATGGGCATTACCATTTGAAATATGAAGCAATCAGCAATAGATGTGAACTATTCATGTCCAATTCTTCATGTGTCCACAATATTTTTACTTTACAGGGAGCACTAATTCATTTTTAACTGTTATATTGCATTAAAGCCTGTTTCCCACTTTATCTTTTCAAGAACAAATCTCTGACCTTCCCTGTATTTAAGAAAAAAGGGAGTTGCAAATGTGCTCTAGGGATTCAGATTCACGTATTGCTTCCAGAGAGCTGAGTTACAGATCAGCTTAGCGTATTTTTCTGCAAATGTGAAGGAAATAAATATATTTTTAAACTCACTTAAAAACTGCTCTCTAAAGGTTTATTTTGGGAGGAATAGAAGACACTGACAAAATGGTACTTTTTTTTTAACATTTCAGCACACATGAATGCTTTATTAATATTTATAATAAGTTAAAAATTCATAATTTCACAACTTCCACAGAATTTTTCCTCAAGTTCAATTCCCTAAATAAAGCAGCTAGAAATCCCTGC
This sequence comes from Catharus ustulatus, assembly GCF_009819885.2. Classification (NCBI taxonomy): domain Eukaryota; kingdom Metazoa; phylum Chordata; class Aves; order Passeriformes; family Turdidae; genus Catharus; species Catharus ustulatus. The sequence continues at coordinate 79,961,344 of NC_046222.1, read as the reverse complement.
ACCTGTAAGAAAAACTGTCAAACTGGAGAAAGGCAGCTGTCAGGATTTTAATTTCACAGAAAAATGTTTTTATAAAACTCTGACTTAGAAAAATGCAGCATAATCAGTAGCTTTCATTTAGTAGTGGATGTTGAGATGTACACACAAATTCTGAATGAGAAAATTTTTTTTCCCCTTGCAGATTTAGAAAATAATTTCATAGAATTTTTTTAGAAATTATTGGCCTGTATATTCCCATTTCTGTTGTTCCTTTTGTATGGTTCAATGGTCTCATCTACTTTTCCCCCTACTTTTAATATAGTCATATTTCAAAATGCTACAGTATCAAACAATCTTATGGGTTATAAGTAGGAAGTATATCACAAAATTTAGTAAAATTTTTGCAATAATCTGAAATTAATTTTTGTAGCTTTTGATGGCCTACTGTTTTCAGCACAGTTTCATTAGCCAAATTTATTACAATCTAAGAGATTTCCATTATGATAGGACCCTAATTTTCTTTCTCAGTGAAATATATATACAGAAGAGTTGTTCTAATAAAATTTTGGAGTCCACAGCTAATTGAACTGAGTCATCCTGTAATTAAATTTCAGTTTTGGTTCCCAGAAAAAACAAATTTATGAAATTCTAGTTATAATTCACATTCTGGTGTTTATTACATATTTTTTTAAATAAAAGCATTAATTTTTATCATCTAAATGTAATGGAGAGACAAATACTCAGATCCTGGAATTGTAATTGAGTGGTCAATATATCCTTATTTTATTGCCATTTATTGTAATTTCTATCAGTTTTCTGTTCTATACTTCATTGATTTTATCTGACAGGTTGCTTAATAGATAGATCCCGCCAAGAGAAAAAAAAAATGTTAGCATGCAAAGTAGTACTGATAACCCAATATCACTTCAGTCAAGCCAATCAGATGAAGCACAACAAGGGAAAGTGCCAGATTCTGTGCCTGGGATGGGTAACTCCGGATGTACAGACTCAGGAATGGGAAGCTGGAGAGCAGTGTCAATAAAGGGACCTGGGGGTCCTGGTTGGTGGCAAGTTGAACCTGAGTCAGCAGTGCCCTGGCAGCCAGGAGGGCCAAGTGTGTCCTGGGGGGGCATCATACACAACATCACAGCTGGGCAAGGGAGGGGATTGTCCTGCTCTGCTCTGATCTGGGGTAGCCTCACCTCCAGTGCTGGGACAGTTCTGAGAGTCACAGTATAAGAAAGGTATAAAGCTGTTAGACAGTGTCCAAAACAGGGCAGCAAAGGTGGTGAAGGACCTTGGAGGGAAGCTGTCTGGTAAGAGGCTGAGGTCACTAGGTCTGTTCAGCCTGGAGGAGATTGAGGGGAGACCTCACTGCAGTCACTATTTCCTCACAAGAGGAAAAGGAGGGGCAGGCACTGATCTCTTCTCTGTGGTGACAGTGACAGGACCCAACAGAATGGCCTGAAGCTGTGTCAGGAGAAGTTTAGGTTGGATATCAGAAAAAGGTTCTTCACCCAGAGCGTGGTTGGGCACTAGAACAGGCTCCCCAGGAAAATGGTCATAGCACCAGCCTGGTAGAGTCCAGGGAGTGTTTGGACAATGCTCTCAGGCACATGGTGTGATTCTTGGGGATAGTGCTGTGTAGGGCCAGGAGCTGGATTCCATAATCCTTGTGTGTCAACAGTTTCTGTGATTTTGTGGATACTGAACTGTAAGGATGATTTTGAGGAAGAACACTAAAAGCTATTCAGATGAAAAAAGATGATGAAGGAGTAGTATACAGATTTACCTTTATTATTTAGAAGTATAGTTTGTTTTCATAACCCCTTATAATCCCACTCTGTTTCATACAACAGGAGAACAGCAGAGACCTTTTACCCTTTAGTGACTAGTTGTCCCTTGTAAAAAAGATAAGATTAGTCTCTAGGTGGGGAGTCTGATCAATATCTTATTGTAACATGTGGGATATAGGTTCCTGCATTTTTCACTGGCAGACTGTGTAAGGCAGGAATATGAAAAGTCATGAAAATTTACTAGACCAAGGATAAAATCTGTCCATTGTTTTTCTTTTATGGAAGCAGAAGATAATTCAAAGAAACAAGCAAAATACAAAGACAAAAGATTACCAAAGGGCAGTTTTTAAAATATATTTGATAATTGAGTACATTTAAATTACAAAAACTGTCTGTTCTTGCCCTCTTGGTTAGAAAACAATTTTTGTATCCTCATACACTTATCAAACTGACTGTGTTATTTGAGGTGAAGGTAATTTATTTTCATAGTTTTTTCTAGAGGAGAAGCTTTAAAAGTTAGCTAAAATAAATGTATAAGCATAATACATGCATGTAAAAACTTCACTATAAATCTAAATGGATCATCTGACTGTACACACACATTTCATATATTTTTTGTTAAGTTAAATGACTCCATACAAGTATAAAGAGATGTGATTTGTCTCTCATCTTAAAAAAAACATTTGGCCAAAATAGATAAAGAAAAAACCAAGAAAGCACTAAATGCGGCTTACCATGAGGTTAGCATACTTGAATTTACCTATTCTGATACTCCTATCTGTTTTCCAATCCATTGAAAAGGCTTTTGGGTCTAGATGTAGAAAAGGCCTTATTGTAGGAAATCCACACTAAACATACAGCAATATTTCAGTGCATTAAGGGCAATTGGATGAAATGAATATATAAAGTTAAGACATCAATATTAGAAAGTCCTGTCTTAAAGTATTTGGGATCATGAATCATCCATATCCATACATAAATGCTGATAAAGCACCAGCTTGTAATCTGATGCCAAGTGACACTGAACAGCTTTCATCTAAATTGGGTAGAGCTTCTCCCTTTGTAGTGACTCTGTCACGGAAAAAAGTAATTCATGTGGTAAAGAACGCAGAGACTGAAATGACAGGATAGAAACAGGATAGAAAAATAAAGGCTTCATCATGCATTTAAAAGAAAGTTTCAAAGAAAACACTAAATTCTATAGTGAAAATCCCTTAGGTAATTGTGTGTGGGTTTGTTTTATATGAGTTTAGTGCCTTAGGTAACATTTATGGTCTAAAATAATGTTTTGATTATTCTTCAGTTCATTAAAAGACAAAACAGTTAATTCTATCTCAAAACGAGTGATGGTTCATCTAAAAAAGCTTACTTCTTTTTATTTGAAGGAATACTGAGATTTCCATACTGTAAAACTCTAAAATCAGATTTCTGAAAACAAATATCCCTCTTTGAGTTAAATCTGAAACTTTTTCCACTCGTTTTATTTTTTTAATAAATGAGATCTTGATCTTGATTTTTTACTTGCAAAAAAATTTAAATTTAAAGGAAGCGTTGCTTGTTTGCTTGCTTTCCTTCTGTTTTTAATCAGACTGCTTAAACATTTTGGAAGCAAGAATAAAATCAAAAGAAGACATGCAGTGGGTCAGCAACAGTCTAATTTTACTGATTATGAAATAAAGGCTGGAATAATGAATTACAGATTCAGTGCTTATCTGCAGCTATCATGTATGGAATTAGACTAGATGATATTACAGTATTTGCACCTGTCTCCTTGTACAATGTTTTCCATAAGCAGATTAAGCTAAAATCAGTGCAGTGATGCTCGGAGGTCATCCAGTTCCAAACCACTTGCCATGGGCAAGGATGCCACTCACTAGATTGGGTTGCTAGGGGTCCCATCTAGCTTGGCCTTGAACACTTGTGAGGATGAGGCATACACTTCTCTGGATAATCTGTTCCAGCACCTCACTAACCTCCAAGTAAATAATTTCTTCCTAACCTCTAATCTAAATCTACCCTCTTTTAATTTATACCTGTTCTCCCTTGTCCTGTCACTATCTGTCCATGTAAAAAGTCACTCTCTCTTTTTTATAGTCCCCCACTAAGTGGTGGACAGCTGCAATGAGGACCATCAGAGGATTCTTTTTCCCATGCTCTGCTGGAGGTGGTTTTACCTGCTTGCAAATGGGAAGCAATGGATTAATTCCTTTTTTTGCTTTGCTTGCATGCAAGGTTTTTGCTCCAGTTATTAAGCTGTCTTTATCTCAGCTCAGGAGTTTTCTCACTGGAAGTAAAAAAACCAGATGGGATTAGTTATCTAACTTTAAAAGTACAAGAAAAATGTCTCTAGACCTAAGCTAGTCATTCTTGGATCTTTTTATAACCAGTTGAGAGAAAAAAAGTGTTCAAAGGTCATGATTTATCTCAAGGGATATATCTAAAAGTAGGTTGGATCACTTAGGTCCTTAAAATATTTGTTTCTTTCCACTGTCTGTATAGAGATCCAGGAGAGAATAGCTGACACATCCACAACAGACAAATAGTTTTCTCTTTCAACCCTGTATTGTCTTCATTTCATTCAAATCAGTGAGAATCTGAGATACTTCTTTTATCCATCTTTTCTGAACTTTCTAATTTTCTCTTAATGCATAGAGCCACAGGAACTCAAAATAGTTTCTTGAGCCAAAGACCAACTTTCAGACTTCTCTGTTTGCTCCTTTTCATAATATCACAATTTTGACATAATTTTTTTAAATTCATGCATAGTCTCATTAGACAAGGAAAGATAATCCAGTATCACTGGAAAATTTACAGGTAAATTTACAGGTTTATTTGAAAGTCAATACTTAAAAAAAAAAAAAAAAAGTTTACTAAATTCTCCTCCCGGAAAGGAAAAAACCCCTACCTCTTAATGTTTAATAAAAATTCAATATTACTTATGTATCAATCTTTTCAGACTTCTCTGAGCACACAGAATGAAAAATTAGGATGGATTCATATTTAAATAGAATATTTGTTAACCGAAGCAAACTGGACATGCATAAATACATAGACACTTATGAGAAGCACAATGAGTGTGGAGGAAGGTGGCTGATGACATTGCAAGGACAGCCTCAATAATTTTTGATCATTCATGGTGACTGGGAGAAGTGCCTGAGGACTGAAGGAAAGGAAGTTTAACTCTTACCTTAAAGGAAGTGAAGAAGAAAGAACTGGAGAAATGCAGCTCAGTTAGTCTCATCTCAGTCGCTGGGAACGGTTAGCCCCAGAAAAAATTCCCATGTACATGAATACCAAGAAAATCATCAGGAGTAGTTAGCATGTGTTCAGCAAGAGGAAGTCAGGCTTGACTTGATAAACTTACATAATGAAACAGCTGTCCTGATAGATGAGAGAAGAGAGTGAATAATGTCCGCACAAACTTCACTGAGGCCTTTGGCTCCAGCTCTTATAAGAATCCCATAGACAAGCTGTTAGTATACGGGCTGGGTGAGCAGGAGCAGGGCAGATTGCCTGAGTGGATGGGCCCAGAGAATGGGGATCAGCAACATGAGGTGTAGCTGAAGGCTGGTAACTGGCACTGTACCCCAGAAGTACTGGGTGTGCTCTTATTCATCATCTTAATTTATGACCTGGGTGGTGGGACAGTGTACCCTCCCCCCCCACACAAGTTGACAAATTACAATAAATTGAGCGGAGTAGGTGATATGCCAGAGGATTGTGCTCTCATGAAACAAGAACTGCACCTGTCCTAGTGGAGAGCATCCCTTCCCAAGATGAAGGAGGTAAAACTAAATTGTTTTTAAGGTCCCTTCCAATTCAAGCCTATCTATGATTTCTAAGATTTCTATGGTTACTTGGAACAAATGTAAGAAAGTGGCTCAATAGAGTGTTTTTAAAATGTTTTATCAAGTTTAGTTTGCTTAGAATTAAGACCCATGCAACAAAAATAAGAAAGTAAATAAAACATATACAAAACTATATAGAAACAGTTAACTCTCAACTTATTCATTTCAATAGAAACAAATTATTTTCCTCCAAATTGAGTAACTGTGACTTTGACAAGAAACCAACTTCCTCCTGATATTTTATATTTTTGCCAAGTTACATTAGTTTTTTACCCGATTCACCAGGCAACAACACTTCACCTATTGGGCAAATGTGTTATTGTTCAACTATCCATTTTCAGATAGAATACCCTAGGTAGGTATTTTCAAGCTGGGGAATATCAGTATTTCTCCGTAGCATATGTTACTGGCACTGTAATACAGACAGTCGCCTTCAATCAAAATTGGTAACTTGAGTGTGAAACTTGAAGACGCTTGCAGTGTGTGTGGCCACACTGACCTATGCAGTTAAATTCCAGATTTTCCACCTAATTTAAATTACAGAGGTAGGCATGATGAATAATCTTTGTACAGATGCAAGTAAGCTAATTAATCAATACAATTACAGCTCCAATCAAATAAAGAAAGTTTCAATGATTAATTCTTTCAGAACACAGCTGCAAGCATCTTCAATTTAAACCATGACACCTAAGTACAGATTAATTTGAGGTTTGAAAGTTACCATAATGGTTAAATCAAGCTTGGCAGACTAATCCAATTGGCAATTTTACTTCATTCAAATGCAATGTTTCTGGCATTCAATTTATTGTGGAAAAATCTTTGAATCTTTATCAGTATATTAAAAATTGTGAGAAAGGTGTATGATTATTCCTTGGGTTTTTTTGCTTATTAATCTTTTTTCTTAACTAAAATACCAAACCTGGATGCCAGTATTTGTTACTCAACACCACATAAACATTGCTCCTGAAAGATCTCTCTTTAGAAACTTGTTTTAATTGCTTTTTTTTCCTCCTTCTTTTTGTTTCTCAGTCAGTACTGCTTCACCATATGGCAGCAAGCTTTTAACTAATAAGTTGGCACTTAAAGAAGAAAGAGATGAATACTGTTCATGGTTAACTTTATATCACAGGTGCACTTCCAGATGAAAAGAGTGTGTTCAAGTGCCAGTAAGGCATAGCACATTTGATTATATTACTTGCCATCTCAAAGAAACAAACAAGGACTGAATATTCAGTCTTGACATATTTTAAACTACATTGCTTTCCCTCATGTCCATGAAATGTCTTTATTATCAAAGTGAAGAGAACTTATTAGACTTCACTAAAAATTTCAAGGAGATGCTTAATCATGATAGATCAGGGTCTGCGTGTCCTGGGGAAAGGTATTTTATCAAAGTATTTAGATGAAGCACTTTTTGGAAAGCTTCTTTGCAGGAAAGTAACCTATTGTTTGCTTCAGTTGGTAATTCTGCTTATATTACAAAAACAGAACTAGAATGATTTTGTGGGTGCAATTTACTTGGTGGTTGTGATTATTACTTCTAAATGACACCTCAGTGTCAGAAGGTCAGGTTGGCACAGAGGGTCAGGCTAAGATGAAGATGACTATCAGCCAATATAATCTTAAGGAGTACTCATCTGAAACTGTACATTAATCTTTAGACTTGGTCATACACCTAATTGTGAAACTTGATGGCCTTAGGCAACATAATTAGAAAATCCCCTGAGGGCTGCTTTGGATACAAGTGCATGAATAACATAAAAAACTTCTGAACACACAAGGGTGGATAATATTTGGAAAAAAACAGGGTAAGCTATCAGAAATCAAGGATGGAATTCAATTCCAGATCATATACTCCTAAACTGAAGTGTCTGGATGTGGTGCCTGTTAAGTTTACGCTATAAAGATACTAAAAAAATAAACAAATCCACAGTTCATTGGTTTCATCATAGGGTTCTCATAATACGTGAGGCTCATTAGAGTAAGCCACCTGGCTCTGTGCTAGTGATACAAAAAGACTCTAGTTTCCTCTAAAATCTGTGTCAGACTCTTCAGATTTACAAGAGTTCTTCAGACACCTAGCCACTGGGCATGTTTTTATGCAATTCTGTTTCAACCCTATTCAATATGGTTGATGTAATCTGGAGTTCTAAAGAGATTTACTCTAAGTTTAACTGTTTATATTTCAATGGAATATTATTATTGATGTTATTGACCAGTAGGAATTCTAGTATGCTTCTGCAAAATCCCCATCATGGAGAAATTTATATGTCAATCTTGGAAATACAAATCCAATGGAGTACATTACAGTAATTTCACTATTACAAGCTGCACCATTTTGACTAAAATTTTTTCCCCCACACCGGAAATGCGACTTACACTCAGGAGCGGCTAATATGTGAATAATTTTCTGACATTTCCAACCCCGGAAGTGCAAACCAAGGTGCTGAGTTGAGCAACCTGCCAGTAAAACCAGGCATTTTGTGATTGTTACAAATTGGTTACTCTGTTGCGTGGCGGCTGGAGCCAGGTTCCGTGCAGACAGTGTGGGGCAGGCGGGGGGAAGGTGGGGGACTCCCTCCTTCAGGCAGCGCAGCCTGGGGGAGAGATGGGGGGCTCCCTCCTGCTGGCCCTGCAGCCCGGGGGTGAGGTGGGGGCTCCCTCCTGCTGGCCCTGTGGCTCGAGGGGAGGCGCAGGGCTCCCATCCCCACCTGCCGACACAGTGGGTGCCAGCGGGCTCCATCTTTGCCTCCCACCACCGCCGCGGGTGCCAGCGGGCTCCGTGCCCTGCTGCCACTGCGGCGCAACGCCAGGCTGGGGCAAGCGAGCCCAGCGGCGGTGGTGGCGGCTGGCCCCGAGCGGCCCCGCCGAGCGGCGGTGCCGAGCTGGGCCACCTCGCCCCGAGCCGAGCCAGTAAACCCCACCATCCAGCAATTCTGTTACTGTTTGGCAACTTTTTTGCATGCGGGTCCTTGCTGCGAATGACAGAGTGGTTTACAATTGGGTGTTGCTTGTGTATGGACAAAGAACGAAATGTTTGCCAACACCCAGAGATGCGGCTTATAGTCAGTGCAACTTGTAATCGTGAAATTACTGTACTTTATCCCTAGGTATTGTCTTTTGTCCTCACAACATGACGTAATAATTACCCTTTTTTTATGGAGTTAATATCTAATGGAAATGTTTGCACACTGTCACTCTAAATCTGTAGAGCATAAGAATGTATATTTATTAAAGTAATTTCAGTGAAGATTTATTTGGTGAGTAGTGTCTTTTCTCACCTAAAATTTGCTCCAGAAGAATTGGAAATAGTGACATGTTTTATAATTGTTGTCTCTTTGTATTGCTATAAAAGCAAGGGACAGAAACTGAAATAAAATGTAAAGGTAAGTGTATCTAGATACAGAGTATTATTGGCTCTGAGCTGTAACAGCTGTGTGTACAATTTTTACTGCCATGAATTAGGTATTTCCAGGTGGAAACCATGTTGTAACTCATGAATTTTCTAGGGAAAAAGAGGTTGTATACTCTTGGAAAAAAGCTGCCCATATCAATGACTGCATAAAGAAAACTCCACAGTTTGGTTAAATAAATCTGATTTGTTACAAGAAGGACTCAAAATCAGCAACTTTTTTATTGTGTTTTTTAGACTGAATAATGAAGCAATGACTCATACCCAAGGTTTCAGAGAGATATGTTAATATAAAACCTAGAGTAATACAAGTGAATCTAGACTGTATTTTAAAATACACCGCAATCAACACTTTATTAAACCATATTAACAAAGCTCATTAAATAACTGTTTAACAACTTACAGCTCATCGTAAACCTAAGCTAGTGGGGTATTGTTTTTTATCAAACCAAGTATATGAGGGAGTGCAAATGGAAACTTATGAATATTTTTAATCTATGCTGACTTTGATTTTCAGGCTAAATGAAAACAGCTTCATAAGGAGAACAGCTATATTGGGAAAGATTTTTCCTTTTCATCCTGCAGAGGAATTTTTTACTTCCTGTGGTTTATTTTTCCTTGAAAACATGGATCTGTTGCATGACTTCAGGAAGAAATACACAATAGTAAATATTAAAAAGGTATCACTTTAACTCTTTCAGCAAAAATATTTTTCCACTTTGCAAATCTTCTTATACAATTCCCTCAGAAGACATCCACAGAGAAAGAAAGAAAGAAAGAAAGAAAGAAAGAAAGAAAGAAAGAAAGAAAGAAAAGAAAGAAAGAAAGAAAGAAAGAAAGAAAGAAAGAAAGAAAAGCAAACAAAAACACCCTACTTGAGTGCTGATTTCAAAGAAATTTCAATCAAAGAATATTTAGGAAGTTAATTTTTTTCTTTTCCTAGAGATGTAGTTCCAAAAGTATTGTGCTCATTCCTTAATTTTCTTTTAAAGACTTACCTACACTTTCAGAATCACAAATAGTCAGTAGTGATTCTAACTAGAAGATTATTGCATGAGGGTGACACTGATCTACCCAACAGTAAACATGAGTGGGTGCAGGTCCATCAGGTGCTGTGAGCAGCTCTTTGCCTTCAGGTCTGTGAGTGCCAAAAATCCCCCCTGGTCCCCAGATAATCATAACCAACTGATTGTGACAGATGGATTAGTAGGCTTCTCCAACCTGGCAATGATGTTGCACCACCTAAAATTCCTTTTCTCTTTTTTAAGGCAAAGCATGATGTATATGCAGCATCCTTGCACTCCACCATGGAAATGACAAATTGATTTCTTTTCTTCTGACAGCATGCTATCAAAACTGTAAAGGCCAAAGAGCCAGGGAAATTCTAAATGGACGTGATCTCCTTCATTTACCTTCCCCACTGGAAGTCCTTCCAATTCAACAATACATGGAGGGTTATGGAAGGGATGTAAGGTCATCTGCTCTGTGTTTTGTTTTGTTTGGGCTTTTTTTAACTCTCATATTAGTGCTAATAAGTGACATTTTAATTAACTACTTTATGATGTTTGAGTGTTTTTGTGATTGGGACTACTAGAAACACTTGCACAGGTGCATTACATTATTCAATTTAGTTATAGATCAAAAATTTAGTAGATCATAGAATTTTATTTAGAATATTCTTGTGAATAAATTGTGAGGGTGTGTGCATTTTTTTTAAGTCCCTAAATTTTGACATCGTATATTTGTTTTAAGGTAAATATGTAGGAAAATATTAATGACTGCAAAAGCATACAACCAGAAATAATATAATGCCCATGTTTTATTTTATCTTTAAGCAGTTTTGAAACACATAATCTGCTTTACATCAAGGCATTATAATATATTCAAATAGTAATTGCTACTAAGGGCTTCCAAGTTTCTTTATCTTTACATATAATCTAATTGTATGAGAAAAACTAGTTGTTTACTTTCATATTGATTTATCTAGATGTATTTCAGAACTATATTCTTTTTTAAAAATTGTTTATATAATTTGGATCACGTTTAAAATAACATTAGAGACACAGATGTAGAATCTGAAAGTGATCTCACTTTCTGACTTTAACCTCAACTTGGAATCCCTAGTATCTAATTGCATACTTCCCTTTTTTTTTTTTATGATAGGTTATATGATCACAATGCATACTTGTTCTGGACTTTTACATCAGCAGCAGCAGTGAATACTAATAAGATGTCCCACATAAAATATTAAAACTGGTAATAAAGATATAAATACCTTTCATCTAATAAATTTGAGCCTCACGATTGCCAAATGGAAGAAAAGTCACTTATATATTTATATCTTTATGAAGAGAAGTCTCACAGTATTTGAATGTCCCTTCCACACACTTCTCTAATGGATCATATGGTGTGATTCCACATCATATAAAAGGAAAAGCTACTGTAGCATATGCAAGACAACTGTTTATTTTTCTGGGAGCTCATTTAAATCTGAGAAGTTGAGACTTTGGGATTTTTTAAAATTTCATCATAAAACTGATTTTTTAACATGGAAACCTTTTGACAGTTGCTGCAAAAAAAAACCCCTAAAAAACCAAAAAAAACCTACCCCAAACATTACTATCTATATCAGAAAGTTTCATTTCATTTCAGTACATATTTTTATTATAAAATAATTGGGTCTGTTTCCTCTATTTAAATGGTCTGTCATTTAAATGGTACTTTCCAAACCACACTGCCACTTGTTTACTCCTGCCCTGCCCTTGCCACCTGCAGCGGGATAGAGGAGAGAATTGGAGGCACAAAATGTAAAAATCTCAGCTTGAGATAACAACAATTTACAAAAACAGCAATGAGATCAGAAAAATAACAGTAGCAACAATACTATTGTTAACAAAAATGCACAAGAGAGAGGTGAGTGACTTGCAAAATTCTCAGAACCAGGGTTACCTTTTCCTCCGCCACACTTACACAAACAAAATTCCTTCTCCAGGAAAGACACTTGGTTCCTTCCATCTCTAAAAAAGACATGAGGTGATATAGAATATCCTCTGTGTCCTAGCCATGCTCCCCTCCCCTTTGCAGACACTGCAAAAATTAGCCCTGTCCTGGCCAAAACCAGGACATAAACTTAATAAATATACAGTAATTTCACGAATACAAGCCACACCATTTTGATTAAAATTTTGCTCCCACACTGGAAATGCGGCTTACACTCAGGAGCGGCTAATATGTGAATAATTTTCCGACATTTACAAGCCTGGAAGTGCCAACCAGGGTGCCGAGCCGAGCACCTGCCAGTAAAACCCAGGATTTCACGATTGTTACAAATTGGTTACTGTGTTGCGCGATGGGTGGGGCCAGCTCAGCGCCAGCAGTGCGGGGGGAGGGAGGGAGGGAGGCAGGGGATTTCCTTACTTCAGACGGGGGAGAGGCAGGGGGCTCTGTGCTGACATCCCTACAGTTCGGGGAGGAGGCGGGGGCTCCGTGCTGCCATCCCCGCGGCACGTGGGGTAAGTGGGGGGCTCCAGCACCCGCCTGCCGCAGCAGGAGCAGGCAGGCTCCGTCCCCGCCCTCCGCCATTGCCGCGGTGGGAGAGGGGCGTGCTCCGTCCCTGCCCACCGCGGATGCGTGGATGCTCCATCCCTGCCTGCCACCACGGGGCAGCACCGGGCCGGGGCAAGCGAGCCCAGAGGCGGCGGTCAGCCCCGAGCAGCCCTGCCGAGCGGCGCCACTGAGCTGGGCCACCTGGCCCCGTCAGCAGCCCTGAGCGGGCCAAGCCTGCACAGCCTTAGCTGAACCAGTAAACACCCCACCATGCCGTGGTTCTGTTACTATTTGGCAACTTTGTTGCACACTCAGGTCCTTGCTGCGAATGACAGGGTGGTTTATACTCAGGTGCAGCTTATTTATGGACAAAGAACGAAATGTTTGCCAACACCCAGAGATGTGGCTTAGAGTCCGTGCAGCTTGTATTCGTGAAATTACTGTAATTTATAATTTGAAGGAATTCTTCATGCAATCAGTCCAAAGCAACTGACCAAGATAAAAACTTGAGTATTATATTAAAGTAAATTAAATTAAATATTTTTATTAGTAAATAAAATATTTTATTATTATTTATTATTTTATTGTTATTTGTTATTATTTTTTAAATTAATATTTATTATTTTATTTTATTATTATATTTTATTTATTATTATAGTCCACACACACAAACAGACAAAAAGTGTGTCCTCACAGGGCATTACTAAGAAGTTGAGATGTCAAATAAATGTTCTGAAAAAGTCTTTCCCTCTCAACAGGAAAAAATAGGTATTTTAGACCATGAATCATCTGACTTATTTAAAGTATACTTTAAAGAAAAGATTAAATGTAGCTAAAAATACTTGTTTGTTCTCTACTGACTCTAAAAAAAGACTAGATATTGACCTTTAAAATATATGTCTACATTAGAGACATTTAGACCAATTCATCTCCAGACTCCAGACAGATGGAAGACTCCTCCCCCACCAATCTTTTAGGATTAGTATGTCTGTGTCTGGGTTTTTATGGGTTGTGTTTGTTTTGGTTTGGTTTGTTTGTTACCTTGGCTGTAACAAGTTTTTAACTGAATTTATTTTCAAAATATGGAAGAACATATAATGATTTCTTCAGGATGTAAGTCAATATCTAAGATTTTTTCTGCCTACTCAAATATATTACCTTCTGTGACTCATCTCTAGCATGTAAGAAGACTCAGCTAAGGAGACAGAACAAGTATTTCCAAATCCAAACAATTTCAATGGCTCTCAAAAACAACCCACAAACACAGAAGTTGAAAAAATTGAAAACGTTTCTATATCTGAGAAGCTCAAGTCTAAACATGACAATATCGAGGAAGTTTTTTGCACATAATTAAAGGAAAGAAAATAAATGCTTTAGAAATTTCTATTAATGGTACAAAATATGCCATTTTCTGAAAGAATTTTTCTCTTCTTATTAACCATGCTGAGAAATCATAGAATTTCTACTAAAATAGCATTAATTGTAAAGAAAAATGGAATAAAAAAATTGAAAAAACCCATTTTCAATAATTTTGTTGTGTCTAAAATTGATTACAAAAACAGTAATTTTTGACAGATGGTATTGTGAAACAGAGGTGGGTAGAACTTCTATTTATAGCATGAAAATAAGTCTTGAAATAGATATGCAGACTTGTCAGGGAAAACAGAAGAATATAGCAAAAACCATTTTTTCTGCAAACCATAAAAGTATAGACTTAAGAGTTCCAAATTAAGTGTGGAAAGGAGATTTTGCATATATGACAACCTTTGATTTGAAAGTCAGTTTGAGCAACTGCACTGGCAGATGATCTTTTCCTGTGAGAAATTGCAATAATTAGGCTACAAAAATAACTTCTGAAGAGGCAGTAATTATATAAATGGTATTATGCAGGATGAGACTACAGAAATATGACTTTGGATCTATGCATGTACAGTGTGGGAACTATAAAACAACTGTTGTCTGAGATTTGTTGTTGGTAATTTCTTGAAGAAAACTTAGGCTAGTAACATATATATATTTTAAAAAATCTCATAAAATATGGTTAGCACATGCATTTGGCTTGCTTAGTATTATATTCTAAGTATATAGGACTTTGGCAGCAACAAAACATGTAGAATATTTTTGGGTGTTGGGCCTATTTAATCAACTATTCGGTGCAGTATCTTACTGATATTTTAAAATTCTGACTCAACCTTTCAAAACTGTAAAAGTTTACGAACTGAGATTTTTTTCCCCCTGCTTGCATATTTTATGAATCTACCCATTATCTATTGCTATGAAATGGAATGGAATTCCATGAGGAATGAAGTACTTGCCCTTGCAGAAGAATCTTATGGCTCTGTAGTTTTCAGACTGTATGTCTGTATACTTTCTTCTTAGCAACATAGAAGTAAGGATACAAAGAATAGTGTAGTAAAGGTCCTTCTATAGAAGCAAGGGTATCTTTTACAAGTGAAATTGAACATTATAGCTGGGAGGAATCCAACAAGTCACCAAAGTCTAATGTCCACTTCATCAGTCAGCAGGCATTCAGCTGAATACAAAGAACAATTTCTCAGACTGAAGTTCATGAAGAAGTACTGCAAACTCACCACAGAACAGATATTTAGGCTACCAAGCATATGGTAATGAAAATATCTTGAATGCATAATAGAACCACATCAAAACGCATAATACAGAAATAAATTGAGAGAAAACAGCACTCAAAGCAATCAAATGAAAGATTACTAATGTTTTTGCTGAATTAGTTGAATGATACTGATAAGTAAGGGATAATTTTGTCAGCAAAACGTTCCTATTAATTTGTAGGTGTAGAGGTTGGCTAGAGACATTAAGTTAACATCCAACACTTGATGCTGGTATTTACATCTGCACTGCTTATTCCTTGGGAATGAACAGAAGGGATTGTGCTGAAGATGTTGATATGAATATTACAGTTGAATGACCATAAATTCTTGAAGTTTCTGGCAGTCACATAGTGTGAGTTCAGATGTATGTTTTTTCAAAGGCAGTTAAAAAAAGGTACCTGTGATAAATATGTATTCAATTATCGCCAAATGGATTAGTGCAATTCAAGTTGCAGCAAAATATTTCCCTGCTTCTAAGTTCTCTTTTATATGCTACTTACACTGTTCCATGGGTTGTTTTAAAATATTTTTCATCATTGCTACGTTTACCAAGACAACCTAGTATATAGTGATGCAAATTGGAATTCTCAGTCTTCTATGACTCTCATCCTTAAGATCCTCAAATGATAAATGACTTTTTTTTTCCTTTTTTTTTTTCCAGTCAGGGAATGTAAAAAGTACTATAAGAATGTTGGTACTCCTGATGCATTGGGCTGAAAGTCCCATAAGTTATACGAAATATTTCACATGATTCTAGCCTCTTGGTGAACTGATTTTTGTACTGTTGCATGACACTTGACCATACCATGAATTACCTGATTTTTTTCTGTTTCTGCACATCAAAGAATGAAGTCCAGCTGATGCTAAGGAAAAAAAAAAAACAAAAAAAACCCAAACAAATACAAAAAAAACCCAAAACAACAACAAAAAAAAGAATAAAAGCCCTCAAAAAAACCCCACAACCCTAAAATATTATGAAACTCTAAAGTATATTTATTTTCAGCAATATATAAAAGAAAGGAAAAAATGTGACTAAATAACAGCTTTATATAGGTCGCCATAAAGTAGGTCTCTGTTATCTATCTAACCCCCATTTTTACCATTTTTTCTCCTCCTGAGGTACTGCCAATGCCTAGTAGGGAATCAGATATACCATGCCCTGTGGTGATTAATTTCCCTCAATGTTAAAGAAGGAATCTGTAGACATGACCTGAACATTAGCAAAGGCTGCAACTTTTATCATGTCATTTTACTATCTTGCTGCCTGGTCCTGCAAAACCCCATAAGGCCACTTTCCAGTCTCATCCTGTAAAACCTCTATCTAGTTAATACAGATGAAGAATAGTAGCAGTTAATCAGTTTCATTTGTCCCTTACACATTTGAGTCATTGTCCAAATTAAATGTTTGGGATTTTTTTTTCCTCATTTTGCTATTGCAAGCAAGAGAACTAGATTCTAGATGGAAGATCTGCTGCTGTCTGTCAGATATAGTTCTGATTTGTTCTGATTTGATGTTACATTATTAATTAAACTTCTGTCCTCAAATATTACAGGAAACTACATTTAAAGAAAAGGATAAGAATTCATGTTTTCCCATTAAAATTTCACTTCTGTTCCAAAACACGTGGAATTGTAATAACCTATGCATTATTCACTTTCACGTAAACCACGTATTTTCAATCTTTAAGTTTCCTGTATTACTTTAAAACTCGGCATATACTTAGGAAGAATGGCAGATCTAGGAGCACTTTCTGTTTTTTTCTACACTAGATATTTAGATCTTAGATTTACAGCTTTCATTTATCTTCAAGACCATATGTTTGATACTATATTGACAGTTTTTGGCAGTGTACTTTTTGGTAACACAAAAAAAAAACCATGAAGGCAATGTAATTCTTTTTTTCTAAGTAACTGAATTAAGAATCTCTTAATCTGTCAGACCCCTTTTGCTGAATGGCCTGAAGCAAACATCAAATGTGAGGTTTCCTTTGTTGTCTTGGCCCCCAATTTTCACCCATAATCTCTCAACCTGTTCATTGCTGTTTTTGAAAGACTCTGTGCAATCAGTCCACTTTTTACAAGAGAACCCCTACTCCTCTGCCTCTCCTTCCTTCCCTGTCTGTTGTGAGTATTTTATAGCTGCTCATTGCAGTGTTTCAGTAATTAAATCCATTCCAGAACTGTTTTATTGATAGCAGATAGATAATGTTTCTAGATGGACAGTGGCTACCAGCTCCTGATTGTTAGCCATGCGTTGATATAGAGGAACATGTCCTAATTCCCTTGAAGCATTGCATAATACTTGTCTCCTGTTGATTCCCAGATTATCAGGAGGACTTTGTTACTCAAAACTCCATCCCCCACCTCCACCTCCTGCTAAATCTAGTTAAAAACTCATAAATCTCATAGTTTGTACTTTATCCTAATTTAATTTTTTTTTAAGTTTCTTTTTCCAAAGGAAGAACTTTTCATTTATTCAACAAAAAAACTAAACAAAGAACCAGTAATATTTATTTATTTTATGAAGTGCCTCAAAAGCTAGAGAATTCATAAAAAAACAAAACAAAAAAACCCCAAAACAAAAACAAACCCAAAAAACCTCCCTTATGCTAAGTCTTTGCACATCTTCAGGCTCCCCTTAGCATCATACTTTAAATATTAGTCTGCAGCTCACACTAGTTTAATATGACAGTATGAAGAACCCCACTTTCTCCCATCCAAGTGATTAGGATGCACACCTATGGCAAAGATTTAAAAATAGTCCTTGGAAAGAATAGGAGAGTTAAACTCTTCAAATATACCTTCAGGATATTCACTTGGACAAAGAAGTTTGTTTTCTAGGACTATTCTTAACGAAACAGGAATTGTTCTACAAATTTTTAGCTAGTTTATTAATTTTTTATTTTTGACAGATATTGAATGAAATACACATGCCAAAGATTACCTTTCTATCTGGTAAGCACTAGACAAATAAGTTAAGTGGAATATTAAAGGAGAATATTTTCCTTTAATATCTCATCCTATCTGATGCTTGCCATACAAGACATATCTATATGTTGGTTCATATTCTCTAAAGCAGACTTGCAAGATTCTCTGACAGTCTAAATGAATCTTGTTTTATTTGAAATAGATTGATGTACTAACATAGCCAGTCACCAGTCTCAGCTGAAAGGTATGACTGACAACTGGAAACACAGACCCAGCAACTTTCTGATTTGACTCCTAGACAGCATTCTTTAGAAAATCGTTCTAAACACACACTTTAAAGATAAAGACCAGCAATGGTACAGTCAGTCCCACAGTGTGTTTGCATATGCAGCTCCATGTCTACAGTTTCCCAGGCTGGCCAATGTGTTCTGTGCATGCTCAGGGTGTCAGACCTGCTGTGTGGCATCAATATTGGACTAAGGTGACTATAAGTAAGATATATTTCCTTTTGAGTTAATGGCATTGTTTAATCCCTTTTAAAGGAAAATTACCTAAACAATATATACACATTTTTGTAAATGTCAGACCAGATTGGGGAATGACTAAAATGTAATATTGTCTTGGAAAAATTGTATGCTGTCATTTTTCTTCAACAGATACCATGTAAATTTACACATATCCTCAGACCACTCAGTATATTTTGCATTTGTGACGCCTTTGGAAAGATGCCACTCTTCTTTTTTTGATTTTTTTTTCTTCCCTAAAGGAAAAAGAAGCTCTCAGTTTTTAAAGGCTTCCTTCAACAAGTAGCTAGGAATAAGTATTCATGCCATAGAAAGAAGGAAGCCTTGGGTTGCTAGAGGCATAGCACTCAAGCGGATTTGTTTCACGTCTACTTATTTTATAAAGAGAGCAGAACACAGTGTAAGTTCAAGTCTGTTCATTATCATGACCTCTAGCATGTAAGTGTCTAATTAAAATAGTACTTTCTGTTCTCAGTCATAAAACGTCCTTGACTGGTACTAACCCAGCTATTTTTCTAACTCATTTTTTCCAGTGATATCAATACTTTCTCAAATGGCTCCATAAAATAAAATGTTAGTGATAGTTCTGCAAAATTGATGAGATCTAAACTGTTGTTTGGGATCTACTTCTGTTGCAGTTATCTCTCAATGAGCACCCCAAGACAGAGTTATAGGCATTCTTCACCTGTCAGATCAATTTGTGTCAATCTGTTGTATTCACTATTTTAGTTTATATTTGCACTGAAATGGTTGTAATCCCTGCATCAACCCATACATGCTGTGAAGTTTTAAACTCAGTTTAGTTGTTTAAGATTATATTCATTTTACCACTTTAGAAATACAGGGCTGAAGTGCTGAAATAGAATTCATGGTGGTTCTACCACAGACGTTTCTCTTAAAAATGTGCTTTTTGGTTATCTTTCAATGGTTCTCTGGAGACTGAAGTTAAGTTCCTATCTCTTTGAATTGCAATCAATCCAACCTTTCTCACTTTCATCTGTGTGACGCTAATTGAAATAAGCCTCAACACATATTTTTTCCACAGCTACTATCTACACTGGCATTTCTTTTACTTGCTGTGATTTATTTCTCACAGTCCTAGAGGCTTCTAGCATTGTTTGAGTCGCATTTCAGACTGTCAAAAAGTGGTGGCGTAGTGTGTACTAATTACTGTGTCTGCTGTCATCTACTCCAGTGCCCAAAGGAATCTTTAGAATAAATTCAACTTCTGTATAATATTCCAAATAACCATTAATATCCAGAATTGGTCAAAGGCATTAATATTCATTTGTTTATTTATTTAAAGTAAAATTGGAAATTAAATTTTCTAAAACAGTATTTGATAGGTTTTGTGGTTAAAAATCTTGTCTCCACACCCACAAAGGAACACTGAGAGACTATGGCAGATGAGGAGCCCCAAACATACTCTGCCTGGCTCTTCCCAGGCCTGTCACAGGGGTCATCAGCCTCCCAAAGATCCATCTTCACAAGTCCAGAGAAGAACAGGGAAGCACAATGGCAAGTTGGAAACCTAATATAATAGCCTCAGCCTAAGTATCCAAGTGTGAAACTCATCAGGAGGAGTCAAGGGGAGAAATTCTCCAGAACGCTTTTCACACTAGTGGGGGTTGCTGCTCAGGGGCTGGGGACTATTAGTGGATGCAGTGGAAGAGCATTCTGGGATTGCACAAGACCAATTTTGGGATATTTAGAGCAGATGCCACTGCAGTAAAAAGGGACAGGATTAAATTACTTGGGGACTAACAATTTTGGGAAACAAGGATAAGCGAAAAAAAGAGAGAAGCTTGTTCATGTGCTTCTCTGGCTATGCCCTGTGCTTGATCAGAGACATCTGTCTTGTCTTCCTGTTAAATTTCTGTCTAACTCTAACCTGGCTGAGGGCTCCTGCTCCTCCTGTGTGTATGAGGGTGTGAGCTGATCTCTGCTTTCAGCTGTTTCTCAGTAAAGTCTCTCATACATATGTGCATTTGGGGGAGTCTGGGTTGCCAGCAGTTGGAGTGAGAGCAGGTGAGCCAGAGAATCTATGACCTGAAGTGAAGGTCAGGTTGAAGGCTGAGCCCAATGGTGCTGCTTGTTTTCCTGACATTGAAATGAGTGTGAGAGAACTGGGCTGTTGCTCACGTATGCATGTCAGTATGTATGCATATACCTCTGTGTGTGTGTGTGAGATTTGTGTACTTGTGCCTGCTGGACGTTTTCAACCTTTCTGTAGCTGGGACCTGGGGTTATGGAATCTCATCTCTCTTGGGCTGTCAAATTCTGAGTGGTGTACTTTCCTCTAACAATATTATGCATTAAAATTTGATTTTAAAGCAATATTCTAACTTGGGATTTTTTTTTGTCATTTTTAATAGAGTATATTATTTTTCTCAATTTTATCATCTGTAAGAAATATTAATCTGTCCTACTATTGACATTCTATTCTATTATCTTATTCTAGACATTAGGATTACTGTAGTTTGAAGGTTTAATCCTTTACATTGATAGAATCAAAGTTATTCAAAAATACTTTAATAGACAGACTAAAAGAAATACAATGTGAAAGCACTTAGTAATACTTTGACAGGAACAAATAAAAATACAGAATCTAATAAAAATATTTGATTCTTGTAAAATGATGTGTAATGATATTAAAAGTAATTCCAAAATACATTTTAAAAATTAAAAGGTAGAAAAAAGGAATTTCTTGAAATACTTTTCATAAAACAATATTAATTGTATTCATCATCTTCATGCTATTTTATTCCTTGCTGCTTTTTCGATCCATGGTGGTTATGTTACTACTTAATTTTTAATAATTTTAATCACATTTTAATGTGAACAAAGATATTTAGGAAATTTGATCTCAACTCAGTTTTTGAGGTCTAATCTTGAACTTTTTTAAAAGAAAACTGAAGAAGGGAAGCCACAAACAATCTAAATTCAAGAAAGCATACAAAATACAGAGCAGAGTTCTAGTTTCAGACAGGTTCTGCAATCTTATCAGTGTTAACTGACTAACTGTTTGAAAAATGTATTTCCACTTGTTTGAACAAGTTGTAAAACCAATCCTTGACAGTTCTGGTAAGTCTTTTTATTAGAGATGTAACATAGAATCATGCAAATTTTTGAAAAGGAATGCATATTGCTTAACTTTGGCATAGTATATTTTTTTTTTTTTTTCTTTTGCTTTCTTGGAAGTGTCTTTATTCTTACAGAATCTGATAGTAGCATTGATGTTATGTCCTTTCAATAAAAGATGGGAGTCTAAATGAATCTTAAAAAGCATTTGAGAATCATAACTTAGCGACCAAAACAGTTGTAATAATGTTACATAAGCACTTTGCAGAACCACCATTTAAGACTTTAGAATATAATTATCTTATATTACATGAAGAGAAACACAAAGTGTACTAAGAAAGAATAAAGTGAGAATCTTTATGTTTTTAAATCTGTGAAATGGTAAGGATTCACAACAATGTAGTTACGAAACAAGAGCTTGTATATTATCTATATAAATTCTTCTGATTAAAATTTAATTTTTAAAACATTAAAGTACTTCAAATTTTAAAAAAGAAAGTTGGTTTTCTTTATGTCTCAGAATGTTTTGTATGTAATGAACAACTTTTCAGTACTTTTCAGTATTTTAGCAGGAATGTGATATAACAAAGTTGAACTTTCAAAATCACTACTGGAAAATACATATTTTTCCAAAGTACTAAACATCATATTTAATAATAATCTCATTTTGAAATTACTTTTAGAGGGCCAAGTGCTGTCAAATAGCATTTCTAAAAAACAAATGGTCTAAAATCTTTCAACAGTGGAGAGATCTATTAAATTACATTATCATATTATCATGAGAAATAAACTTGGATTTACATCAAAGTTATTTCCAATTTTTATGCATGATAAGAGCTATCATTTATTTATTACATACAATAAACAATGAAGCATTAACACAGCTATGTGACTTCCTGTTTCTAAGCAAATATATTCTAATTTATTTTCAGTTGAAGTGACTCACATAACCTCTGTCTGAATATGTATTGCATTCATGAAAACAAGGAAAACAAGGAGTTTTTTCAATGGTAGTGCCTAGAATACTTGAAAAAAGATGATTGCTAAATAATTACTATCACGTCATAACCTTGAGCAATTAGAAGCTTAAAGGATAACAACTGTACTCATGAAAGTTCCATTTCTTGAAGTAGAGTCATTTAGAGCATGTATTCCATTAAAAATAAATGAGTTTTAGTTTCTGGTGTCATACTTTAGAAAAGAGAGCAATACAATGAATATTTATTTGTTGCTGAATTCTGAAGATCTCACAGGTGAATATTTTTATGTATACATATTTTTTCTTCAATTCAAATTATTGCTTGGAGATAACAGTGGGAAAAAACACCCAATTATAATTTGTCAGAAAAAGAAACTAAATACAAATTGTGGTAATTAATTTAAAATTTTTGTAATTTAAATGTCTAAATCTATTTCTCACTGTTTGGATATTATGTTTCTATGTATACTCAATTAAGATATCTGCAAAATAAAATTCTAAGAAAATATAGATCTAGTTTTAGACCAAAAGAAACACCTTGTTGCAGTTCTTGATATACCACTCAAGAAGCATAATTTGCATGTTGTCCTTTTCCTCAGTACTTTTTAATTAGCGTCTTCATTCAGCCATACACTAAATTTGCTGACTGGCCACTGAAGGGTTCAGCAGGTTGACTGCTCTGAACTGCCATTTGGGATTCCAAAATCCTACGTAAAATGCAGTTAGTCCAAGTCTTCCTGTCTGTATTCCCAGCTTCATGGTGGAAGAAGTTTAATTACACTGAATTTCCTAATTGTTGCTTAACTACATGTATTAAGCCTGCATCATCTCAGGATACACTATATTTTCTGTTAAGATGTGCCCCCTGGTGTTTCACATCAATACTATTGGATATAGGACTATCAAGAAAAGTACCACAACCAGAATTTGGTCCTATTTGTATATTCTGTACAGTGACTTACATTTTCATTTTTACCATTTTAAATGGAAGCACAATCTATTTTCTTTCTGCTTATTTTTCTAGAACTATAAATTTTAGTATTAGTGACCTTTCCATATATAAAGAGCTTATGTTTAATTTTGAATCTACTAATATATGCTTTTTTGAAGTCTTCTCATTGACTGTTTATGACTACTACATTACTGCACATTGAAGTAAAAAAGGGTTACAAATCTAAGTTCATAAATGAAATAAAAATATAAAAAACCATTTCCTAACATAACAGTATTTTCTTAATAAATAATGGAAATAATGTAAAATATAATAGACTATTATAAGGGCTTCCTTTACTGAAATGAAAATAAACAATAGAATTACTTCATTTAGGCTTCTACAATCACTGTAATTCTGCCCACATTATCAAAGAAAAGGAAAAAGAAGATCAAAATAATCTATCAGCATATAGATAATATGATGCCTTAACTCTTACACATTTTCATTTCTAGGAGCAAGTATAATGAGTTTGTGCCTAAACACTACCATTAAAAAACAGTTCTGCACTTTCATGCCTTGAAGGTTAAACTGTATTTTTACTTCTGACCATTTCAGAACTCACTACTTAATATTGAGTAATATATCAGGTGATAATCAGAGGTCAAACAACAGCTCAGAAATATTCAGGAGAATCATTTCAGCAAAGGCTCCCTGGAAAATGAAATGATGTAAAGAAGGTATTCAAGTTTCAAATTTCTGGTAATGCAGAAACCATTATGATACCTTTAGGAACAGTACTTCAAGGCAAAGAGAATTCTTGTCAACTTTGTGTTCTTAAAAATGTCTGATGCAGAACCAACAAGCTTAAAATCTTCTTAAAATTATTATTCCATTTTATTGAAGCCTTTGAAAGGAAGCCAAAAGGAACGTTTGTGTGACTTGACCCATTGCCACTTGAGTGCCTGTTTTCAAGTTTTTAATTCCCCTACCCATCAGTTTGGGCATAGAATGCAGAGTGAGCGCTAAAAAGAACATCAAGTTGTACTAAATTGTTAACTACAGCTTTCCTCAATAAATTCTTCAATATCACTGAACAGTTCATGCCTTCTCAAGCAATGTGCAGCAGACTGCATATAGGTTTTATGTGCTTTTTTTCTCATATAGTTTTTGTTTAAAGGTGAAGTGTTGTATACTTACATTTTATGTGCTATTGCTTCTCCTTTCCTACATTAAAATACAAATTACAATATAGCTGGACCAGATTTAAGAACGTTTGGCAATATCTGATTATCCTGTGTAAGATTGTGCTTGAGAACATTATTTGCTTAACACAGGAGTGTTGAGATACTCACCTCCTAAAGTATATGTGAAACATATTTTTTTTCTCCTAGGGTGAAAGACATGACTAGAAATACGAAAAGTCTATGCTGACAGTTGTAGCATTGAGATTTTATCATGGAGTTACATAATTTTGCATTTACAAAACAAATTAAATTTCAAGATGTTCCTAATGTTTAAGAGATCAAGATGAAATCTTTTAATAAACAAATAAACAGCAAACAAAAATTTTAAAAAACCTTGATCTGTGACTATTGCATGGTACTCCAGGTATGGGACAATATTTCAACTTCTTATTCCAGACCTGTAGCTTACTGTTGAAAGAAGTGTGAGCTCCTAATAAAAATGGCAGTTAAATTGATGTTTATTGACAAGACAAATCAAAAGAAAATACAGAGGGACAAGCTATCCTACAGAATAAGTTTTTCTCAGCTTGTATCCTATTTCAATTAGTGACCAACTCTAAGAATATCTAGGTGCCTTGTCTTGCCCTGCCCTTGCCTGCCCCTTGCCTTGCCTTGCCTTGCCTTGCCTTGCCTTGCCTTGCCTTGCCTTGCCTTCCCTTCCCGGAACTTCCCGGAACTTCCCTGAACTTCCCTTCCCGGAACTTCCCTTCTCTCTGCTTCACCTCACCCTGCCTGTTCTCACCTAATTTGAAAATATGGTAGGAGATAATGAAGGAAAAGACACTAAAATCCACATGTTATGGCAATTGCAGAATTCATATTAAGTGTGCATTTTTAAGCAGAGGTCACCATTTTCAGAAAGGTAGAACAGGTTCCACAGGGATAATCTAGCATGACAGAAGGATGAGAGCCAGAGTAATAAATATAGAATAATGTAAGTAATGGTGGAAAAGCAGAATAGGAAAGGGCAGGAGACAGGTGGATAGCAGGGAAAGCTACAGTCTACCCTAGACCTGTGTTATCCTATATCAGGATAATGAGGGAAAAGGCAGTAGGCGGAAGCAATAGAAACTGAAAACTGTAAAGGAAAGATAATCTAGAAGGATAAATGGAGTGGAAATGAAAGAGACTAAAACAGAAGATAGAAATAGAAAGCAGGTAGAGTAGGGAAGCATTAAAACTATTATAACACTTCTGTCTCTGTAGACCTATTCAAGTGTACACCAAAAACAGAGACTGGGGGAATTCTAAAAAGCTTCTCAGTGATTTCTATCTTGGGCACAGGATTTTTTCATCATCAGTCTCACGATGTAACACACTACTAAATTATCACAATGACAGCACTATCATGATATGCTATGTCAATACATCATCAGAGTAGCTGTGATAGGGAGCTGTCATTCTGGTGACACATTAGTCTGGTCCATCACAAAATAAACACATATTCCATAAAGATGTTATATAGATATCATTAAACTTTTATTGCCATTCCTTATTTATTAATTCAATTTCATAGAAGACAATACCAAAAAGCAGAATGCTTTTAAATTAAATTATGTGAAAAGCCAATATAATCGTGTTAAAGGAAGGAATATTTGGGCATATATCATAAATGAGGAAGTGGGAACTAGCTGAACCATTGACTATAAAACTTAAAAAAACACATGCTACCACATGTCTTTAAAACTAATCTAAAACTATCATTATTTTATTGAAGTGTTTTCAAGTGTTCCTCATAAGTAATTATTTTTATGCACAGACTCACTCTTTTAATAGTAAGAGTAATAATAAAGATTAAAGAACATAGTGGCTCTTAACAAAGAGGAGGTGTCCCACTATATCTGAAGGAAGAAGAATTTGTAAGAAATTTAGTTGATTTTAAGGCCAGTTTGGATGGGGCTCTGAGCAGCATGGTCTAGTAGAATGTGTTCCTGCCATCCTACTAGTCAGGGGGACTGCAACAAGATGATCTTTAATATTCTTTTCAACCCAAACCATCCTATGATTTCATCATTATTTCCACATATATCAATATGTATTAAAAAATACAATGATGCAAAACACATAAAACTACCAATTTGTGATTATATGGAAGTTCTCCTAGTTAAAAAAATGTGTCTGCAATATGTGTTTGGAAAGCTTGTAATTTTTAAAAATGGCAAATAAACTAAAGAATTACCAAATTTGACTTCATAAGCTCAAACTGAATATAATAATAAATACTTCTGACACTAAATTTCCTGATCACAGTATCATTGGACCCTACATGACTGGTAGGACGTGAAAAAAATTCTCTAGATATATTTTCCTGGATGATAATGGGTGCATTGGTGGTCTCAACAAGAAATCTCTGATTACTTTAAACACTCTTCTGGTGGCACTGCTTTAATGTAGTTGGGTAATTGGGTTAAGTTCTCATGGTCAGCTTCTCCCAAATCCTCCTCTGTTACTCATGTCTTCATTCCTCACCCTCAGATCATTGTGTTTTATGCAGCCATTCCTTAGGGCAAGGTTCTTGCCTCTGCCCAAGTAGTAACTCATCTTGTGGGTTACTCATGCCAGCCAGCTCAAGGTTGAGTTCAGGCTTATCTTCCCCTTGCATGGCTTTAAGGTCAGGCTATTGCTCAGCCTCCGACAAACACATAGTCAATAGTATTGATCTATCACTCACATTCTGAGTTACTGCGCTGCCTGTTGTGTGTCTCTTGTAATATAGCCACTTGTTTGAAAAGTACTTCTAGCTGACCACACGTGACACTATGACATCCACCCTGTGTTTAGGCATTAGAGGGGCTCCCTGATGCTAGAATACCATGCAACCTGAGGTCTGGAGAGCTATTTTGGTCCTTTTGAGGACAGTTTGGGTAGTAATGACAGCATAGCTTTCCTTTCAGCAGGCCACTGTCACCTTGTCACATTTTATAAACTGGTAATTATTTTCAAAGATGTTATACTTCTAATTCTCTGGAGATCTCAGGCTTCCAAGTAGTATTGCACAGCCACTTCCTAGCTGGGGCAGGTTTGCAGCCTAAACCTGTGGGTGAGCAGAGCAGGCAGCAACCCTGCCATATACTTGGCCACTTGCAGTTTGAACTCCCTGCAGGGACCATAGGCACTGCCCCACTTTCTTCTTCTTCTCTCATGAGACCTGGCACTGGGGGGCTGCTACCTGCTTTTACTATTAAATGTAAGTTTGTAGGGCTTAAAACTGTACATTTCATAGACAGGTTAACTACTGATGATATTTTTACAGCGTCCTATTAAATTTCACTGGAGTATTCTTAGCTTAAAAAGATCAAAATCATACAGATGTCTAGTTTTTATTCTGCTGACTAGTACTTCTCTTTTTGAAAAACTTACTGATAATCTTTCATGCTGACTTGGGTATTTCTAGTTGACATTTTTTCTACTCAGCACTTTGAGATCTTACAGCATGAATTGAATATATTTTAACAAGCATCAATCTGTCACTCTGTTGGCAATTAATAGATATCTTGGAGCACTACATATTTATTGATTTTTGTACATTATTGTATGTTATAGCTCACTATACAGACATTCACTTACCATACAAAGAAACTGCATTTATTGCTGACAAGTCAGCTTCTTACATTAAAAAGTCTGAAAAAGAATGGAACAATGAAATTTGGATAATTAGAGATTAAGCAAAGAGGATTTGAGGGAACACAAGTTAGAAATACTAATTTTTAAAAGAAATCAATATTCTGTGTCATTTTATTCTAACATGACTTAAATATCAGCATCAGCACTACTTTGTTTCATATGGGAGCTACAAAAAGATTTCTCTATTTCTTTTTACCCACTGCCTACATATTTAAATAAAGTTCTACAATATTAAGAAGATGGTGATATTTATAGGCTCAGAAGAGCTACTAATTTTATTACAGATAATTTTCTCCATATCTTGCCCCAGGGAAGTACTCAGTTTTCCACACATGATATTCATCTGCCTTTCTCTGTGAAGGCCTAAAGGATTCGTTGCCATTCCTGTTGCAAACATCCTTTTCTGCTCCCCATATTCCAGCAGTCCATTTGCCACATTATTTAACTGATTTACATAATTAAGTTAAACCCAATAAATTGTATGCTTAACTAGAACTTTGCAGCTTTTGAAGAAGGGTATGTGTGTCCTCCTCACACAAAGTGTGTGTTTCTTTGCAACAATCCCGTAATTCCTAAGACCACAATAAACATAAGATACCAGTGCACATAAAAGAAAAAAATTAATTGCTCCAGGCACTGAGACAGTGATTCCCCTGCAGCTTTTGCAGAACTCACAGTGGAGCTGATATCCCCACTGCAGCCCATGTTCCAGCCCATACTGGAGCAGATTCCTTTCAGGAACCGTTATCCATGGGGAGAAAACCATGTTGAGGCAGCTTTCCTAGAACTGTGGAGCATGGAGGAGCTGTGCTGGAGTAGACTGTTCCTGAAGGACATGAAGACCCATGTTGGAAAATGGGAAAAGTGTGAAGAGGAAAGAGAGTTAGAGAGCAACTTTTGGGAAGAGATTCTGCGGGAGCTAAAGCATGTGGTGACCAGATTCCACATATCTCATAAAGAGCTCAGTCTTCCTTCCCTCAACAGCAAGGCATAGATGTGCAGAGAGTTCAAGGAAGTTTACTAAAAGCTACTCAGAGATATCCAGGGAACTAAAAGCACTTGTCCTCCCGTGTCTCCCTGGAAGTTTGAAGATGATGGCTGCGTAACCTGAGCAGAATAGGTGTATGTAATGCATTTCATTATGAAATGCCTTGCACACTTATGCAGGAAAACATCTGTGTGCAACAGCTTAAAATAAAAATATATAAAAATAATGTTTTCCTTACCAATAATTGGTAGGATCCTCTGTCTAGCTTTATTTTTCAGTAAGTTCAGTATTTTCCTGAATTTCCGCACAACCCCACTGTCACTACTGAGGCTTGGCTTCAGAACTTGCCAAAGGCAGAGCTGTTGTTCTGTAGGAACCTCCAAAAGCCTGTGCACATTGCCAGTTTCCTGCTTGCTCCCTCTCAGTCTTGACATTGTATGAATTTCTTTCTGCTGAACAGGTATAGTTGCTCAAAGGAAGAAAAAAATATCATCCTTGTAAACATTTCCAGAAAATTTAGTTTGTCTCAGATTGAATATGGCAAACATCCTCCTAAGCAATTCTTTCAAACACAGTACACTTCACGTAAATTGTGAACAAGCAAATTAAACGACAAGATACTTCTTACAGAGTTATTTGATGAAAACAGACAAGTTTTTGGCTTCATAATGTAGAATCTTTATTTTACATACTTTTGATTTGACAGAAATTCGTAAACTAATGATGATGTTAAAGAAAGTACTTTTTGCCAAATATGCACAGTAGAAGCATATAACTTTAAATGACTGACAGTGCTATTGTGAACTGAAAAATACAATGATACTACTCAACTCCCTTTGTGATAAACAAAAACTTCAGTGAATCAGATCAGACTTCATATTTCTGAAGGTGATACATATCTTTTTAATAGATACATATTGTGCTATCAGAGAGCATTAAAAACTGAATTCCCTTTTCAAGTTGGAAAAATTCTGATAATTTAAAATTTGTAAAATTGAGGTAGTATTTTCAAATGCTGAAATTTTTAGTGGTATCAGACACTTAAAAATGTATCTTTAAGAGTACTTAAATAGCTAAATATTAGTTTTAGACATCTGCAAGCAATTAATTCCATTATTTAGTTGTTTCTCATATTTCCTTTTGAAGTTGACGTCTGAGTATTTTGGTCTTTCGTTTATATGAAAGGTGATGTTTAAAATTATAATCAGAATTATTGTTTTATTATTATTACTATTATTTTTGCCTAAACTCTCTTTTTCATTAAAAAAATATGTTGCAAGGAAATTCCAATGATCTTCAGTAAAATTGCTGAAGACATTTACAGTAATTTCACGAATACAAGCCGCACCAATTTGACCAAAATTTTGGTGGAAACCCGGAAGTGCGGCTAATATTCCGGGGCGGCTAATCTATTAACAAAATTCTAAAAGCTGCCAACACGGAAGTGAGAGCCCGCGGCAGCCCCAAGCCAAGCTGGAGCCCGGCCGGCCCCGGCAGAGGTGGGAAAGCCTGGCAGAGGCGGGGCCAGCAGGGTGGGGGGCGGGCGGCTGAGCCTGAGCCAGCAGGGCGGGGCAGGGAGGGCGGCAGAGCCCGGGCCAGCAGGGCGGGGGAGCCCGGGAGAACTGGGGCTAGCAGTGCAGGGGAGCATGGCAGAAGCAGGAAGGCCGGTGGGTGGGGCTGCCTGGCAGCGGGGGAAGCCCAGCAGAATCGGGGCCAGCAGCGTGGGGGAACCCGGCGGTGCGGGGGCCTGCAGTGCCGGCCAGGGCGAGGAAACGCGGCGGCGGTGCAGACGGGAGGGGGCGGCCCTGCCGGCGGGGCGAGCGGAAAGCGGCGCTCGCGAAAGCGCCGCCCGGCGAGCGAAAGCGCCGCCGCTCGCGAAAGCGCCGCCGCTCGCCGCGAAAGCGCCGCCGCGAGCCGCGAACCGCGAGCCGCGAACCGCGAGCCGCGAGCCGCGAGCCGCGAGCCGCGAGCCGCGAACCGCGAGCCGCGAACCGCGAGCCGCGAGCCGCGAGCCGCGAGCCGCGAGCCGCGAACCGCGAGCCGCGAACCGCGAGCCGCGAGCCGCGAGCCGCGAAAGCGCCGCCGCGAGCCGCGAACCGCGAGCCGCGAAAGCGCCGCCGCGAACCGCGAGCCGCGAGTCGCGAACCGCGAGCCGCGAAAGCGCCGCCGCGAACCGCGAGCCGCGAAAGCGCCGCCGCGAGCCGCGAACCGCGAGCCGCGAAAGCGCCGCCGCGAGCCGCGAGCCGCGAGTCGCGAGCCGCGAACCGCGAGCCGCGAACCGCGAACGCGCCGCCGCGAGCCGCGAACCGCGAGCCCGCGAACCGCGAGCCGCGAACCGCGAGCCGCGAAAGCGCCGCCGCGAACCGCGAGCCGCGAAAGCGCCGCGCGAGCCGCGAACCGCGAACCGCGAGCCGCGAACCGCGAGCCGCGAGCCGCGAACCGCGAGCCGCGAACCGCGAGCCGCGAGCCGCGAACCGCGAGCCGCGAACCGCGAGCCGCGAACCGCGGAAAGCGCCGCCGCGAACCGCGAGCCCGCGAAAGCGCCGCCGCGAGCCGCGAACCGCGAACCGCGAGCCACGAACCGCGAGCCGCGAAAGCGCCGCCGCGAGCCGCGAAAGCGCCGCCGCGAGCCGCGAACCGCGAACCGCGAGCCGCGAACCGCGAGCCGCGAGCCGCGAACCGCGAGCCGCGAACCGCGAGCCGCGAGCCGCGAACCGCGAGCCGCGAACCGCGAGCCGCGAACCGCGAAAGCGCCGCCGCGAACCGCGAGCCGCGAAAGCGCCGCCGCGAGCCGCGAACCGCGAACCGCGAGCCACGAACCGCGAGCCGCGGAAAGCGCCGCCGCGAGCCGCGAAAGCGCCGCGGGGCGGGCGCGGCGCGGGGCGGGCGCGGCGCTCGCGAGGCGCGGCGCGGGGCGAGCGAAAGCGGCAGCGGGGCGGACGGCGAGCCCGGCGGCGGCAGCCCTGCCAGCCGGGCGAGCGAACGCGGCAGCGGGGCGGTGCTGACGGGAGAGGGGGGCCAGCGAGCCCGGCGGCGGCGGCAGCACCACCCGGCCAGCCCCGCCGAGCCGTGGTGCTGAGCTGGGCCACCCGGCCCCGTCGGCAACCATGAGCGGGCCGAGCCTGCCTGGCCCCGCCCCGAGCCAGTAAAGCCCGCTATGCCGCGATCCTGTTACTAATTGGCCAATTTGTGAAAGCTGCGCACGGATTCTCGCGACGAACGAAAGTGCGGCTAATATTCGGGGTGCGGCTTATCTATTGACAAAGACAGCAACATTGTCGAGGCACCGGGGGTGCGGCTTATAATCCGTGCGGCTTGTATTCGTGAAACTACTGTATTTATAACCCAAGGGAACTTACAATTCAGTTGTGTTCCAATTCCTAAAAGCCAGCTGTAAGACAGCTTTTTCTTTTATCCTGTGCTCATCACCAGGGTTTTTTAGTGACACCACTGTGGCATTTATCGCAATAAAAATTGTTTGGGCTTTACAAAATATTTATAAGGTGGCTCCTGTTGGGGTTTTTCTGGTATTATAGAGTGCCTTAATTTCTAGGTTAGGTAATTTGACAAACAACTTGCCTGCAGTTGCACTGCTGGAACAGCTTGCAGAGGCAATTGATAAAAGCAGAAAGAGAAAAGCAGAGAAACACTTATGCAATACAATAAATTTAATTTATTTTCTACTCAGCTGGTTGTTTCCAATCATAATTTTGCCTGATACTCTTTTTTTAAAATATGTTGCTGTGTTTGTGTTATTGATAAATACCACACATTAACACAAAAGAAGACAAATATATATGTGTGTGTGCACACAAATCAGAATTGTAGCAATCTGATGATTGATTGAAAGAAGATTCATTAAACTACGGATATAAATTGGTTGGTGTTTGGCAGCGAAATTATTTTACTAAGTTTCCCAAGTTTCTTATGAAATAAATCTGCCAGTGATAAACCAAACACCCAGTTTCATAAATATTGAGTAGACTGATTTGTGTTGGGGACTGCTTCTAATACGGTTTACAGTTAATCTTATAGTCTATACTGCAGACGTTTTGAAACTTTGAAACTCACAATGTATTCATAATATATACCTGTCAACCAGACACTAATTTGCCAGGAGATCAGACTATGACAAGGATGCAATATCAATGTTTTCCCAGAGGAGGTGACTTTTTTTTTTCCCTTCAGATTGGCTGTGGTTTTGTGATTTTTTTCCTTGATTTTATTTTAAATTTGAATTGGTTTGGTGTTTGGATGTTTTCAGTAGACTTTAAATTGTGTCCTCTTGATAGCATAGTTTAATGTTTACTACCACAACATAGTATACATCTTGCTGATTTTGACTGAATTGTCACAAATACATTAATGTCCTAAGGTCTATGAATAGTTCACTGAAAAATAATTATATACATACTAATATATTTGTGCATGTATTCAATTTTCTTCAACTACTTTTCATCAATAACTGTTTCACTATATCTATAGGCCAGATGAGGTTTTTTTCTTTTTTTTATTCTTCCCAGTTCACAAAAATTTCTGCATCTCTGAACAAAAACAGAACTTCAATGTTCTATTTGTGACTCCTGGTAGTAATACTGTTTTGAGACAATTTCAACAACTACATCTGTAATTTTTCCTGAAAAACAGAGACATTACTCCAGGAATACTCTGGAAAGAAACCAGGCATTCTCAGGCTGATATTCGGGTTTTGGAGTGTTACATGTATCTCAGATGTCCATTTACTAAGCCCAGAAAAACACTCTATGGCAGATCAGTGCATCCTTAGTCAGCTTTGTGACTTACGGTAGTAATTATTTTTTTCATGATGGGCCAATAGTGGCAAGTTTAAAGTCTATAAATCTTTTATAGCCATATCATTTGAAGTTAATTACTGTGATATAGAGGAACCAGAGTGGACCATACCATTTCTTTTTAAGCTTTTTCTGTTGAAACATTTCTGCTCTGGCAAAGTTGGAACAAGTACACACATGCTGATTTTGAAGTTATTTTCAGTATGAATTTTTCTGAGATTCAGCATGGACACTCTGATGAGTGAATTTTAAAGTAAAGTAGAAAAAAGGAAGAATCTGAAACCTACTCATTTCAGCTGAGAATAAATTGCTTCAGTACAAGTCTATTTTTCAAAGGTTTCAGTGTGGGATTTTTGCAGTCCAGGGTAAAAGCCTACTTCAAATCTTATGATGTTCACGATAAAAAAAAATCTGCCACAAACCAACAGAAATTATTCTAAAGAGTGGAACAAATTAAATATATATTTTCAAATTGAGTATTTCTTTCTCTCCTTACTTTCAAAATCTCATCACAGTAAACTATTTTTTACATGTTTTAAACTGTGATACTCACACATGCTACAAATTGTTCGTGTATGTGTGCCTGGTGGATGTGGTAAAACAAAAATAAAGACTATTGGAACTGTCCATGATTTGGAGATTGTTAATTGTGCACACTTGCATTCTTATGTGTGTGCGAGTTGAAAAAAAATACATATATATTTTTCTAAAGTCTGAAATTATCTTTCACATAAGTTATTGGTAAGTAACACATTGTGCTGAACGGCAGACAGATGGTTGTGAAGATGTAGTCTTTGTTTTCAAACGATATTGTATTAGACCTAATCACATTAGCAAATAATTTAACCTTTTCACAAGCTGCAAAATTTGTAGAATAGAATGCTACATGTAAACTCCACTACTGAATAGGCTGAGGGTCCAAAAGAATCTGGGAAAGGTCATGGAGAGGACAGCTGACTCCTATTGACCAAAGGAATATTCCATAACATATTGTATCATGCTCAGCATATGAAGTAGGGAAAGAATAAGGAAGGGGGGACATTTGGAGTGATGGTGTTTTTCCACCCCAGTCATGATGTAGCCTAGTTATTCTGGAGATGGCTGAACACCTGCCTGCTCATGGGAAATGGTGAATGAATTCCATGATCTGCTTTGCTTGCACACATGACTTTTGCTTTACCTGTTGCATTTTCTTTATTTTAACTCATGAGTTTTCTAACTTCTACCCTTCCCATTCTCTCTTCCCACCTCACAAGAGGAGACTGAGCAAGCAACTGTGTGGTACTTAACTACCAGCTGGGGTTAAACCACAATACTTCCTGGGGAAGGAAAAGAAACCTTAAAAATATATCTCTAACTTTCTCAGAGAACCTACTTTTGTATTTTTACCATAACAGGTAGGAAAATATTTAATAAACATAGTGCATTAAGACACTACTGGCACATCAATTTGTATGATGATTTATATGTTTATTCCTTATTGAAAGGAATGAAGCTGGTTCATGGAGACTCGACACAAAACTATAGCATGAAGAATAAAATCTCTGGGCTAAGCTGAATATCTCCTATAAATATCTGTGCAGAAAAAAATTGAGCTGAAGGTGGAAAGAATGTACTGTTTGGACAAGTAATATGAACTGTCAATACTGGTTTTGTTTTATTTCAAGTTAAAATAATTTAAAGTGAAATCTAATTTCAATTATTAACTTAGTTTTCAATTTATTCCATGGTTTTAATCTCTGTTAATTCAGCAAAGCTTCAAAGTGTATTTCAGTTAATCAATTACACTGAGAAAATCCTTGGTTAATAAAAGTTTAATAAAATTTAAGCTTCCCAAGACCATTAAATCTCCAACTCCTAATGCTATCAAATGCACATGTCATTGGAAGAAATTCAGAATTTAATCTTGAGGCATTCTGCAATTAAACGAATAAAAATCTCTGTAATAATTCATAATAATGTACAGAATATTCTGAGTGAACATGAACAATCTTTATCTTCATTTATACCTTTGTCATTCTTAAAATATTGGAAATCCCCTAAATGGAAATAAATAATTCCTGGGCATATTTTTCTAGAATCTAGTGAATGTGTGAGTTATACTGCTATACAGACATGCTATTCATGTGAAATGCATTATCTTGAAGTAAAGTCAGTTCCTATTCCTAGCACTGAGCAGTCCTTCTCTAGGTGAGCTACATTTAAGAACTATGTTTTTCCATGATGTCTGAATCCACACTGACTTCCATTAACCTCAGTAAACGATCAGACATCTTTAATTAGCAAATACCTATGGTGATTTAAATATCAAAGAGGGAATCAAAACCAATGCAAGACCTTGGTGATTTTCAATTAAAAGTCAACATGTTCCTTGACACCATAAGAGTTTTATGACATTTATTTAATTTTTAACAGAAAACATTGTCTTCTTTCCTATAGCGTGAAGAATGTATTTCAGTGTAATCATCAGAACACCAACACCACTATTTAAAATACTTTTTTTGATGCACAAATTAGTATCAGTGGAATTACACAATTTTGGGATTCATGGAAGTATTTTTTTATGTAAGCTCAAATTTACAAAATGTATTACTTGCTTTTCTTTTTTTTAGTGTTAAATGTGTCTAATGCTGTCCTTACTGCAGAGTATCAATTGATTGCTTCATTCCCTGTGTTAAAAGTAGGAAGGAATTCAACAGTGGGTTAAGGTTGTTAATATTATTTTAATATATAATTATGATTTTTTAATATAAATAAAAAATAGCTATCATCTAAATTCCAAGGAAATGAATTATGTAACTTTAAAATGTCTTAAATTTTATGCCTACATAAGTACAGTAACATTTCATTTTGAAGCATCGAGAAATTCATTTATCAACAGATTATTAAGCCTAATGATTATTTCAAGTCTCATCCGCTCCCTTGAGCAACTTGATCAGCTAGGCTGAACATACATGGGGTAAAACAGTTCTACAAAAATTACTTTATAATAGAATGTTCACTATTATTTATTGCAAATTTAAATAAGCCTGAGATAAATACTTTCTCCTAATCTCAATGTTGTTTTGCTAGTTTACTTTAGCCAGATTTTTGTTTAGTTTTGGTGTGATGCCTCTCTGAAGGGCCCAACTTTGCCTATGCTCTGCTTGTAGAGCTAAGGTGTGTAATAAAGAATTAATGTCTACTTTATGGAATGGACATTACCTTGTTTTCTAAGTACCTGAGTGGTTTCTTTTTTTTTTAGTCTTTAATGACAAGCATATGAGCTTTCTTATTATAATAATAGTGTCACAGCATTGAATTGCAATTATGTTATAGAATTATATAATATCAGACAATTGCAATCTGAAATAATATTATAGTAGAGTGATATAAAATTTAAGTGTTACTGCACATTTTTGGTGTGAAATAAGAATATCCATCAATATATATTTTTATTTTCATATTGAATGTTTTTAACATTAGTTCCAAAACCTTTGATGCTCATTTTTGCGGCACTTAAGGAATCTGTGATGGTTTTTTAAGTGCTTCATTATTGGTTTTGGCAGTCAGTGCAAGAGTGATATTAATTAATGAGTCTGATAGGTCTCTGTCTTGAACTTCTTTTCTAAACTCTTACAGTGAAAAGGAGCTGATCACCATAGTGGGCCCTGGGAAACAGTACACCTAATACTGTCTTTCTCTTTTATTGATTTTAATATATTCTGTAACAATTTGATTATACATGTTTATTAACTTTTACTATAACAATATTTAAAGTATAGTTCTTATTTAGCTTGAGCAGGTGAAGTTTCACTTTAAGAAACTCTAACTCTGAAACAGCTACTTCAAACATGAACCCCTGTCATTGGTGTAAAATCATAATTTTTGAAAGCAATTGCAAATCTTCAAGTTGATCTAAATAAACTATAAAATAACTTCTCTTTCGAAGTCTTTTAAATCTGTTGCAACTATTCAAGTGAGAACAGACTATTTCTTAAAACGAGTATTGATCAAACCCATTTACCATTTAGTCCAAAATACCCTTCTAGAACCCCTTAACTCCTGGGTTTCAAAATACATGCAATTTTGTCAACCTATGGAATTTATCTCTCCAACCTCTTCAGTAGATCTCTTAAAATTTAAGACAAAGAATCAATGTAATTAGGGAGACTTGTAGTACTCCTATGTTTTTGAATTTCACTGTAAGGAAAATGAAGTGATATTTTTAGTGGGATTAATTTGGGTTCTTTGCTGGGTTTTCTTTGGGGTTTTTTTTGTTGTTTGGGTTTTGGAGGTTTTGTTTGTTTGCTTGTTTGTTGTTTTTTTGGGGGTTTGGGGGGTATTTTTGTTGGGGTTTTTTTTTTGTTTTGATTTTTTTTGCTTGGTTTTAGGTTGGGCTTTATTTGTTTGATGATTTGGTGGGGGGTTTTTTTAAATTTATGTCCTTTCACATTCATTCACATCCTATCATCATCCTTGGCTTATATCTTTTATGCTTTTTTCACCATCTTAGCTATCTGTAAATATATTGCAAGAAAGCTAGATAAATTTGGTTAATTTAGACTGCTGTGTCCCTCACAGAAGAATTTGCAGAATGGGAATAGATTATCTGTTACTGACTGGACTAATTTAGCTTATGCTTTATTTTGACAGGCCTCCTAGTTGTTCAGTTTTCTATAATTTCTGTGATTTGACAGAAACCAATATAGTACCGAACATTGTATTAAGCAAATTTACTTCTGTACATATTTTGTTTATAATATGCAAATTAGTTATATCCTTCTAATGTTTTTTGATTGTTTCTTTGTATTTTTCCTTTTTTCATTGACTACAAAGACATCCTATATAAATTGGTTCCACAAAACATATCTACATGTGCAACGTCTCGTATTTATTTCACTGATCTATATTCATTTGAAAAGTAGTTGCTTTTATGCAGTCTCTTCTGGAGTTTTCTAGGGACATCAATTAGATCAATTTGCTATCTAAATCCCAAGTAATTCTAAATCTCTCAGAAGGTATTTCTCATCTGTGGACCTACCTTACAGATAAATAATCATAGAACAGGTGGAAGGAACCTCAAATAAACATCTAATCCAAACTTCAGTGGGAAACGGAAGTTAGATGAGAATTTCAAGTATCTTGTCCAATTGGATCAATTTTGTTTTCCTCCAGGACTCCTAGTTTCTTTACATGCAACTGTTTCCCAGCTACATAGAGTCTAGCCTTCAAGCGTAGGTATTGTCTTCATTAAGTTTCATTACAGTGCTTGCTAGTCCGCTCTTCAGCCCACCCTGGTCTCTCTGTAACTGTGGCTCTCCCTTCAAACTCATCCACATCATCACTCAGCTTAGTGCTGCCAGCAAGGCTGTTGAGGATGCTTTCAATTGTATCATTGCAACTATTTAGGAGCATGTGGAACACCATGAGGCCCAGAAACTATTTCTGTGGGACCGCATTTCAACAGGCCGTCAGTCTGAGTGAAAACTACCTGCCTGAGTGCTGCCTGTTAGCTAATTTCCTGACAGACCACCCATCCAACCTGCATCTTGACATTTTGTTCAGGAGAAGACTATGGGCAATGGTGCCAAATGCTCTTCTGGAGAACAGGTAAACCATCTCCACCTCAACAGAAAATACCCTCTCTGTTGTAGATAAGGATCCAATTACTCTGCAATGATTTGCCCTTTCATAAATCTGTTCTAACTTTTCCCAGCCACCTGTTTCATTAGGTTTGTACTAATTTCTAGGAGGACTCATCCCTTTACCTTACCAGGAACTGGAGTAAGACTAGTGATCCTGTAGTTTCCTGGGTCCTCCTTAGGGCCCTGCTTAAAGCTTGAGTGTGATAGTTTTCCTCTTCCACTAATAAGGGGTATACCCTATTCTCCACCGCTTGCCAAATATTATGGATAGCGGCTTTGCAACATTGTTAGATATTTCTCTTAATGCCTTGGAGTGGATTATATCCAGGCCCATAGATTTATGTTGACTGAGACCTTGCAAGAGGCTGAAGATCAACCCTTCCTTCCTCCACTGCTTGGGGGATCAACATATGTTATCACAGTTCCTTGACCATGTGACATTAAAGCAGAGGCAAATAAGGTATAGACAACTTCTGACTCATCAGCATTAATAAATAGTTTCCCTGCCCTGTGTAACACTGGGTCCTACATCTTCCCAATGCTTCTGCAAATTGCTCATGCATCTGAAGAATCCTTTCTTCTTTGATGTCTCTCTTGTCCAGTTTCAGTTCTACCTGAACCTTACCCTTCGTGACTACACCTCTACCTGTTCTATCTAGGCTCTTTTAGTCCTGCTTGCCTTCTTAGCTTCCTTTTCCATGACTAGCATGCTTTTTCTTTGTTTTCAAGCACATACAAAATCTCATAGTTAACCTGGGTAGCCTTTTGTTCTGCTTCCTTCTTTTCCCTTTTTGGGGGATGGACTGTTCTTCCTCCTCTTCAGCCATTCAGAAGGTTGTTTTTGAAAAACTCCCAGCACTCATAAACTTGTTTGTCCTACATGGTGTTTCCTTAGGAATTCATAGTGGCTGGGCTCTGAACATATTGAATTTGGCTCTTCCAAAATTCAGGGCCTTTGTCCTACTCCTGATGTCAAGCATGCTCAGCAGGATCTTAAACTCCACAACGTTATCATAGGTGTATCTATGAATACCAGTATTAATTACGTGGCCTAGTAAGTTGTCTCAGTTGTGAATAGTAAATCTAGCAATGTGTTGTTCCTAGCTGGCATGTCCTGCATCTGCAGAAGGAAGTAGTCCCCACTGTCTTGCAGAAACTTTATGGGGAAGTTGTGCCATGCAGTGTTTTTTTCTCAACAAAGTAATAATAGTTCCCTATCAATGAGGATCATGTTCTACAGACACAAAACTTCTTTGAGTGGCCAAATTAAGGTTTTGTTGGCCTCATCATCCTGACTGGAAGGTCATAAGATTCCAGCTTCCTGATGATCCCTCTAATATTGACAGGAATTTAATAGAATTTCTGTGGTCTCCATAGCTCAACCTCATAGACTCAATTTTATGTTTTACATAAAGTGCAAATCCACCTTCTCCTCTTCCTTTCCTATCCTTCTGAAACACTTTGTAGCCATGTCTCGTGATATTCCAGTAATGTGAGTTTCCTCAACAGATTTTTCCAATTCCTACAACACCACAAACTTAGACAGGGCATAGAGGTTCATTTCCTCCTATTTGTAGTCCAGAATAACAGCATTGGTATACATATGCTTGAGGTGAGTGGACTTAGTAAATTGTTCTTTAAACTTGCATAGGCAAGAAAACTATGTTGACCAATTTATTAGTGAAGATGCACCTGCCTTTTCTAGATATGTGGATCCTATCTCTCCCAATTAGGCTGCATGCATCAAAAAAGGTCTAGCAATTGTAAGCCCTGGTAATGACACCAACCACAAACTCAGGTATTGATCTGGATAATTCATCCACTGCTGCCTGTACCCTATTGTCTGACTGGCAATTTAACTCACTAGTCGCACTGGGTAAAAAATGGTAAACAAACCCAAAATGTGTTAATATAGCTATTATTTTCAGTACATTACAAATAATTTCCTCTATATCGCTGCCTGCTATTTTCTAGTTATTATTTTCTCTAAACTTATACTACTAGAATTAAACACAGTACTTCACAGAGTATCACTGAGACATGCTTGATGGTCTTTTGCAGTCAGGTTTTAATATTTTTCTATTTCCAATGGAAGTAACTTGTTATCAGAGGTCACATTATTCTTCTCCTTTGTGAATAAGCTCTCCCATGCAGGTTTATGCTTCAATGATATCTGCAGCTGCTGAGCTCCTAGCTGATAGGAGAAATTCTGTTTTCTTAGTCCCTAAATTCATGATCTTTTCCTTTCTATTATGGTATTTTTCCCATTTGCCTTATATCACTGTTCCTACAGTTCATATTCCATGGGACTCCTGTCCTTTTCTGTTTTGACAATATCTCGAAGATTTACATCATCTTACATTTTGTTAGCAAGTTCTGGATTTCAGTGTAATGAATTAAAATATTAACAAGAGGAGCAGTAGTCCACTATTAGTATCTCCAATCATATTACCCTGCATCAAAATCGGTTGTCATCTCTTCTGGCTGTACTTTTAGTAGGATATCATAATTTATAAGATGTAGGCTTTATTTGAGGTAGAAGTAGGTTTTATTTTCTCTAATTGTGTTCGGTTAATTGCAATTAATATTGAAATAAAAGAGATTCATTCAGTGTTGCATATACAAAGTGTTATTTTTCTGGGATTTTCAATTATCGCTCAACTACATTCTTTCAAGATTGAGTGGAAAAAAAAGCACAAACAGAAAAACAGTAAAAATGAAAGCAATTACATGTATTCAATGACTACATCATCATGCTTTCACAAATATTGAATTCATGCAAGTAATCATAAGGAGATACAATGTGCTCTTACTACCAATTTAAACTAATGAAAGAAGTACTACAAGAAATCCAGAGAAGAGAAATTACCTGTGCAGAGCAAATTCCTCTGTGATTGACGTGGGAAAGAAAGCTGCTAGCAGTATAGAACCACTAACTGTTATTAATATAGTGACAAGCAAGATGACAATAGACGCTGACAGTGCACACCATGAGCAATGAATCAATTTACCTTGACAATGATAGTATAGAAAGGACATCATCTGATCCCATGGTTAAATACCATGTTATATTCATCCAAAGGTGGATCAGAAAGCTTTTTGTTTCTCTCTCTCTTTTTTCTTTTCTTTTCTTTTTTTTTTTTTTTCAATGTGAAAATAACCTTCCTTCCTTCCTGGAATCCTTCCT
The DNA here is from genome assembly GCF_009819885.2 of Catharus ustulatus. Taxonomy (NCBI): domain Eukaryota; kingdom Metazoa; phylum Chordata; class Aves; order Passeriformes; family Turdidae; genus Catharus; species Catharus ustulatus. The sequence continues at coordinate 79,918,209 of NC_046222.1, read as the reverse complement.
TCCTTCCTTTTATTCTCAATCTTTCTCTTTCTAATGCTTACTTGGACTATTTGGGGGTTTTTATTTTTTTTAAAATAATTTCACTGTCTTTGGATAATTATTTAGCTTTTTAAAATTTTTGATGTATTTCTGGAAAAAATGAAATGTAGTTCTCATAAATGCTGCCATCTTCATTACTATGAAACAGGGAAATTCAGAAGAATGAGAACATTCTGTCAAAAAAAATTTAGTTCGTGCACTGTGATGACCAAAATATTTACTCAAAATTGTAAAATTGCACATTCACCTAAATGGTGCTTGGGTCATCCTCTGTGTGGTTTCTGCTTTTTACAGCACTGTCCTGGGAGGGAGAAATATTTGTGTTGAAGAAATGAAACTTACTGAATGAATTCTGTCATCCTAAAGGTATTATATATAAGCTAGATAGTGATGCAAACAACTCCTCTAATGTGCTTTAAAACAAGAGCAAATGTGTTGCCTGTAGCAGTGTCTATGCTGCAAATCCTAAGAAAAAGTTAGTCAGGATTCAGGTACTTAGTTTCCAGTGATTTAGTCCATTTAGAAAATGGGCTCATCTATGCTCTAAAGAAGCAGAAGAGGCCTCCCGCTACAGTTTTTCTCTTGCGTGTATTTGGGGAACTAGAGCAAAAACATAGGGGGAATGAAAGGTCCTTCTTCAGTCCAATTTTACTAGTCAATAATGCACAAGGTATTCTTGATCTGTTTGATTTAAATCGTTTCAGAATGCTGAGGGTTTCTTTACTGAATACAAATTTACTTACTAATTATCCATATTGCACTGGTTCAGAGGTTTCCTAATAGTTTTAACAGAGGGGTGAATGTTTTCTGTTTTTAAAGCCATCATTATTTTTAATAGTCTCTACTTCTAATATTATTTCACAAGCTTAATCATGTCCCATTGTTAGGTTGCACCATGGGGATAACCTGTGCTTCCTGGTATTTTCCTTTATTGCAATAGAATATTAACCTTTTTAGGCTACTAATGTATTTACATATTTTCTATTCTGATTTTAAGAGAAGTTACTGTGAGAACTCCAGCTGAACCCTGCATTGAAAATATAATTCTATTTTCCTAGTAGATCCATCTCCCTAGAACAAGTCAGTAACTCTTGTTTGAACTTCCTGCTTTACCCAAATTTGAAGCAATACTTAGATCTAATTATTGTTTTTCTCTTTAAAATATTCATAATGGGACCTTTTTTTTCCAAAAAGCTACCATGTTTGCATTCTCTTTTAATTATGGCCTGATTTCAAAATTAATCATAAGGAAAATTATATTTTACCAGTAGAGGGAGATGTAATACTAGCAAAATATTTTTTAAAATATGATTTATTACTTGCTAGAGGGAAAAAATAATTATTAGGATTTCTTTGTGTTAATTGACCACAGCTTGAAAATTATTTCCAGGGCTGCAAAAATGTGAGCCTCCAAATGGTAATGTTAATGCAATATTTAAAGCCCAAGATATTTTCTGGAGACTGAAAATGCTCATAACAACAAAAATTTCACCATATCCACTGGGAATGAGATTAGATCCTTTGTCACTAATTTCCTGCATACAATTAAATTAGCAGTACACAAGATACACAATACACAAGTTACGTGAAAGGCCATCCATGTTATAGATTATAAGTTTCAGACTACAAGCTTGAAAACTTTTTATTCAAATGAAATCATAGCCAACATTATTTCCGCTGCGTTTAGAAAATTGCATTAAACTATTTATAGTTTTTATAGTGTGATTAGAGCCTCTTCCTCACAATAAAGTGAGATAGGCCTGTGCAAGAAAAGAAGTCTCAAGCTCACACTACCAAAACAACAGATAAGCTCCCTGCTCCTAAAGGTTTAGGCAGTTATACTTGACTTGATTAGGAGTTTCTTGACTCCTAATTTAGAGTACCTATCTAATCTAACATTTTGAGGACCTTAGTATTTCCCTCCTCACATTTTTTTAATTTAAACTTGTTGGTTTGCTATATCTCTGCACTAGTCTCTTCTGCTATAAATTGCATCACACAACCTCAGGAGCAGTAAGGACACAAATGACATACCTAAGTACTGCCATAAATATACAAACCAGCAACATATCCTTTAACTAGAAAACAGATTGCATTCACTAGCATGTTCAAACTACAATCTCACTGTCTACAGTGCTTAGAGGGCTCCATCAAGATTCTCATGAGACAATATTTTAAAGGCTTGTATTTTGAGCTTCATAGTATGATATGTATTTCAAATGAATTCTGTATGCAAATATGATAGAACTATATTCTTCTGAATTCCTTCCATTTTCGTTCTTTCATTAAAACAATGTAGATTATTTAAATTATATCAGGAAGACAAAGACTATGGAATTTTTAAATTACAAGATCTATAAAAATTAGCATAACTGTAATAGCAGTGGTACAATTACTATCCTTCCTATACTATCTATGAAAATACTTAACTACTGAAAGCAGAGAAAGTTAACTTACTAATTTGAACAATATAATCATGGCACATAGAATATCTTTGTTCCTCATGTCTTCTGGTTCTTTGTCCAGTTTTTTTCAGTTATTAGGCATTTCATGGTATCCATCATAGAATAGAATTTGAATTGATACAGCCGTAGAATATATATAGGAAGAAGTTCTTAAAATGGGAATTCCACAATTATCTCTGCAGAATAATTTTGAATATGAGAACAAAACCATCCATATGGTGGCATACAGATTAATAAAAAAATGTTCACATCTATAACCTTTCAAATTTAAAGGAATCATATTTTATCCAAAGCAAACATTCTACTACTGAGTAGCTGATACAAATTGTTGTTTACAGTCTGCTGCCTGGAATAGAGAAGCTTCTTTGGGAAGCTCTTTTCACTTTTAAAACAACTGGAATTTCAAAAGCAGCAGAACTGACGGATCTTTCAACAACCTGTCATGTTACCTTTTCTAGTATTCTCTGTTAGTACTGAAGCGAGAAGTAGAAGATAAAATTAAAAAGTGATGCACAATATCTTACGAGTTTCTGTTTTTTAAAATAATTATTACGTAACAGGAATTAAAATAGTTCTGGACTCTAATATTTTATGTGGGTCCTATTCTTATCTTGACATCAATATAATAGCTTTAATAGCCATTTTTAGTACATTTCAGTAAATGCTATTTGGGAATTTGGAAGAAAAACTAAAATGATGCCTGAATTATGCCTCTTACCAAGAATGTTCATAATAAAAAAAATTATATATACAGAGACGTGCATGACAAAAGTCCATTATCCAACTAAAAGGAGACTTGTTTTAATTATGCTATATAAGATAAATTAGCATGTATTTGATTTGCTTGTACCGCTTATCTATCACTGACAAACATATTACACAAAAATACTGTTCACTTAGCAGCTGATTTGATTAAAGCTGCAAATACTGCATGTAAGTGTTGCTGAAGAGTAACCTTTGTTGCTTAGTAACACCACATAAAATCCAAGTGGTGACATAGAAAGCTAGAATCCTGCTGACTATTAATCACTGAATTTGCTATGCTTATGAACATTTTGCTTAGTTTGATTTAGTATATTTTACTAGTTTTAGTTTTTTTCATGATATTCACCATCAGCATTATCACAGTCATTTTTTACATTAATATGCACAAATATTACTAGGTGTTATACAATAGAGTGTAGTACATTTTGCGAGTAATGAAAAGAAAAATTCTAGCATATAAAAAAAATGGAAAATAAAGAGCTTTATCTTCCTGTACAGAAAAGGAGAGTATCTTTTCTCAAACACAAACATCCTTATTAGGGAATGATAGGCAAAAACTGTTGTGCTTCTAGTACCAAGATTTTATGTGATCAGCACACAGTGGTGAAAATTTAGCATCCTGAAATTTCAGTGTTTTATTCCTTATTAGAAACTGCCAAGATATAAAGGCAAAAATCTTACACTGGATTTTGAACTTAGGATTTGGAAAGAAATTTAATTAATTGCATGATGAGTTTTAAAATAGATCCCTTTCTCGATATCTCCTCATATTTCTTGCTAAGTTATTGCGTTTTCAGCATTTACATTACAGACCTAAGGGGTTTTGGTTTTGCATCTGAGTAAGCAACCTGGGACTACATCAAAAGACTTTATTTCTTTCAAATACTAGAAGTTAAAATGCAACAGAATACTAACCTCAGGTGAAGAAAGCATCACCATTCAGCTGCTGTGTGTGGAGGAGGTGTTTGAGAACCATAACCCCTTCCCTTTGGGACAAATAGCTACAACATTGTGAGAGAACATGGACTTAATTTAAGATATTGCAATTATACACTGATACATAACTGGAGTTGTGATTTCAGTACAAATATCTGGAGTTTTTAAGTTGGTGATAAAAGTCTGCTGAAGGCTAAACAGTGATGCACAAGGTATAAATTTACAGAATAATCTAAGTTTTGTTTGAAAAACAGCCACATGGAAGGACAAGTGCTATACTTCATGAGTAAAATGTTGATTAAATATACTTTGACTATTACTCAAAACTATGTGTATAAAGATTTCTTCGTATTTTTGTCATATTTGACAAGGAAAACAGACAGGTTTGCCACCTGGACTGTGATATACAACAATGGCATGCAAATTGAAAACAATGCATCTAAAATAAAAGTGTGTCCATGACAGAATAGCAGGATAATCTCCCTTAGAGAACTCTGGAGAACCAATGTATCACACTTTATGAACAAATCTGAAAAGTGATTTGATAAGTACCAATTTGTATAGAGAGAAAACAAAATTGAAATATGTACATATATAGACCTCTGAATTTGCTTGCCCTTAAATCATATAAGTTTTTCAACAAATATTTAAGGAAGAGTTGTTAAAGCCTTGAGGAATCAAATATACATGATGTGAGCTTCATAGAGCATCATGTGACAATAGCTGTTTTTTGGTATTAATGAGAAAATATTGAACCATGGAGAAGTTGTCACTTGGAATTTATTGAGGATTGGGAGCAGTCACAGTATCTCAATCTTGGATTCTGACCTTGGCTCAAAGGTTAAAGTGAGGTAATGAAATTAGATGATATCACAAAGTTGGCAGGCATTTTGAATGGAGAGAAGCAGTGAAATATTACACATAAATAAATGAATAGCCATAGAGAGTGAAGTAATTGGGCGGGGGGAATTTATGAGAACAAAGTGAATATGCATTCATTTAGGCACTCAGAACAAGAATCTGTATGGCAGTCTTGGGCCTGGAAACAAGCTGGAATTTTCTCAGTTGGAAACAAGAAATTAATTTTAAAAAGTCCAGGTATCTATCTGTTTATAAGGATGATAGTAAATCAATAATGCAATAAAGCTGTAAAAACATAACTGTGGTCTCCCAAGTCAGTAACCAAAATACTTCCAGCTAAGCAGAAATATTAGTACGTTTGTGCAAGACATCAGTGAGACCTCAATTAGTGTCAGGGTAAAGATATAATTACCCAAATTGAGAAAGAACCATGGGCTAATATGTAGAATTAAATAAATAAATAAATAAATAAAAAGTTAAATTTGAAAAAAAACTAGCTTAACACAATGTACTTAACAAATAAAGATTCACTGCAACTTATTTTCTGACTGTCATGATTTTTCAAAAATGATGGATAATGGCTTAGCAACCTAGCAGAAATTACTTTAGCCTGTTATAATATGAGGATGTTGAGCTCAGAAACAAGGACATGGTGCAGATGTTTAACACATTCTTCTCCTCCATCTTCACCCCACAACAGACTATGGGGGTCTCAGTGCCCTGAGCTGGGGGACCATGAGTGGTGAGAATGATAAACTCATAGTTGACCTTGAACTTGGGTGTATCTGCTGCTCCACCTGGAACCCTAAAAATCAATGAGTCCTGATAGGATTCACATATGGGAATGCATAGATGGCTGGTTAATGTTGGTGTGAGGTATCCCTCAGTGATTTTTGAATGGTCTTGGAAATCTGGGGAGGAGTAGTCCTAGATGACTGGAAGTAAAAGTAGGCAATTTTTGCCCCAGTTTTCAAAAGAGGCAGGAAGGATAGCATTGGAAACTACAGGTCTGCCAGTCTTGCTACAGTGATGGTTAAAATTATTGAGAAAATTATACTGGGAAGTATTGAAAAACACATGAAGGACATTTTTTACGACAAGGGAACCCACCTAGCTGAACAAGGAAAGTCACTTGATGTAAACTTTTCAAATTTCAGTAAAACTTTCAATACCATCTCTCACAGGATCCTTCAGGACAAAATGTCCAGCAAACAGCTGAAAAAATTTGCCTTATTCTGGGTGAGCAACTGAGTCATGGGCTGGACACAAAGGGTTACATTGAAGGGGTTAACTTCAGACTATCGCTGGTGGGGTCCCTCAGATCTCCATCCTCAGCTCTCTGCTCTTGGACACTGGACCAGAATAGATACTAAGCAAGTTTGCAGATGACAAAAACTGGGAGGAGCTGCTGACTCCCTTGAGGGCAGTGAGGCCCTGCAGAGAGACCTTGACAAATTAGAGAGCTGGTCAGAAACCAACTGCATGAAATTTAACAAGAGCAAGTGCTGGATTCTGCACCTGGAATGAAGTAACCCTGGAGGCATGCACGGATTAGGGAATCACATGTTAGAAACATGACAGAGAAAAGGAGCCTGGGGGTCCTGGTCAATGGAATGTTGAATGTGAGTCAGCAGTGCCCTGGCAGCCAGGAGGGCCAGCCTTGTCCTGGGGTGCATCAGACACAGTGTCACCAGCCAGGCAAGGGAGGGGATTGTCCTACACTGCTCTGCTCTGCTCTGGGGCAGCCTCACTTTGAGCCTTGTATGATGTTTTGAGTGTCATAATATAAAAAAGATATAAAGCTATTGGACAGTATCCAAAACGAGGGTAACTAAGATAGTGAAGAACCATGAGGAGAAGCCATATCAAAAGCAGTTGTCTTCTTCAGAAGAGGAGAGAGAGAAGACAGGAGGAGACTGAAGGGAGACCTCATGAGGGAAGGGGAGGGGCAGGCACTGGTCTGTTCACTCTTGTGAACTATTGTTGCCTAAATACTTTTTTACATACAACTACATAAAGTCAGGTATCACTAAAGAGTAAATGTTTCTAAAAGATACATTTGAAAATCTGCCAAAAGAAATTTCTCAGATACTCATAATAAACCAAAATCAGACTGGAAAGGAGAAGGCTTTGGGAGATCTTACTGCAGCCTTCCAGTACTTAAAGGGCACTTGCTAGAGAGCTGGAGAGGGACTTTTCACAAGGACAAGTAGTGATAGGACAAGGAGGAGCAGCTGCAACCTAAAAGAGGGTATGTTTAAATCAGGTATTAGGAATAAAATTTTCACTGTGAAGGTCATGAGACACTTTTGCCCAGAGAGGTTGTGAACTCCCCATTTCTGGAAATGTCTAAGACTAGGCTGGATGGACCTCCTAAAAACCTGGTCTGGTGGAATGTTCCCTGCCCATGGCAAGGGGATTGGATCTAGATTATCTTTGGGTCCCTTTCAATCTTAATCATTCTATGATTCTATAAAAAATGTAGTCATTAGTAACGGATTCTATTTACTATCTTTATTTCTTATTTCCATTTTTCTTTTATAAATATATATATATCTGGGTATGTGTGCATGATTTTACATTATGATCACCACAGGATAAAGGTGACCCATGACATCACTTTTCCCATCTTTAAATTACAACTGTTCTCTGCATTTTTAGTCCCCAAAATTTCAGAGCTACAAAAAACTGAAATTTATATCTCCTGCAGCTATTTTGGAGGACAAAATGAGACTAACAAAGACGTCATTAGAATCCTTCCTAGTTTTAAATAGAAGCTTTTTGAGGAAGATTTGCATTTACTGTCTGGAAGTGCAAGATTATTACAATGACTACTCTTTACATAAGTTTATCCAAAATGCATCTTTAAAACACAGAAGATATAAATCTTCTCATTATCTGCAATGACATTTTCTCTTCCAGGAAGAGTGAAAAATCTTCTAGACTCTTGAATTTGTGCACCTATATAGAATATGATTTATTCTTCCATTTTTAATTCCATTATCTCACATCTCTAAAATTTCTTACAAACATTTTAAAAAAATTATGGACCTTTCAGATGAAAGATCCACAATGACCAGAATTCTTTCTAGGAGGGTGAGCAGCACAAAGTGCTGGAAAGATCAGCAGCACAGAGAAGATGAGGAACAATACTGAACAGCATTCTCTCAGGATGTTGTAAATCGTGCTTCAGACATTCAGTGATTCAGAGGTGGTGACTTCATATTAATAGAATATTTTTTCCTCCATGAATTTATGCAAGAGGTGAATGCAGATAAGTACAAGGGCGTCTATATTGTATTAGAGTTGATATCTTACTGTGAAAGAACCCACACAAAGAACCATAATGTGACATACAAACAATGATTTTCCTAATTACTCTTCTGTCTGAGCTATTTTCACCTTTGTTGCCTTCAATACATTTACGTATGAATCCAGTTATCCCATCTGGATTCCATTTCTTGATGTTAAGCTTTGGTGGATATAAACTTTAAGCATTTTACTGTGAGTCTTTGGTTTTGAGTACTATTTTCCAAAAAGATTCAGCCTTCAGTTCTCCACTTAGAGGCTACCAGTTTAATTTTATATTCCTTATTTAATGTACTAAAATGAACTGTTGACTTATGTGTATTGTCTTTTCGTCAGAATTGTAGATTTCTTTCTTATTCTCTTCACTTATCTCTTTCCAATCAATGAAATTTTAGCACTCATACCTCAAGTGAGAATTGTTTTGTGACTCTGATCATCTTTCTTCGTCGCCATATTCAAGACGTGTTTGAAATAGGAATTTACACATTTTTTTCTTATTTTTTGGCCACTACAGAACAGGCACCAGTTTTTTTTACTGCATAGTCTTACCTTGGGGATAATAGCCTATGAAAAGTGAACATGTTATACTTTTGCTTTTTTCCCAACCACTTAGTACTTGCTTACATTAAAACTAATTTTCCATGTTGCTGCAAGTTTCTTGATGTGATAAACTTTATTTTTGGTCTTTCTGCACTTCTTCATGGACTGGCTGTATGTCCACATTATCTAGAATGACTCCATACTATCAGCAATTTTTTTCACTTGTTTCACATTTAATTCTTTTATGTACACAAATTACAGCAGAGATACATGCTTTTCCTAAAGAAAATTTCATTATTGTCATAAGCAATCTTTGAAAACTGAAAATTAAAATGACAGAGGTATTAGAACTGTGGGCAGATGAATAAATATGACATTTATAAAACTATTTAACTACATTGCAAAGAGTCTTGTTATTTTTGCCACTGTAACAGGACAGTTTTATTATGGCTTTTGATGATGATTTATTTTCATACTTTCATATTACACATGGAGTGTCCCTAAGTAAATTGTGTTAAGTGCAGCCCCAATACAAAAGTGTTTTGTGGGACCCCTCAATGTCAGAGGTGAAAATTCCTGTAAAACATGAGACAAGCCCCCCAAAACACATTCTAAAATGATAGTGTTGTTAACATTCCTATTCTTATTATAATTTTTATGCATTTGTTTTGTTGAGTAAATTGATTCCATCCAGTTTCGCCTCTGCACAATTCTATGTTAAACAAATTCATAATTTTTCTTTCAGCAAACTACATTGCCATGGCTATGCAATGTGCACATCTATACTTCGAGTAACAAGGTCTGTAAGAGGTTTTTTGTAATCCATTATTGGTGCATTGTAATACCACTTAATAGCATAACACGTGTTTTAAGCCTATTCCAGCTGGCATGGTCAGATTCTACTAACTCCCAAGTTCCCAGATAATGTGAATTTGATGATCACTCTCTATTGCAGAGATACAGGAATGCATAGCAATGGAGCTAATCACTAGTTCTGTATCTATAACAGTCCTAAAAAATGTTACATGTCCCAATGACATGGATGGAGAGGGCCTGACTCTCATTTAAAATGCCAATTCTCTTCTCCCCTGTAATTTCAATCCTATTTAACACAAAGCAGAGGATTCTGATGAGCACTAGCAGAAAGGCAAATCAGGTCAAGATGATGTAAGAATACAGGGAAATGGTAATGGACTCTTTTTTTTTTTTAAACTTTTTGGCAGACAAAGCAGTGGTTTATATGTGTACATGAGTATCTATCTGATTCTTTCATCCAGACAGTTTTTTACAAATTTGTATCATCCAAGTATGAGAAGACACTGTAAGATGAATTAAATAAAAGAACCCATATCAATTTAAAAAAGAAATTTTTTCATATTGACATATGTGTGACACAATAAAGAAAAGTATGGGGAAAAAATATTACTTTAAGTACATTGAAATCTTGATTCATAGAATAATCTTTCATATTCAAGACACATGCAATATAAATATTAGCCTTATTTTCCATTAGTTATTCTTTTGCTGATTCAACACTATGGATTAAAAGAAGTTCTTACAAGTTGACCACATAATTAGAAAGTTTCTATATTTAGTCCTAACATGCCTCTGCTAAAGACAGTATGCTATACTGGTGCTTCCTATCTATTTTTAAGAAGGCAAAATTAAAATTAAAATTAGATCAATTAAATGCAGAGACTCAAATAAGACACCTGGGGAAAGGTTTCTGTCAGGATATTTTTATGTCGCTTTAAGTTGTTTCTAAGATCTTCCCAGTTTCAGCTATGTACATATCTTCATCTTGATTCATTAACCAGATTCACTATATACTTAAAGGAGATATATATTACTTCCAAAATAAAGTTCTTTTAACTCTTTTAGATATCTATACTAGGATGAGATAAAACATGATCTAGAAGTCCCCCTTTTTATTCAAGGAATAAAACCTCTAGCTGACAAGCTCGGAGGTAGATGTCTGCATTTTAAAAATTTAAAGGTAGATGAGATAAATCCCACTGTAATTGACTTATTTCAGTGGGAAAGAATATGAATTGCTACATAATTCTTACTAAGCATCTGATGTTGTGGAAGGAAATTACATTATAAATTGTATTAGAAATAGTGGAGCTAAAGATAACTTTTGGCTGCACATGATTCTATGAAATATTGTATCTATTTCCTCTGTGCTACAGCATCACTTTTAAAGTGAAATGACTGTTAAGATTCTTCCTGGAGAAGCCTGAAGAGGAAGAGGGTTGCATGAGTTATTCCTGCTCCATTAAATTAAAAGTGCCCTTAGCCTATTCTCTGACTGTGGTCACATAATAACTGATTTCCATACTGGTAAACATGCTGAGACAAGAGGTGATCCTCATGAGATAAAGGTCTCTGACCACAGTGACCATGGACCTGTGCCTAGGAATTGCATGGAAAGGTGCCAGCAGGAATGGAGAAACATCAGGCTGAAGTCTGTTTTACTTGTTCAAGTCTCAGAGTTATGGAATATCCCCTAAAATTGTTTATACCACTAGCATATATATTCTTTTAGATAAATACCTCTGAGCCATACTTATAAAATGACTATGTCATACTTCTTATGCCATACCATATTTCTAGCTTCTCTTTTGGTTATAAACATAGTGGGAATGGAGAGTGCTTCACAATTTACTTGGTATTCCCTTGTTTATTCACTCATAAGAGATAACGATAATTTATTTTTATATTCACAAACCCATTCAATTCAATATTAGAAAGAGGAGAGAAGGAGATCAAAGATTTTTACATGTCTCCTGATAAGGATAGCCATTATTTGCTACATAAAAGATGAGAAAACAATAGAAGTCAAAAGAGAGGTCAAAATTAAATTAAGAATTCAGGAAACAAAATATTCTGGTGAAACATCAAGGGCATGGCTATTTTCAGAAATTTGTGGCATATACCACAAATATTCACACACTGTAAAACCTAAACTTCGAAAACTTTTGACAGGAGAAAATGTTTGGTCGGAGATAAGAAAAGGAATTATTGACAAAGATACAAAAATTGCAACTTCAATGTATATTCAGATAAGAAGTTGCATCAAATTAAAACCTCTTAGGAAAAATGAACTCATACACATGCTTTCTAGAATATCATATGTTATATTTTTCCTGTCCATAGTTAAAATACATCGAATGTTGAATGGTGATCTGTTCCTTAAAAATTGCATCAGTTGCCATTTTTTTTTTCCAATTATAAAATGTTAATGGTTTTACTAGTGTATTTTTTGGTAAGTTTTCTTTTTCACAGTTCAATGTAAGATTTTAACAGGAAGTACAGAAAAATGCATAGAGTAGAGATTTACAGACTTTTTAGAATGGCTCTCATTTTTTTAAAGAAAGG